>NW_019724607.1:278562-351722 GCF_002891405.2 Cryptotermes secundus
AACCAGTCTTTACGAAACTTCATATTTATATCAAGACACCTGAGCCTATCTCAACGACGTACTTAATAAATCCTTCCCATAAGTCTATGTGTCTATATGTGTTTCCCTCTACCGTTGCTACATAACGGCTCGGGTAAACGTTACCTCGTCAACGAATACACATGAAACAATAGAAGAATCGTTGGACGCGTCGTTTTCTATGCGGTTCGCGTCGTATCGAAGGAATGTAGGCGGTTAGTTCTTCCCAGAACTTTGTTTCGGACACGGAGAGAGGAAAGCAGAAGTGAGTCTTTCTAGCTGTCACAGCTGGCAGAGAGGCGACAAAATTCTTGCTTGTATTTTTCTCTCCCTGTTGTCTGAAAACTTGGTTACACGAGATCACTTGGGAAAACTGTAGTACTTTGTCACCGAGTGATCGAACTATAGAACAAAAATAATGTAACGGATTTCATAAATGCGTTGCCAGGCAACAGCTCTGTAAACACGGTGCAATACGCAACAGTAGAGGAGGCAGTGTTGTCTATGTCCTCCGTACCAAGCAACAGAATGAACGGCGTTCTCTGTAGGCTACTAGTTGCTAGGTTACGCAAGGGTTCTTACACTTACATACATACTTACTTATGATTTCAACACGATACTGCTCTTTGCCCTCTACATCATTTAATTTCTTGAGATTGAACCTCTCCATACGAACTCTGTGTTGTTTGTTTGCTCACTGCCAGTCTTTCCCTAACCTTTGCCACCACCAGGTAGTGGTCAGTATCACAATCTGCTGCCCTGAATGATCGGACATCAAGTATACTTGAGTGCCCTCTCCTATCTATCAAAATATGGTCTATTTGATTGTGTATCTTCCCATCAGGATATGTCCAAGTAAATTTTTGGATGTTAAGATGTGGGAACATTGTACTTTTGACAGTAAGATGTTTGATGTGTCAAAGTTTACTGCTCTAACTCCATTATCATTACTAATTTCATGAAAACTCTCATTCCCAATCGTTGGTTTGAAAATGTCCTCCCTCCCTACTTTGGCATTGAAATCTCCTAACAATATTTTCATAGGATACTTCGGGAATTTATCAAATACATGTTCTAATTCTTCGTAGAACCTGTCCTTTATGTCATCAATTTTATCTTCTGTTCGGGCGTGAACATTCATAACAATGATATCACACCAGCGACCTTTAATTTAAATATGACATCCTATCACTAATGAGCTTTACCCTCTTAACTGCTGATACGATTCTGTTTTGTACGAAATCACTTGTACCTAATTCATGATTTTCTTTTCCCTTTCCATAGAAAAATATATATTTGCCTGCTGGTGCGATGCCACCTCCGTAACTAGAAGTGTTTTCTGTGTTGTCCGTGCCGCGGCTATATAACGAGATTTCGAGAATAACCAAGGCAGTTACTTGTGTGGAAGCGGGTTCGAATACCTCCACCGTGACCTTGCGAGTCGTGGGAGGCGACGAAAAGGGAAGTCTCAAATCTGAGACTGTGAAATATGGTCGCATGTCCCAAGGAACTTAGACTCGAGAAAGACTGCGCTGGCAAGCATCATGGACCCGTTCTCTCGCCAAAGATGGCGCCCCATAAAATCAAAACCTTAACTCTCAAACAATAAATATCTGGTTACTGCCTGACTGACCATCAGTCGCAATGTGACTTCGACTTTGACTTTGACTTAGATTAGTGTTGTGCAGCGCAGTTACTTATAAGAGTGCAGCCGTGAAGAGAAGTCTTTATGTGTAATATATGGAGTGTGTAATTCAGTGAGGCTGTTATAGTTCCTGTGTTTTAATTGCGTTACCAGAAGTAGACCAGTGCGTGTAACAGTGAATTATAAAGTGCAGGACTAGCGATAGCGCTATAATTTCTTGTGATTACTGATGCTGTGTATCAAGAGTAAATAAACCCGCTCATTAATCCAGAACCCACGTTATTAGTCACTAATGCAATAATGTAAACAACAGACCACAACTGACGGGATCACAATAAGGATAAAATATTTTTGGATTGTTCTGCTGTAACTGACAGGATAAACCTACAACGCCATTTTTCGGACCAGTTCATTTGCAATAAGCCGCTGAGCTCGCGGTCACTGTCTGGCTTCGAATTCAGTAACATGGGAAAATTCGTCACCTGAGCGAGTAACTTTAGAAAAGGCACGACCGTTACTCACTTATTTAGTTGTAAGCCTATTGCACTCATATTTGGACAACATTGCATTGTGTAGTTATTATTTTAATTGCGTTTATTAGCACAAGCAGTTTTGAAGATGGCTGACAAGACAAAACACGGCTGTTGGTAAAATTTAAAAGTATTTTTCGTAAGTTTACATTAATCGGTATAGAGACGGGCTGGACGGCTGTTTTCGGTTCCCCAAGTTATTTTTATTTTCTCCGCAGAGTTCAGACCTCCTCTGGGGCTCACCCAGCCACCCATTCAATGAGTATCGGGCACTCTTTCCCCGGGGGTAACGCGGCCAGGGCGTGAAGCTAAGCACTCACCTCCTTCTAGTGCCGAATTCTAAGAAGGTGGAGCTATACAGTCACTCCCTCATATGTCTCCATGGATTAGCGCTTAACTAATTAAGCACAATGATAACTTTTACCTTTTTACATGATAATTTACTAGAAGTGGCGGTGATATACACAACTGAAACGAGCTGGATCAAGACCAAAATGTAAAATTAGATTCGTAACAACATATTAAGTCGCCCTGAAGCCCTGAAGATGTGGCGTTATTGCATCCGGAAATTTCAGGTTAGTGAGGTTAGGCCGTTCTGACAAAATATGTTTCTCGTAACAAATTCCTGTCGAGCTTGATATCAGTTTGAAACAAACAAACAGACGATTCGATGGAAATATATTCTTCCCGTACTGCTTTAGTTCCCATGTTAAGTGGGTCCCTGTCACCATGGCATGGCGCGTCCTCAGGTTGCGGATGGAGGGAAGCTGCAAATATATTGAATAAGCAGTCGCGGAGAGCCGACAGGGGGTGGTCCTCAAGCTTGGGGTTTGGACGTGGAGCTAATAACTCATCACCATAAAAATAACCTTGTTACAAAAATGAATATGAGATTCGGTACGTGAAACGTCAGAAGTTGGTATAGGGCAGGTTCGCTAAGGGCAGTGGCAGAAGAAATCTTAAAATATAAGTTAGATTTAGCGGGAGTACAGGAGGTCAGATGGGATGGAGGTGGCATTGCACCAGCAGGAGACTATACATTTTTCTATGGAAGGGGAATGAAAATCGTGAAGTAGGTACAGGTTGTTTCGTACATAAGAGAATCATATCAGCAGTTAAGACGGCAGAGTTCGTTAGAGATAGGATATCATACATAATACTAAAAGGTCGCTGGTGTGATATCATTGTTATGAATGTTCACGCCCCAACAGAAGATAAAATTGATGACATAAAGGAGAGGTTCTACGAAGAACTAGAACGTGTATTTGATAAATTCCCGAAGTACCCTATGAAAATATTATTAGGAGATTTCAATGCCAAAGTAGGGAGGGAGGACATTTTCAAACCAACGATTGGCAAAGAGAGTTTGCATGAAATTAGTAATGATAATGGAGTTAGAGTAGTAAACTTTGCCACATCAAACATCATACTGTCAAAAGTACAGTGTTCCCACATCGTAACATCCATAAATTTACTTGGACATTTCCTGACGGGAATATATACAGTCAGATAGACCATACTCGTATTTTGTTAGATAGGAGACGGCATTCAAGCATACTTGATGTCCGATCATTCAGGGCAGCAGATTCTAATACTGACCACTGCCTCGTGGTGGTAAGGGTTAGGGAAAGACTGGCAGTGAGCAAACAAACAACACAGAGTTCATATGGGGCGATTCAATCTCAAGAAATTAAATGATGTAGAGGGCAAAGAGCAGTATCGTGTTGAAATCTCAAACAGGTTCACGGCTTTGGAAAACTTGGACATTTAAGTGGATGTTAATAAAGCTTGGGAAACTATTAGAGAGAATATAAAAATGTTTGCCAAGGAGAGTCTAGGTTATTATGAACTGAAGAAGCATAAGCCATGGTTCGATGAAGGATGCTCAAAGTTACTAGAACAAGGAAAACAAGCCAAATTGCAATGGTTACAGAATCCAAACGAAATAAATAGGGATAATCTGAACAATATAAGACGTGAAACCAGCAGGCATTTCAGGAGCAAAAAGAGGGAATATCTGAAAGACAAAATTGATGAGCTTGCAATGAACAGTAAGAACAAGAATATTAGAGACCTGTATAGTGGAATATGACTTAAAGAGGGGTTACCAACCTAGAAGTAACTTAGTGAAGGATGAGAAAGGTGATCTGCTTTCAGATTCCCACAACATTTTGAATAGGTGGAAGAACTACTTCTCTGAGTTATTGAATGTAGGTAGGGTCAGTGATGTTAGGCAGACAGAAATGCACACAGCTGAGCCGTTAGTACCTGATCCTAGCCCTTTTGAGGTCGACATTCTTATTGCAAAATTGAAAAGTTGTATATCGCCAGGTAGTGATCAAATTTCGGCAAACTTATTCATGCTAGAGGCTAAATATTACGTTCTAAGATCTGTAGGCTAATTACTTCTATTTGTCATAAAGAAAAATTACCTGATAAGTGGAAGGAGTCTATTATTATACCGGTTTACAAGAAGGGTGATAAAACTGACTGTAGTAATTATCGGGGGATATCACTGCTATCAACTTCATACAAAATTGTATCCAATATTCTTCTCTCAAGGTTAAGTCCATATATAGATGAAATTATTGGGGATTATCAGTGTGGGTTTCGACATAACAGATTATCTACAGATCAAATATTTTGCATTCGGCACATATTGAAGAAAAAATGAAATACAGTGTGACAGTACATCAGCAATTCAATGATTCATTTAGGAGGGAAGTATTGTACAGTATTCTGATAGAGTTTGGGATACCCATGAAACTAGTTAAGCTGATTAAAATGTTTTAAAACGAAACATATAGAAATGTCCGTATTATAAAAATATTTGTCTGATAAATTTCCTATCCAGAATGGTCTAAGAAAAGGAGATGCTTTATCGCCACGCCTTTTCAACTTTGCTTTAGAATATGCCATTAGGAAATTCCAAGGAAACCAGGTGGAACTAAAATTAAACGGGACACATCAGCTGATGTAAATCTACTGTGTGATAATGTAGATACCATAAAGAAAACACATAAAGTTTACTTGACGCAAGTGAGGAGGTTGGTCTAGAAGTAAACACAGAGAAAACTAAATATATGTTGCTATCTCGTCACCAAAATGCAGGGCAAAATCATGATATAAAGATAGGAAACAGACGTTTTGATATTGTGGCACAGTTCAGATATTTGGGAACATCGAAAACAAATCAAAACATGATTCGGGAGCAAATTAAGAGGAGATTGAACTCGGGTGATGATTGTTACCATTCAGTCCAGAAACATTTGTCTTCTCGTCTGCTGTCAAAAATCATAAAAATTATATTATACAAAACTATAATTTTGCCTGTGATTCTGTATGCGTGTGAAACTTGGTCTCTGATATAAGGGAGGAACACAGACTGAGGGTGTTTGAGAACAGGGTGTTGAGGAGAATGTTTGGACCGAAGAGAGATGAAGTGACAGGAGGTTGGAGAAAACTGCATAATGAGGAGCTTCATAACCCGTACTCTTCTACAGGTAATTCCTGTAATTAGAATGATCAAGTCAAGGAGGATGAGGTGGGCAGGGCATGTAGCANTGAATGGGGGAGAGAAGGGATGCATATAGGGTATTTGTGGGAAAGCCAGAAGGAAAGAGACCACTGGGAAGACCAAGGCGTATTTAAGCGGAAAATATTAAAATGGATCTTAGAGAGATAGAATTGGATGGTATGGATTGGATTGATCTGGCTCAGCTTATGGACCAGTGGAAGACTCTTATGAACACGGTAATGAACTTTTGGGTTCCATAATTTGCTGGGAAGTTCTTGAGTAGCTGCAGATTTGGCTTCTCCCCAAGAAGGGCTCAGCTCCATAAGTAAGTAAGTAAGTAAGTAAGTAATTGGTTTAGTTCGTAAATTTCGTGTAAAAAATGAGATTCCTTTACTTATTTATTTCACTACTGGAAGAAAATAAGGGCCCAGGCAAAAGTATTCAGATAAGAAGGAAGTGAAGGTATCCCTGTAACAGTCCTTGGGGTCCCTAGGGTTGTGACATGTCGAAGCTTCCATATTTTCTAGACAATCGGCTCACAGATGGCGGTGAGGTCAGCCTTAAGCACTGGCCACCCTTTACCCCCAGGAAGATTCCTGGCACTTATTTCTGTTAGAGGTGAGTCAACCCAGGACCATATTTCGTCTGGAAGGATTAGGTAAACTGAAAAAGTCCAATGACATCATCGGGAATCGAACCCGCGGCCATCCGCATTTTGGCATGATGCCTCAACAAACTACGCAACCGCTTTCCCCAATATTAAGGTAAACTTTGTCTAAACATTCTTTGCGGGCACGCTGTTCCTTGAGGACGTAGTCTTACGGAAAGAAAATTCTCTTTTTTCAACGAAGTGTCCGGTATGGCACCAATCGTTTATTAAAATTAAAATCTAGTACTCTCTAACGAAGCCGTAATGATTTGTCAGTTCAGAGCTGTCGCATTTTTTTACGAGGGATGAGTTCAAGAAGACCTTGCATAATTCAAGACAAGTTTCATCATAGGAATAAATGTACTGCCGAAGTCTTCGGGATTTGCTTCATTTCAAACTTTTCTGATAAAGTGATTTTCGCTGATATTTTGTTATAGTGCACTTTTTCAAATATAAATAATTGAAATTCGCATAAAATGCGGCCACACTGTGTCCGACAATGACGCACCCTCAAAGATGATTTACTGTTTGCTTATTTCTGGTTTCTAGCGATAGGTGTAATGAGTTTCGATTTTTAAGTTTTACTTTTCAAAGCCTCTTACGACACCAGCAATTTGTTCTGAAGAAGCCTGTGCTGTCAAACACTGTTGTCTGTTTTCAGGGCAATATTTCAGAGTGGAATAGCAACAATGGCATCCTGATATAAACATATTTCACAAAACAGTAAATTGTTTGCTGATGGACGAAACTTCAGTTACGAATTTTGATATAAAATCCTGAACTTCCACAGTTACTCTAATATTTAAGCTCCTTTCGCCTTTAGTGAAAAGCCCGACCAGAATTTTTGGGTTACTTAATACTGAGAAGTTAAAGTATGAAAGCGCAATGGCAAGGTCATATTTGTCTGTTTGCATATCCTGCCTTCGAAACATCTTAACGGGCTGTCATAAAATTCAATATTGAGATATTCAATAAACGTTATACCATGAACTGAAATTTCCTTCCTGTCGATTCACTCGCATTACGCAAAGGTAAAAGTAAACAAATTCTTCAAAATGGCTTCCCGCAACAAGTAATATCCCCCACATTCAAATCTCATTAAGATGCAATCCTATAATGATTACGGATACTATTTAATACAATACAATGACATATAATTAATACTTTTATGTAGTGTGATAGATAAGCTTTGTCAACATCAGAATGTATGTACCAATGTAGTGTTTTATTTGAAGTGTTTGTTAGCTTTGTCAACATTCGGTTAGTTTCTGCAATAAACGAGCATCATGACCAATGAAAGATGGAGATTTGTTAACAAACTAATTTGAAAACTAGACATCTTGTTTGGCATGAGATCCGACTGCTAGCACCACGATCAGCAGTTTATGATGTGTACTTACCTCCAAACGGAGACAGCGTCTCACAACACATTGCGTAGCTGTATATACCAATTGCACGTAAGCCACCTGCACACGAAACAAGCACCGCTTCGCGACATTTTGGGGTTGGTGCTGAAAATACGCCCGGCATCCTCAACCGAGTTAGAAAGTCGAGTGGCTGCTACAGGTATTCACAGGTAGGGAAGAAAGGGAAAAGCGTAAAAAAGGAAGAAGTGTGTTGGAACTGCAAGCCAAGTGCTGCTGCTGCTGCTGCCAACCGGTTTTCCTCGTGGCCTCGGGGGTCTCTAAGCTCGACAGGAGACGCCATCACTCTCAAAACAGCAATAGCGTAAGTGCCACCCAAACAACCTTCGCCGTCGTACCATATAACCCATACCACAATTTGCAAGCGAGGGGTTCAAGTCATTGACTGTACGTTCAGAAGACCACTAACATGCACACTGTTCGCAACTGCCTCTCCAGCACGTATCCTGTGGTACAAATATTGTGTGTCTGGACATTATCCATCGCCCTTTCTATATTTCAAAACACAGCGTATCGGAGAGTAGATTCTGTCTCCGTCTTCAGGTAAAACCTACTCAGTTGGGTCCCTATCTCCGGAGACAGGGACAAGTTCTATCGATTGAGCCTAACTGAGTAGGTTCCACCTGAAAACAGAATCCATTCTCCGAAACGCTGTGTTTTGAAATAAAGACAGAGCGATTGATACTGTCCAGAAGCACCATATCTGTACTAATGTACCATCATCACAAACTTTGATCTTATTTACGTTTCCCGCTGATCTAAACTCCAATGAAAAGTTATTTGTGGAGGTGGCGCTGTGTGTGCACGGTGGGTACTGAGAAGTTTCTTTCGCTTTCTTTTACGAAATTCTGTAGAAAAAGAAAGATTTTGAATTTGAGGTTCTCCCAGTGGTGACCATGAAGAATAATATTGTATGTTATCGTTGTCATGGAAATGTAACGAACACATAACATTTCTTGATATAACATCAGAAGGTGCGGGATAAAGGACAAATTGTAGAATATACAAATTCAAAAGTTTCCCATAATACGAAGTGTCTGTGATGACATGAAGTCCACTTTATTTAAAAAAATACTTTAAAATAAAATATTTATGCTAAAAGACCAATATATTTTTGATAGTATAGTTAATTTGTAAATTTATTTAACACAACATTGCTTTTGTTAATTATTTTTCAAATTTCCCCCCAAATTAAATCCTATATGTGTAAAGGTCACATATATCAAGCTTGGCGTATCTTGCACATTTGAGTTTCTCAAATTAACTTCCCTGACCCGCTAATTAACAAAGCAAACAAACGGATGTAACACAGATGGAAGATGGAACGGTTACAAGGATTGCTTAACACCCATCCCTCTGTTCTGACTGACTCATTCCATGGAGCTCAGTTTTTCAAAGGAATCTTACAGTGACTCAGCTGTTCAAGAAATTGTCGGCCTCCTGCGGAACCCAAAGATTTGTTGTGGTATTCTGGAAAGTGACGACATTTATTCAGTGGATGTTACCCTCATTTGCCCTGAAGCTTCAGTCAGCACGTTCTTCCGAAACGTCCATAACGATCTACCGAATAACAGCATCATCAAGACAGAAAACAGGAGGCAGTAATTTGCAGAGCCACCGCCTTAAAAGTAAAGCTGACCCTTTGTTTAATTAATTAAGCACCACGCCTTAAAGACGTATGGGGGAGTGGAGGTATAGCTCCACCAATCTTGACATCGGCACTAGATGGAAGTAAGTGGTCAGCTTCATATCCTGGTCGCTTTACCCTCGGGGAAAGACCCCTTCCCCGTGACCTACTGGATATGAGGCTAGGTGGGTTTCAGAGCCGGTCTGGACGCTGGGGAGTAAAGAAAAATCTCTTGCTTGTGAGGGGAATCGAACTGTGACTATCCAGTGCTCAGCCCATCGCTATACCGACTAAACTATCCCGACTCCCACATTCACCACCGTGCGCAACTGAAATCTCGCGTTCATAGGAGAGAGACGTTGGTCCCCATTCTCGATTCAAATAAATCCAAACCACGCGAAAATTTCGTATGCATTACTCAGTCTACCATGCGTGCTGCAAGCCCAGATAGACTACTGAAATTCCATTTTATGAGAAGTCGACAGTCTTGTAGGAGCAATCGACGTCTGCCATGATGCGAGAACAGAGAAATATAATTAGGGCTTAGATTTTCTTTTCAACTAACAGTATTCCTAAGACTAAATCAAGAGGAATTAGATGAGTAGGACTTGTAGCATGCATGAAACACGAGATATGCATACAACTAGAAGACTTCAGTGGTCCAAACCGTCTGAAATATTTGAGCGTAAATGGGGGAGTAGCACTAAAATGGATCTTAGTAAAGAAGAGTGTAAATACGGACAGAACAGATGCTCTTCAGGACATGGCTCAACTGGCGAGCTTTTATGAACATGACATGAACATCTACTTTATATAGAAGCGCAAATTTCTTTGGCCATCTGAGTAACTATCAACTTTGAAGGACGATCCTGCATCATGGATTTAGTAAATTCGGTAGCCAGTCACCTAAAGAGCACCGTCTTCTGGGATCTAACACATATCTATCAAAATATACGGTGTTACAACCCAAAAGATAGTATTCTTTGAAATCGGAGCTATGAGACATTCATATCCAGTAAACTTCACTAAGTTACACACCTTAACATATCTAACTCACTACAGAGACTTACAAATCAATTAGGTTCATTCATTCAAAACACAATATCTGTCAAGAAAACAATTTTATTATTTGTGAGGATATCGTTTGGGGGCTCTTGCTAACGCGGTAATGAACCTTCGGGTTTCCAAAAAATGTTGGGAAGTTCAGGACTAGCTGCACAATTGGAGTCTTCTTAAGAAGGGCTCACCTCCATGAAGTTTGTTAATTATTTGTTTACTGCCTGTTTAAGATAAATGTATAGCTCTCCTTATGTTTAATTCTGCATCACCATGAAACTGGATGAGGGAGTGGAGGTAGAGCTCCACCATTCTTCACTTTGGCACTAGATGAAAGTGAATGGTCAGCTTCCCACTCTATTCAAAGCCTGCCTGGACGCTGTGGAGAAGAATAAAACTGTTCATTTGCCGTGAATCGTCCATCCAATAGTACTGTACTCACCGAGATATGTAAGGTCCTTGGTTTAGAGGTAAGGCTTCGTATTATTCCGAGATACTCGGTTTCAATAATGACCTTGACAGAGATTTTTCCGTTTCCTCAGTCTGTCAGGTGAAGGTTGGGAAGGTACCTTGAAACAGACCATGGCCATCTCCTTCCAAATGTTTAATTACTCATTATTTGTGCATAATTTCTTTCGATGTTATACAGGTCTAACTACTGCAGCGGGAACGGTGTCTTTAAATAACTCAAGAATAAATAAAAAAACGTGCCTATTTACATTGTGGTCTACTCGGTTATGATACCATGTAGACCGATGGGTGGAACACAACCGCTTTTGAGGAACATGCTGCCTCTATCTTCAGGGTAGAAACACTGGCAGTAAGATGTACCTCATACAATATATAAAATTTGATGGTCCCACGGTAAGTGAAGATTACCATCTTCAGAGATAGTAGGTTGTAGTAGGTTGTTAGCAACATTTCGGGGCAACTTTTGCCTCTATAGTCAGGGTGGAAGACAAATTTAGCGGACTGCAAGGCCTCAGATCCCAGAAGGCAGCAGTCTTCCTGGCAATAAGTTGATTCTAACATTCCTCAGTACCTGCTTACAGTGTGGTTTCTTGACCCAGAAGACCAACAATATGAACCTTCAACGTCAAGAAAAAACTCAGTTTCTACCACACCGTGTTAACTAATTCACCAGTTAAGTAAATGTGTGTTAACCAGGTAATTTACTAATTGCAATCAATATTTATTTTGTCGGTCGAGAAGTTCTGTGTTATCACAGAAAAGGGATAAAGCGTCAGCAAGCCCGAAAGGTGTCTTAGGCCACTCACCTGCTTCAAGAATTGTTGAGAGAAAAGAGTAGGCAGGGAGGCAGGATAAGAGAGAGTAAGTATGCTGAGGAGACGCGGGCAGGATACGAGAGATGTAAGAAGAATGAAACAAAGGAAACCCTGAGGAAAAGAAATGACTGACAGAAAGTCTTCTCTCTGACAGCCTGGATTCGAGATGTGAAGAAATGGCGAAGGAGTATGGAGAAGAGGGTGAGGGGGAGGGGAAGAGAGACTTGCGCTTGCGCAGCTTTCTTGTGAACGTGCCCAGACAGCAGCGCCCCAACTGTGGCTCGGCAGGTGGCAATACCTTTCCTTGCAGAAGTGCTTAGCAGAACGTCTGGAAATTAGGGACAGATGAAGAGGCACATAATGTTTTATATTCGGAAAGTCGTGTGTTGAGATCTCGGCTGTCCTGAGGTTTTCCTCAGCCCCTCTCCAGAAAACTGCACCTCGAAGAAGGACGATCGCATTTTTCCAGACCCACTCCAAGTCGGGATAGCTCAGTACGTATTGGGACTAGGCTATGGTCTGGACTGTATAGGTAAAGGGGTTCGATTCCCGACAGAACCAAGATATCTTTCTCTTCTCTATAGCGTTCAGACCGGCTCTGTGACCCACCCAGCCTTCTATCCAATGGGAAGCGAGGCGTGAAGCTGGCTATCCGACTCCGTTTATTGTCGAGGTTAAGAATGCATGGATCTATACCTCCACTCATACATAAGATTTCGTGGCGTAGTACCTAATAAATCAGAAGGACTACTTCCAACTATTTATTCGTTTCTTTTTTTCCTTTGGCGCTACAGCCCCAATTTGGGCCTTGGCCTACCTCCAAAAAAGTCTCCGTTAAACTTCGGTTTACTAACTCTTAGACATTCGGTAGGATTCCTTGGGCAGGTGATCAGCTCGTCGAAAGGCCTCTACCTGTACACAAACACAGGAAAACGCACATACACACACAAACACCAAACATTCATGCCTTGAGTAGGATTCGAACCCACGATCTCGGCTTCCGAGCGAGCGAAGACAGTGCACGCCTTAGACCGCTCGTCTACCATGACCACCAGTTACCAAATATTATTCCTTTCTGCGCTGCAGGTCTATAGTCCCATTTACCAGCCGCGTTGGCAAGGTGACGACGGTAATCTCCACGCAGTCCTCACCTCGGGGCTGCTGGAGGAGAGTGGTAATCTCCACAGCTCAGTCGCTTTACTTCTGGCGACAGAGTCCGCAATATGCATTGGATAGCAGGCTGGGTGGGCCCCACAGCCGGTTTGGAGTCTTGGAGAAGGGACAAACTGTTGCCCCTGCCGCGAATTTCTGCCGCGAATTTGTCCCCGATTCTGAACCGTCCAACTCATAGCCTAGTCGATGTCCCGATTGGACTTTATATAATGCGCACTTAAAACAAACGGAGAATTCCGCGACAAAGGACTTCCACAAATTTTACTTGGATGATTTAATTAAGAAAGACGAGGTGGGAAAAAGTTATCATCACAGAATTTGAGTTAGATGATCAAGAAGGAAAATACAGCTTGGAGACCAGTAGACGGGAGGATAATAATGAAATGTTTCGTAGACAAGTTAGGTGTAAAAAATGTGAGTTGGATAGAAATTGCACGAAATAGGATGACTTTACGGTAAATGCAAAACCCCTGTACCTAGGCATCACGCATGTAAAGCCCCTCGCAATGTAGGCCGGTCTCTGTGGCCTTACACTTAGTACTCTATATATAAAGGAGGCTCGGTGCTCTCCCGAGCCTATCTGGATCCTCTGGGGGCGAAAAAGGGAATTCGTTGCCCCTGCAGGGAGGTAGTGCCCTAAGCACGAAGCTGACCATTCACCTCCATCCGACGCCGAGGTCACG
This sequence comes from Cryptotermes secundus, assembly GCF_002891405.2. Classification (NCBI taxonomy): domain Eukaryota; kingdom Metazoa; phylum Arthropoda; class Insecta; order Blattodea; family Kalotermitidae; genus Cryptotermes; species Cryptotermes secundus. Next base: position 292,171 of record NW_019724607.1, read on the forward strand.
AATGCGTGTAAATTCACTCCATGACCACAGAGGGACAACTCTTGGATTTCTCCGCTATTTAAGGCTGTCCAGGTAACCGTTTAAAACATAAAAAGAGGCCTTGGTACGGCTGACTGCTTCCTTCGTGCGCATCCCTGCGTTACGACACAATACAGCCTTTGTACCAACTACGGAAAATGTACGCAGGACGAGGTGGTCGGTTCCTTTATATCTTCAAAGCTACCTGTAATATGAAGTTTCGGAGCGTCGGTACTACGGCTGGTTAAGACCTTAATTACGCCCTTACAGGAGACCGCGAAACATTATCGGGTAGGCCTCAAATGCATGGAAGAAAGATAATATTTTTATTACTTATAATTTATAGAAGTTTCTGGAATATGATGAAGCCAGATCTCAGAAAAACGGCCTTCTTCAGTTCCCTTCACCTACGGGCACATGAAAGTCTTCTCCACTGTCCCACACGTGAATGCTGGACTGCTGTGGAGGTCAGCGGGTAGCAACTTCACATCAGAAGTCACAGAATTAGCCGAGTCGATGCAGTGCAAGTTTTCTTCGGCTTATTAATTAGACGCTAGTTACATATCATTCGTTATTAATAAATATTTTTAAAATAGTTTCATCATTATGTACAAAAAAATTAAAGCTATCCCTGTAAGAGGCCGTGGAGTCCCACATTTTCCAAACAATGGCTGTGAGGTTGTCAGCCTTACGAGCCGGCCGTCGGTTACCCCCAGGAATCTTCCTGGCACTAATTTCTGTTAGAGGCTGAGTCGATCCCTGGACCATAGTACAACTTGAAAAATTAGGCCAATTAAAAATATCCAATGATCTCATCGGTAATCGAACCCGCGACCTTCCAGGTTGTAGTATAGTGTCACAACCAACTGCGCTACGGCGTGCCATTTATTATTATGTATAAGTTGGTGCAAATTCTGAAATAAAAATTAGTATTTGAGCTTCAAGTTACACTTCGCTTATGGAACCTCTGTTTTTATACGTTGTTATTGCCTATTAAAGGGAACATGCAGTAGCGTAGTTGGTTGAGGCACTATGCTACAAACCGGAAGATCGCGGGTTCGATTCCCAATGAAGTCACTGACTTTTTTCAGTTGACCTAATCCTTCCAGCCGCACTGTGGTCCTGGGGTTGACTCAGCCACTAACAGAAATGAGCACCAGAAATCTTCCTGGCGGGTAAAGGGCGGCCGGCGCGTAAGGCTGACAACTTCACCGCCATCTGTGAGCTGATTGTCTAGAAAATGTGGGAACCTCAGCATCTTACAACCCTTTGGACCTTCACGGGCTGTTACAGGGTTAACTTTAAGTGCCTGAAACTGTCAGTTCACGAAACAGTAGGTATAATTGTGTCCCGTCTTCGGTTTTCATTTCTTCCGAAAGGGATCTAAGGTTGGGTTGTCCTGGTCCTTCCTCTTATTCAAAAGTATAATATTAAAAAATAATGACGGATATATAAAGTAAAGAGCGGAAGCTCAAGAACATCTTCCTTTCATTCTGAAAATGTGGTTTTCCAAAGCGCAGTGTAGGTGTAAGTAACTAGTGGCGAGAAGACCGCAGGCGGCCCGCCAGCTTGTTAAGTGAGGACCTCCGAGAGTATCCTTCAGGTACCAGGAAATATTATGAACACTCTCCTTCTTCTTTAGAAACAAGTAGCCAATCTTGTAAAAATATTCAAGAAAATTGCTTGGTAAATATTCCATGTAATTTTTCACGTTGCATCTCATAAATAACTTAAAAATACTGAACTATCAAAACTGCATGATGGTGTATATGTAAAACGTTTTTGATGACGCTTCTTAGGAGATAGCAAAATTGACCGTAATTGTCAGAAAGATACTGTATTCCACTTTCAACATATTTTGGCGTATACACCTGTTGCTAGGCAACGAGCGCGAAACGAAAAGACAACAACCATTGCTAGGCAGCGGCCAGCGCGCCAATGGACTGGCTGGAAAAGCTCTTTTCTGGTGGGTGAGCACCGATGGCTGCGTGCGCAACAATGGGTACAGTAATGAGGAGCGCTGTTCCATACGCTGTCCATGTCGAAGGGTTATAAGAGGGACAAGAAGAGGGGGGGGGGAGGAAAACCTCCAACGTAACCCTACGAGTTGTGGGAGGCAACGAAAAGGGAATCCAGTGACTGGGGGTATGACTGGCCCACAGGATGGGGAAGTCTCGAATCTGAGACAGTAAAATATAGTTTTGAGCTCTGTGGGACTCGGACCTGAGAATGGCTGCACTGACGAGGACCAGCAGCAATTGTAAACGACAGACCCATCCTCTCATCACAGAGGATATTACATAAGACTATAACAGCAAGTGTTCAGTTGGAGAATAAAATTACTGGTCGTGAATCTCAAGGGGCTTGTAACCAAGACGAACTGATTGGCGTTAAACCGTCATTCGTAAAGTAACTCTGATTCTGACTCTTAAAGTAACATTGACTTTGACTTTATGTGTACTGCAGTTACGGTGTGTAAACCAGTGAGGATCTTATACGATGTAGTTACTTGTAGTTACGAGCTGTGTATAAGTCATCAATAATTAGAGTCGCCAATCCAGGCCCCGTCTATTGTCGGTCATACAAGTGACAATATGACTGGAATCGAAATCTCTATACCGAAAATCTTCCTGGTCACGCAGAAACTTCCCTTGTTAAGGAATAACTACCCTTGAAGATGTCCCATACAAAGAGCAGCACACAGTATTGACAAAATCTAGCGAAATTTTAAAGGCTGACTTTTAATTATTGTCGACCTGACAATAAAAATCTGAGTTTTATTATAAATCTGTGGGTGCTATTCCTATCTGTGTGCATGTGGTTCATAACGGGCAGACATTTGTGTACTGGAAAAGAGTGTATTTTATGATGCTGTTCGCGTGTGAGCCCTGAAGATAAAACGGGCGCTTCAGCTGTTTGAAATTTGATAGCCCTGGCATAAAAAAAAAAACATATCGACCTGGGCTGCACTTTCTGTTCATGATGAAGTTGTTATGACTCTCCATGCATATAATTTGAAGGGGTAACATGTCTCCCCCAATGAATTGTCGGCCAACACACTTTGTCTTTTTCTTACATTGTTTTCGTCGGCTTCCGCTTTTTTCGTCATTTCTTCAGCTTCCTCTCAGTTTGCCCTCAGCTTTCTTTCATTTTGTTTTCACCTTTCTCTCTTGTATTGTCTGCTTACTTTCGTCTTTTCATCTGCTAGCTTTCATCTCTCTTAGGCTTGTTATCCATTTCATCTTCATCTTCCGCTTGTCTTCGTATTGCTATCGTCTTCCCTTATCATTTGTCGTCTCATTTTCAGCTTTCCCTCCTCTTTCCTTCAGCTTGGTTTCTCCTTGTCTTCTGCTTTCTCTGCTTCCGTCTTGTCTTCTGCTTTCTCTGCTTGTATGCTTGTCATGCCTTTAGCTTGATTTCCTCTTGCTTCATTGGAGTAACACAAATCCTTGGAGGTATGCATTAAGGATCACAGGTGTGCTCGCAGAATCAAAGTTAGCAGAATATGCAATCAAAGAGGGCCATTAAACGTGTCGGAAATAAGATAAGGTATTACAGAATGAACCTAACACATGTTTCTCATCCGATCAGCCAACCCTGCATCGATGTCCCTCCCATATGGACTCTCATCATTAAAGAGGAAGTTAGCAAGATACAGTTCCGCACATATTGAGATTATCTGAAAATGTCTGGAATGTTCTCTCTTTGTGTTGATACTATTTACTTAATATTAATCGGAATTTATTTATCTGCTGTTAGGTTTCTTTGAGTTTTAATTCCCTCTACTTGTTGGTTTTATATTTATAGCATGTTTTTGACTTACCAAGGATTTTGAATGTTGACAGACTATGTCCAAAAATTGATTTATATATGTTATAATACCTATAGTTGTCTTTTTTAGAACTTGATTCAAGGATTTCAACTTTAACTTTAAATTTGAATACGGTTTTATGGACTCTGGCCTGAATATTATGCATGGCCATAGGTGCAAGGTCTCATGCATGTGGTTGAACATGTCTTTTTAACTTCGTGTCTTAATTTCCACAAATGGTTTCTATCGTGTTTGGTTCATATATAGTTCCTTGTGTTACTTCCGGTTTCCGGACATATGGCCACGGTCCATCGATTGGGCAAAACTGAGTAGCTCTTGTACCTAAGGACGGAGACAGAGTCCAGGCCCCGAAACACAGTCTGACAATAAATTCTGGTGATGAATGTCCAGAAAATTAAGCATTTTATTAATTTACAATCACCCAGTACATCGTATTTACTGTCCTCCATCTTGAGGATGCCGCCATTTTATTTTCTGCTTATTGTCATACTAGCTGCAGCGTTGTTCCTTCTTGTCGTATATTTTGCAGCGGATGGAAAGTTTATAGACATTTTGTCAAACATGAGATAAAAGGTAAAGCTATCCCCGTAACAGAACATGAAGATCCATAGGTTTCTGAGACGTCTAGGCTTTCACATTTTCTCTAGACAGTCGGCTCACGGATGGCGGTGAGATTGTCAGCCTTGTGCGCCGACCGCCTTTACCTTCTAGTAAGATTCCTGGTACTCACTTCTGTTAGAGGCTTAGTCAACCCCAGGGCCATTATTATTATTATTATTATTATTATTATTATTGGACGGGGTGGGTTTCCCCATGCACCGCGACTAGTAGTCTATTGTACTTCCCCCTTTGATGTTCTACCAGTCTCTATACCCTACCGGTACTGGTGCATGCCATCAGCCCCGACTCAGCCAGCGAGTTCGGCCTCTACTGGCTCAGCGGTACCTGAAGCTTCCCCCACCTACCAGAGGCGTTAGAGACTCTTGTTGGGCGGTAAATGTCCGATAATTTGGCTCAGAGGCCTCCTTGAGACATGAGGTTCTTTTACGTGCCGTAAAGCTACGACACGGGACCCACGGCTTAAAGTCCCTCCCGGGTTTGAACCCGCGTACCACGAGTCATGAGGTGGGAACGTTACCTCTAGACTACGGAAGCCGCTAACCCCAGGGCCATAGTGCGGCTGAAAGGATCAGGTCAATTGAAAAAAAAAAGAAAAGTCCATCTTATCGGGACTCGAATCCGCGACCGTCCAGATTGTAGCCTAGTGTCTCAACCAAATACGCTTCACCCTTCACATATTTAAAGGAAACCAAACGATAAAAGAATTAGAAGAAAAGCGGTATAAGAGGGGAGCCACACGAATGCCGACTGTTTCGAGGACAGAAAGGAAAATTTTAGCGCCACTAAAGACCTTCATTATTAAGAAAGTGTCAAAGTGACGACGCCTGTTATTCAGTCATAATAATAATAATAATAATACATGTTCTTCGAAGAGTAGCAGCGAATAATGAATAAGTAAGCTCGGACAGCCGACAAGAGGAGGTCCTCCAGCTTGGAGGTTTGGCGTGGGGCTAACAACTCCTCACTGTAAAACCAACCGTGTTACGAAAATGAACACAAAGCCTCGGACCTGGACGGATTCCTTGGATAAAGACCAAAGCTAATGAAAATGGATATGAGATTTGGCACTTGGAATGTACGAAGTTTGTATAGGGCAGCTTCGCTCAGGGCAGTGGCAGAAGAAATCTTAAAATATAAGTTAGATTTAGCGGGAGTGCAGGAGGTCAGATGGGATGGAGGTGGCATCGCACCAGCAGGAGACCATACATTTTTCTATTGAAAGGGGCAGTGGCAGAAGAAATCTTAAAATATAAGTTAGATTTAGCGGGAGTACAGGACGTCAGATGGGATGGAGGTGGCATCGCACCAGCAGGAGACTATACATTTTTCTATGGAAAGGGGAATGAAAATCATGAGTTAGGTACAGGTGTTTTTCTACATAAAATAATCGTATCAGCAGTTAAGAGGGTAGAGTTCGTTAGTGATGTGATATCGTACATAATACTAAGAGGTCTCTCTGAATGTTCATGCCCCAACAGAACATAAAATTGATGATATAAAGGACAGTTTCTACGAAGAACTCGAACGTGTTTGATAAATTCCCGAAGTACGGTTCTGTATGGGTGTTAAACTTGGTCTCTGATATTAAGGGTAGAACGTAGACTAAGAGGATTTGAGAACAGGGTGTTGAGGAGAATATGTGGAGCGAAGAGGGATGAAGTGACAGGAGGTTGTAGAAAACTGCATAATGAGGAGCTACATAACTTGTACTCTTCTCAAAGTATAATTAGAATGATCAAGTCAAGGAGGATGAGATCGGCAGGACATGTAGCATGAATGGTGGAGAAAAGGGATGCTTATAGGATATTGGTGGGAAAGCCAGAGAGAAGAGACCACTTGGAAGACCAAGGCGTAGGTGGGTGAACAATATTAAAATGGATCAAAGAGAGAGAGAGAGGATGAGATGGTATGGATTGGATTGATCTGGCTCAGGATAGGGACCAGTGGAGTGCGTTTGTGAACACGCTAATGAACCTTCGGGTTCCATAAAATGCTGGGAAGTTCTTGAGTAGGTGCACAACTGTTGGCTCCTCAAGAAGGGCTCAGCTTCATGAGTGAGCGAATACCTATTTTTCTTTTCTGTGTTCCTGAGAATTCGGTTCTAATCAGTGGAAACGTGGGAGGAAGAAGACACTTCAAAGCCGATAACAGGGATCGAGAATTTACATGACATTATTAATGGAAATATGTTTTTTTTCTTTTCAAAATGTATCTCATTGTTAATTATCAGAATCGTAAAGAGGGACTTGTCCGTTTACTTCATTAATTAAGAACCATACTGTTAAGACGTATAGAGGAAAGAAGGTTCAGGTCCACCGTTCCTAATCTCGGCTCTAGATGAAGGTGATTGGTCAGCTTCACGCTCCGGTTGCTTTAGTCCCGTGGAAACAGCTTCCGGTACCCATAGTGTAGGAGACAGGGTTGTCCCCGGAGCGGATTGGAACACTATGCCTGGAATAGATCAAATATTAATAAATGCATAATTATCAGCTTTATATAATGTCTTCTTCTTCTTCTATTCCTGCTGCTCCCGCTTGGAGCATAGGGCGTCCGTGAAAAGCTTCGTTTCACTTCAGTTTCTTAATCCTAGACAGTCGGTAGAATTCCTTGGACGGGGGATCAGCCCGTCGCAAAGCGAACACAGAACAAATTCAGACAGACATCCATGTCTTGAGTGGGATTCGAAACCACGATTTCAGTGTTCGATTGAGCGAAGACATTTCATGCCTTAGCGTGGCTATTGTGGTCGATGTTGTATCATGTACTGTTCTCTAATTATTAATGAGGGCGCTCAGATGAGGAGGACATTCAGAATATTAGTCCGGAAATTTGTATTCTTCTGTCTTAAGACAGGGTCCAGTTGGGTGGTTTTACTAACACCGTGACAACCTTCTCGTTCCACAAAGGAAGTTGAATCTCTGGGCTAGCCGAGCGACTATCAGCTTCTCACATATTCTACGAGGAATTTTATGGTTTGTTCAAATCAAGTGGTGTTGTTAGAAGAGTGAAAGAGCACATAGATGTAGCTAGGATGAAATGGAGACGTGGCTAGATCGGGACACAATGAATGCTTACACAATTTTGATGGGACTTCTTCGAAAAATGGTTACTGTAAGACTGAGAAAGCGAAGGAAGGACGACGTTGAGATGGATCTCGAAAATGTATGTTGTGACGATGGAAGCTGGATACAGCTGGCTTAGGATCGCCTTCAGTATCAGTAGTGTGAAGTCTCTAGGTTATATTGTCAGAGAGTCGGTTTTATGGAAACTTAATTGCTAAATCGATCTGCCAGCCCCCCCCCCCGCATGCGAGACAGAGAGGACAAATTGCAGAGCCTTTATTCTTAAAGTTGACGTGAGGTTTGCGTGGGGGCCTAACGCCCACAGCTTGTCTTGTAGTACCTCAGCTGATCAGACAGCCCTCAAGGTCCTGGCTGAGTTGAGCTTCTGCTGCGTGCTGTTGGTCACCGTAATGGGCAGACGGAATCACAGAGAAACAGTCCGACTGAGTGCACTTCATAACGGGCTAATTAACTCAGTGACTACTTGGGTTAACTGCTGACTGCTTGGTTACTAACTAAGGCAGTGACTATATAACCAGCTAACTAACCAGCTGTGGCCGGTCACGGTAGCCGAGCGGTCTAAGGCACGCACTGTCTTCGCTCACTCGGAAGCCGGGATCGTGGGTTCGAATCCCAATCAGAGCATGGATGTTTGTGTGCGTTTTTCTGTGTTTGTCTACAGGTAGAGGCTTTTCGACGAGCTGATCACTCGCCCAAGGAGTCCCACCGAATGTGTAAGATCTAGAAAAACCGAAGTGAACGGAGTTCATGGACGTAGGCCTAGGCCTACTGGGGCTGTAGTGCCAAGGAAAAAAAAACTAACCAGCTGTAGCCTAAAATTCATTTCAGTGATATTTACAAGTGCAGTTCATAACACGCAGAATCACATGGAAGGCTGATATTAATGAAAATAGTAATTGAAAATCTTAATTTCTATTTCGCAGATAATATAACTGTTTGAAATTAAACTGTATTTAAAAAATCAGTCTCGACTGTACAGAAAATGCACCGAAGTATGAAATCAATATAAATAAATATTTAAATACTTTTAGTTCCTACCTTGCAGAAAACATGCTAAGAAGTTTTAAATTTATGAAGCTAATAAAGACACTCCGAGAGTAAAATGGAGAGGTTTTAATGTTACAGCAGGTTGTACATGTAATTGTCAATATGCTTGGAAGGGTACATTAGCTAACTACATGACTTATTCATTAACTAACTCCTTAATTGACAGATTAACTAGCTTTGCGATTAATTGGTTTAGCGTCTAAACAACTGATTGTAATGCGGCACAGTTAACATATTTGGGAACCACAGTAATAAATCAAAATTTGATTCATGAGGAAATTGAAAGGAGGCTGAATTCAAGTAATGCTTACTACAATTCGACCCAGAACCTTTTGTTTTCTCGTCTGCTGCCTAAAAACGTAAAAATGAGAATATGCAAAAATATAATTTGCGTGTGGTTCTGTATGGGTGTGAAGCTGGGCCTCTGACTTTTGGGGAGGAACATAGATTGAAGCTTTTTGAAGAGTACTTTCAGACTGAAGAGAGATGAAGTGACAGGAGTTACAGAAAAGTGCATTATGAGGAGGTTCATTAATTGTACTGCTCGCCAAGTATAATTAGAATTACCAAGTTAAGGAGGATGAGATGGGGAGGGCATGTAGTACGAATTTGGAGAAAAGAAATGTATGTAGGATATTGGTGGGAAAGCCAGAAAGAAAGAAAAACAGGGAAGAGCAAGACGTAGGTGGGTGGGCAATATTACACTGGATCTTAGAAAAATAGGATATGATGGGATGGACTGGATTTATCAGGTTCAGGATAGTGACCATTGGAGTGCTTTTTTGAACACGGTAATGAACTTTCGGGTTTCATGAAACAGTGGGAAGTTCTTGAGTAGCTGCACAACTGGCGGCTTCTCGAGAAGGGCTCAGCTCCATGAAGTAATTAGCTAGTTCGTTAATTAGTTTGATTAATAATTTTGATTATAATATAGTCAAATTAAAATAACCTGACGTAGTAACTAGGTATATTATGTAAGTTGTATAAGTACGTGACTGACCACCTAACCAATTACCAGAATAATTATTTGAGTAGCGAACCGACTGAATAACCGACAGACTTACTATATAAATTATTAACTAACTCTCCAATTAATTTACTTTAAATATAAATAGTACACATCTAACGACGAATTCATGTTATGGTCTTCTGCGTTATGATGCTATGTGACATGCTGATGGTTATCATGGTTTCGGAAGAATAAGTTGTCTCCATCTTCAGGTAGAAAAAAGGAGCACACTTCCTCCATCTTCTACCCTGAACACAGAGACAACTTGTCCCTCCTTGGAAATCACCTTCAAGACTACGAGGTGTTATAACTCAGAAGAATATAAAACTTTACCGCCATGAAAACCCCAGTTCCTATGTGGAGCGAACAAGGCTGTCCTTGAAGAGTTCGCAGTCATTCACTCTACCAAGGAATTCACTGTTGCCAGGCAACTCAGAGATGGCCGCAGTTCTGCAATCGTACCCAATCTTGAGTCAGCAGGATTCAATTCCCTCATTTACAGTCTATTTCTCTAAGTCCTCTTTTAATATTGTACCCCTTTATGATATTTTGAAGACTTAAATTGCAACAGCAGGTACTGTCACTTACCGACAACATTTTAAAACACTAATTCGAAGTATTCGTTAAAAAAATAACGCGAAAACTTTTTTTGTTAAGAAAATCGCTATGTACGGTTAAATTTGTATTCCTTGTCTGTGTAATTTATACTGCATAAAACGTGGCAGAGGCTCGGGAATTCTCAATTTATATCCGTAAATATTTTCGGCGTCACTTGTGTGATGAATATGACGTAGAGACGCATCCAGTTCCGACATTTTGTTGACTTACTTGACATCCTTTTCAATTGATCAGATTTACACAGTGTCGAATAATGGGAAAATATTTCTTTTCGTGTTTCTTTAATGACGCTGCCAACATGAAGACTATACAGCGCAGGAAGGTAATGGCTAATGAATTGGGAAGGATTTGGAAGAAAGCGGCCATGACCTACGGAAGGTACCATCCCGACATTTGCCTGGAGACAGTGCGGAAAACCACGAAAATCTCAGAAGAACCAGTGATCCGGCAGAGATTCGAATGGCCCTCCTCTCGAATACAATTCTACAGCGTTGTTTCTGGACTAATTTGTTCAGTGCGATATTAACTGAATAATGAATTGGAAGTAGATTTGGCCTAGTTTGAGATATTATCGCTTCATTTGCTGTAGTGACTGAGGAAGATCACGACAATCCTCAGTCAGGATAGCTGCAATGTGATGCGGTGGCACTCAGTGACAAACAACGAAAGCCAGGCCTGTGATCAGGTCAGGTCAGGTCAGGTCAGCTTTATACATTTGCACCATCAATAGTTGCGCAATGACAGGCTGTCGAGAAGTAGCACGGCTTACTGCAGGGCCCCGTAATTATATGCTCTAATGATATGAAAACGCTGTTCGGTCACTTTTTTCTTAGAATTAAAACAACACCAGGGATATGCAGAATATTTAGGAAGTTTCTATCTTCTGATGCGAGGCGCCGTGTAGTCAGGTAAAGAGGTAGCTGCCTGCATCTTTCCTTTTGAAGGCAACAGATTTGCCTTTATACCAGACACTGTCTTCAGGGTAGAATTTAGCAGATTTCTCCCAAACGTTGGTACCTTTTCATCAGAACTTATCTTCAGGGTAGAATTTAGCAGGTTCTTCCGAAACGTTGGTACCTTTCTACCCGACCATATTTTCAGGGTAGCATTCAGCAGGTTCTTCCGAAACATTGGTACCTTTCTACCAGATCATATCTTCTGGGTAGAATTTAACATGTTCCTCCGAAACAATGGTGCCTTTCTAGTAGACACTATCTTCAATGTAGAATGTAGCAGGTTCCCCCGAAACGTTTGTGCCTTTTGCAAAACCACACGGTGCAACATTCTAATAACATTATTCATATTCACCGCCTTGAGAGCCTACAACCTCTCGCAGTGCATCTGCATTTCCGTTTCATGACTGTAACTAACTTACTCGTAGATATGAGAACTCTTCTGTAGGGACCGGCCATAAACATATTTACAAATGAAATATAGAAAAGTTTTGTAAGCTAGCGGCCGTAAATAGGAGACGGTTCAGTACTGTAATGTTAGGTAGGTCAGAGTGTGTTTTGTCTGAATATGTTCTAGTGGATATGATGCACATAAACAGATTTACACGAGTAAGACCTATATGTCTTGCTTCATAATTTTTTATAGAAAAACAATTGAAGGGCCTTATGCTAGAACCGGTTACAAGCGACATTTTTTGAAAATGGGTTAAGAGTATTTTCAGTTTCCCACAAATTCGCCAGACGCTAGATGGTCTCATTACTGACATCGCCTCACAAAATAACCAACAAAAGAACGAGTCCGCTGCATTGTTTGGTGCAAGAATGAGTTGAGGGCAGCTATTGTTAGGTTGATAATTTCATTCTGGAATTTTCATTTCAGCTATATGAAGAATTATTTTTTTGAAAATTTCTCCCCCCCCCCCCCAGTAAAATTATGTTTTCTGCCCGTGACTGGTTCTTGCTCTAAGATCTGCAATTAAGATTTAAGCATCTGAAGGAAATCTAGCGTCATACCTTGTTGCCAGATCTACGGCTTCGAACCATGCCTGTTGGTGATAGTCTGGCCACCTCCGAGCAGCATCTGAACGCAACAGCCGGCACGTCAGTCCAGCCTTGTCTTCGGTCGACTACCCTGCCCGTCCGAAGGTCGATGGTTCGAAACTCGGAATGCAGGCTCCTTAGTACCAATCAGATCTCTCTGCGAGTTGCTCATACATTCACTGTGCCTCTCATAAGAAGAAGTCGACGGTAGGTAAAATGTGAAGTTGTCCCTGTGCTTAACTAATTAAGCACTACGCCATGAAGGCGTATTGAGGAGTAAATGTACAGGTTCACATACTCTTAACTTCGTCATTATTTGGAGATGAGGGGTCAGCTTATCCCAAAAGAAAGAGCCGCCGTTTCACATTGAGTGGGAGGTTGAGTGGGCCTCGGAACCCGTATGGACGACTCTTGCTTCTACCTGGACTCAAACTCCGGCACCCCTGCCGTCCAGCCCTCGTATCCTGTCCTGTGGTAGGACATTGTTAAAGCCGTTCTTAAAGAAAGAGGATGTGAAACGAAGTTCGTATTTTCTATTCTTCGTCAAATATCGTCAGGGCGATCAAATCGAGAACGTTTAGATGAGCAGTACATGTAGCACATACGATGGAGATGAGAAATATGAGTATAAATATTTAGCGAGAAAACGTGAGGGGAAGGGACCAGTTGAGAGAGATGGAAGCAAACACGGGAAAACAATAGGGATATACTACCTCCATTTTGAGGGTAGAAAAGACATGCTGACATTTATATAGTAGTCTCGATATAGAGGCTAACTACGCGAGATTCGAGGTTCTGAAAGTGACAATTATGTCTTCCGGAATGTAGCTCCTCTCAGTCTATACTGAAGCTGCATGCGGTACGGTCCTCCGAAATGTCGGTAACAATTTACAAAATTACACGGCGTCACATTCTAGTCGCCGCTGTGAAAACTCCAGGTCATCCAGTCGAATGCGTTTGCAGGAAAGAGGGCGAATCAAGTGGCTTAGTGCAGGAGTTAGTGGTGGTTTCTTCTCAGTAACGAAATGAACTTCCAATGAGTAACTATCAGTTTCCCGAGAATGACGCCACTGTCCGGGCGCAGTGGAACCGGGCTACAATGACGAGTCCTCTCGAACACGGTGGAGGAGAACCTTCGGAGAACTTTATGAACTCAACTAAGCAACTTAATCTGCTAAAATATCCTTGTGGTTGGGTGCGGCGAAAACATAAAGAGTTATAAGAGGAAAAGTCAGCAAATAGGACACAAATGGAGGTGAAACAACTGTAATGGACGTAATAAATTTTCTATATGTATCACTGTATATCAGAATAGTCTAACTTCATGACCGTTAAGTAGCAGACGCGCATGCTCATGTTCAGAGGCTGTTTTCAGTAGTCAAAACGACGACCTTCCTTGAGGAGTGTATTACCGAAGAGCAACGTTCTGTTATGTGTTTTTCTGTGGGCAAAATGTTTCAATGAAAAGGGTATTCACAAAGAAATGTTTCCTGGGTTGAGAAGTGGTGGGGCGTAAAGCGGTTCCACCTTGGTGGAAAACGTTTCACTGATAAAGAGGTTGAAAGGGTGGTGCAGAAGTGTATGAGAGCTACAGTCGAACGACTTCTGTACTGCTGGTTTCGGCGCACTGGTAAAGAAATGGGACAACTACATCAATGTTGGTGGAGGATATGTCGAGAAATAAATGTTTTTTCCAGGTTCGAATATCACATGTTTCATTTGTGACCTATTTACTGAGGGAATTTATGAGATTGACATGCAGTGGATAAGAGACTGATCTGGTTCCACAGCATGTTTCAGCAAAATGGCGGCCTTAGCCAGGAGTCTAAAGATGACAGTCCCACACGTAACCAGTCACCCAACCCTCTGCGCCACAACAGGGTGTCTGAGAAAACTATGAGAATCATCAATGAAATACACGGTGTTTCGGACGAAATTCGAATCGCATATCTCCCATAAACAATGAAAATAAGTGGAGTGTGGGCGAGCAAGGTGGTTGTAGCGGCAACGTTTCTGATTTGAGAGATGTCCTGTTCGCATCACCGTCGGAACACCGAAACAAAATTGATTGAGGGTCTTCTTTGTAATGTTTCTCAGTCCCCTCCAACAAATTGTGATACAGGCCACGACCTCTTCCTACCATGTTCTTTACGAATCATCCACTAATCAATCTACTTCAACATAGCTTGAATTACTGACAGTATCTCCAAGTAAATCACACAGCATGGAACTGAGACCGTCTTGAGAGTTGGTAAACTAGTCAAGAAATCGTCCTCATTTAGTGGAACCAGAAAGTTCATTATCGTGTTAACAAGAGCCTGCCATTGGTCCTTATATTCAACCAGATAAATCGAGTACAATGTCCCATCCTATTTCTTTAAGATAAAAGGTAAGGTAAAGCTATCCCTGTAACAGGCCGTGGAGGACCATAGGGTTGTGAGACGTCGAAGCTAACACATTTTCTAGACAGTCGGCTCACAGATGATGGTGAGGTTGTCAGCCTTACTCGCCGGCCACCTTTTACCTCCCAGAAAGGTTCCTGGTACTCATTTATGTTGGGGATTGACCAAAGGATCATAGAACGGCTGGACGGATTAGGTCAATTGAAAAATCCAACGGCGTCATCAGGATTCGAAACCGCCACCTTCCGGCTTGTAGCATAGTGCCTGAACCAACTACGCTACAGCGTAAAATCCATTTTAATATTATCCTCTCACCTATGTCTAGATATTCCAAATGGTTTCTTTCCTTCATGTTTTTATACCAAGACTTTGTATGCGTGCTACATACCTCTCTCATCTCCGATTTGATCATCTGGAGAAAAATAGAAATTGTGAAGCTTCTTGTCATGCAACTTTCCCCAACCTCCCTACTACTTATGCCCTCCTCAAACATCCTCAGATTTCCTTTAATGTGAGAGGCTTAGGTTTACACACAGATACAAAGGAGCAGGCAAAATTAGACCACAAATAAATAAGACTGAATTTGGTTGCGGTATTCTAGATGCTAACCTTGGAGATGGATGCAGCTTTTTCCTCTGAACGATGGTACTAACATTTCAGACTATACGGTGTCATAACCCGCAATACCACATACCAAAATCATCAGCGCCTTGAATTCTTCAAGTTTCATAATTGAGACAAGTGACCGCTTGGGGTAACCTGCTAGGTGGACGGACTTGTCTTTCTTCATATATCAAAAGCAGCAACACGCGCGCGCTCAGGGAGAGTGGCGAAGTGGCTGGCCTTGGTTGGAATAACGACTCTCCCGTTATGAACAGCAGACGCTCCCCCAGCGCTCACACTTTCTCTTACCGACAGCAGTCATTTTTAGGTTATGTTGCGTGACAAGCAAAACCGCACGAAACTTGCTCAGTCCTTTATTTCTCCCTTCCTTTTATTTGTTTTGAGTTTGTTTCTCAGTTATTTTATGTTTAGTCGCTCTCTTTGTAGGTTATTTAACCCTTTGAAGGCTGAAGGTAGTCTAAACAGCATGTCGGGTCAATACCGCTGCCTTCCACATCCCTGCCAATTCATTACTCACTAGTCATCCTATATAATTCCACATGATACGCGTAATTTAAGGCGTCCTTAAATAAACGAAGAGAAATAACAAAGAAGAGAAGGGAAGAGAGAATGGAATTTTAAGGCCCACCGCAACTGAAATCAGGTACTGCTCAGCAAGATGCATTTAAGTGGACTTAGAATCATTAATCCAGTATAAGGTAAAAAAAAAAGTAAAAAGCTTTCCCTGTAACAGGCAGTGCAGGCCCATAGAGTTGTGAGACGTCGAGGTTCCCACATTTTCTAGGCAATCGGCTCACAGATGGCGGTGAGGTTGTCAGCCTTGCGCGCCGGCCGCCCTTTACCTCCAGGAAGGTTCCTGGTATTCATTTCTGTTAGAGGCTGAGTCGACCCCAGGGCCATAGTGCGGCTGGAAGGGTTAGGCTAATTGAGAAATGCAGTGACCTCTTCGGGAATCGAACCCGCGACCTTCCGACTCGTAGCATTACACTTCAAGTAACTGCGTTACTGCATGCCCTAATCAAGTGTAAGTTGAAAATGTAAAGTCGTTCCTATGCTTGCTTAAGCACTACGCCATGCAGATATATGGGGAATTGGAGGTATAGCGCCACGTATTCCTGACCTCGGCTCTAGATGGAAGTGAGTGGGCAAGTTCACGCCCCGGCCTCTTTAACCCGGGGAAAATGTCCCCGGCACCGATTGGGTAAGGGGCAGGATGGACCCCAGAGTCGATCTGGAAGCTGTGGAGAAGAGAAAGAGACTACAGGGATACGAATTCCGGCCGTCCAACCGTAGCCCGCCGCATTACCCTCTGAGTTATCCCGACTGTTAATCCAGGGTAAAGCTGAAAGAAGTATTTTTGTTTTCACCTGCTCAAAATGCCGTTTAATTGTGCAAGTATATCACACAAAATTGCGAATAATTCAGTCTGTAGCCTTATGTGGGAGTGACACATTAAGCAAACAATATCTGCTGAGGAAACTGAAGAGAATGTTTGCACCTAAGAGGGATGAAGGGCCGGTCACGGTAGCCGAGCGGTCTAAGGCATGCACTGTCTTCGCTCGCTCGGAAGCTGAGATCGTGGGTTCGAATCCCACTCAGGGCATGGATGTTTGTGCGCGTTTTTCTGTGTTTGTCTACAGGTAGAGGCCTTGGGACGAGCTGATCACTCGCCCAAGGAGTCCTACCGTATGTATAAGATCTAGTAAACCGAAGTGAAACGGAGAGTTTCATGGAGGTAGGCCTAGGCCCCAATGAGGGCTGTAGCGCCAAAGGGGGGGGGGAAGGGAGATGAAGTAACACGAGGGTGTATAAAGTCGCATAATTACGATATTCGTAATTTTCTACTTCTCGCCAAATAGTGTTAGCATGATCAGAGCAAGGAGAATGATACGACCAGTGCACGTATAAGAAAGAGGGTGTCATGTGGTCAGGGTAACGAATCTCCACGGCGGTTAATCTCGGTTTTCTAGACCAGAAGTGCATGTACGTATCACGGAGAGGATATAAATTCGTACAGACTTGTAGGTGGGAAACCTGGAAAGGAAAGAAATCAACGACTAGGAAGATACAGACGTAGAAGGAGGATAATTCGAATATATTTATCTTTGGCTCTACATCCCTTTGTTCAACATGAGCCGCTTTTTCAGTTTCTTGATCCTATACACAGTCGGTAGGACTCCTTGGACGGGAGATCAGCCCGTCACAAGGCCACTACATACACAAAGAATAAACGCACACACACATCCATGCCTTCAGTAGGAATCGAACCCACATTCCCAATGTTCAAGCGGGCGAAGACAGTTCATGCCTTAGATCACGCGGTCACTATGATCGGCAACACGAACGTATACCTGAAGGAAACAGTGTGTGAGGGATATGTGCTGGATATATCTGGCTCAGGTTAGGGATCAGTTGGGGGTTGTTGTGAATACGGTAATTAACAGTCCGATTCAATAGAAACCTGGCAAATTCTTGAGTAGCTGGGCAACTATTAGCTACTCAAGAAGGACTGAGATCCACGGAATTATTGAATTAGATCAGCATTCTCAAATTTCCAATTCTAATTTTGTAACTATTCTTAAATTTATTTGTAAGTATTGAAAAAAAAGCGTTAGTATCCATACAGGCGGCAAATTTCATGACCTGCAACTAAAGAACAATTTTAAGCCATTGACCTGATTATTTCTTAATATAACCTGCAGATTTATCTTAACAACTATTTTAATTCCATCCCTTCATGTGTGGAAGTTTGAAGAAGTTGTCTTGGCTGTGATCTGCAGTGTTGTGTGACATGCAGAATTTGTAAAAATGGTCATTTGGAAGTCCGTGAAGGAGATGGGAGTATAACATTTCGATAGGTCTTAGAGAATTATATTGTTGAGTATGAGAGGTGGGTGAAGCTGGCTTAGGATTCCATTCATTGACGTGTGTGATATCGGTGCTGAATCTTTGGGTTCTGCTACTAGTTTCCCCTCTTAATCTTCAGACTGACTGGCGATCCACCGCGATGGACAGAGATGCTTGGAGGCTGTTGGTGCAGGAGACCAAGGCCCACTAAGGGCTGTAGAGCCAGTTGGTAAGGCAATCTTTAGACTACGGAAAGTGACCGGATTGTATGAGAGAGAGAGAGCTGTATTCCATCCAAATGTCGGAATCACATTTGGTTAGAGCGATAAGGAGTTGGGTGTTTCTGGATACCGTCCAATTTGAAACTAAGGCAGTTTAGTCTAAAACTCCACCACAAACCTGTTTGCTAGGTCACTCAGGCGAATTGTCAAGGTGAAAAGTTGACCTTGCTGATTATGCAACTAGATTCCCCTAACGGATTGTGAATTGGAAACAAATGTGTCATAAAGGTAAATGTTGCTCAGTTTCCGGGAACGCTGCCCGAAGGTTTCCGAATATTAAGACTTACCGTCTTCTGACAGGGTTACTGAAAAATTGAATCGGTTCACTAAATTGCCTCGCTTACTACATGAAACTTCAAGTGTTTCCTCTTTACAGTATTGTCACATGTAGGGGTGACTTATAAGGCGGGTTTTGAATTGGATGATTGGATTTATTTCACCTTATACATTCACACAAATCGGGACTACAGGTAACACAGCGCTATCGCTGATTTACGCATTTAGACTTCACCCATACACACGCATTAGGATTCTCAGTCCTCACTAGTCGTATCCTGACAACAGATTTATAACCGTCTCACTGTAACTTCAAATCACACATGAAGTCTTGTTTGCACAGTCTAATTCATTTCTTGCCATTTATTATCAATCACTTTCGACTGCCATCTCCAGAACTCGACCCAATTCTCGACAATAACTCTGTAAAATGACATTTTTTGTCCCTTGATAACCCTTCGGTACGGACCATGCAGAAAACACAGCCTCTGTATTTTTCAGAAGGCGTGTTTACTGATCCATTACCTAGCAATGGACGTCCTGGTGTTGCTCGCGTACGCTTCCGCGAGAATGTTTACAGACTCTTTACCTAGCAATGGGTCTATACGTAACGGTATCATTTAATGATGCTTTGTCAGGTGCTTAGTTCATAGAGATTTCGTAGCTTTTTTATTTATTTGACGAATTAATTGGAGAACATCTAGTCATGGCGATATAATGATTACATCTCTCGTGGAGAAAGTGCGACTACCTGACTCCAGAAGACGGAATCATGGCTGTCTGACCGTTATATCCGATGCGGGGAAATGTAATTCCCTAATCCTATAAGGTCGAGTCATTACGGTATAATCATTACATCCGGCATGGAAAAAAATTTCCAAGATGAAGTCATAGCCGTACAGCCATTTCACCGGTTGTGCCACTAACTAATTCCATGAAGCTGATTCTTCTGTGAAGAAGATTCTACTAAGAAATATACATTAAGTGGAATTAATTTTAGTTTTCAGTGTTTAGTTTGATAAGGTTAATTCTTTTCTTTGCTGAGAGTCGAACGTAACCAGTGCAGTGTGGCTGAGCCCCAAATCATGACTTAATTAACTGACTATTCTAAATAGGGCCTAATTAACCACATACACAGTGTGTCCAGGTTCTGTTAGGACTGTGTTCATTAAAAATACAAGACGTGAATTATTTTAAAAATTTCACTCTTTTTATTCAAAATAGTCTCCCTCTGAATCAATACATAGCTGGAACCGATTGAAAAGTTTTCAAAACAGTCACTGTACTTCTTTTGTGGAATCGCACTTAAAACTGCGGTACATTCCCTTTGGATGTCCTGGATGGTGTCGTGACGGTCTACTTTCATCGCCAACTTAAATTTTGGGAAGAACCAGAAATCTGCTGGAGCCAAATCTGGCGAATACGGAGGATGATCAAGGACTGTGATCCCTTTTCTGCCCAAGAAATCGCGCACGATCTTCGATTTGTGGGGTGGGACATTGTCGTGGAGGAGCGACCAGGAACCTTGTTCTCCATGTTTAGGTCGAATTCTAAGAATTCTCACTCACAAACAATTGAGGACTCCGAGATAATAATCAGAATTCACTGTTGAACCTTCTGGCAGAAATTCCTTGCGAATGATTCCTTTGGAATCGAAGAAAATGGTTAGCAGTATCTTTACTCGACTCTTTTGCATGCGCACTTTCTTTGGTTTCGGCTTCTTTGGGCTCAACCACGTTGCACTCTGCCGCTTTGTGAGAAACTCGTATTGAAAACACCATGTCTCGTCACCAGTAACAATCGATTTTGTAAATTTTATATGAATTTGGGCCGACCGTAACATGTCTTTGCAGTGTTCCACTCTGGCATGTTTTTCATCGCCTGACAGCGCGTGCGGTACAAACCGCGCACAGACCTTCTGTTTGCCCAAATCCTCGGTCAAAATTTGATGCACAGTATTTTTTGGTATTCCCAATAGCTCCTCGATAAGTCTTGCAGAAACACATCTGTCTGATGCAAGGATTTCGGTCACTTTTTTTCACATTTTCTTCAGTGCCACTTGTTCTCGGCTTTGATGCACGTGCAGCGTCTTCAATATCCTCCCTGACGTCAAGAAATAGAGCATACCAACGAAAAATGTTAGAGCTACTCAAACAATCTCTACCGTACACACTTTTCATCATTTCGTACGCTTCTCCGGCTGTTTTGCCTAACTTCAAACAAAATTTAATGTTGGTTCTCTGTTCAACCGCCATTTTCCGACGAGCGTCAGAACAGTACTGTTACATCCAAGGTCAGAACACATGATGCAGCGATGCTTGCGCTTTGAAATTATAGACAGCCACAGCTGAAACTTCAGGAATCTTAACGCCACAACTCGCCACAGATGGCATTACCGGGCAATATTAAAAAAAAAAAAAAAGAGTCCTAACGGATCCTGGACACACCGTGTAAGTATCCCAGTCTCTCTCGATACAGTCTGTATGTTCATTGCCGCTTGTACTACAGCGTCCCACTGGGCACTTGTCTGAGATCTCTGCAACTGCGATCTCGCAACTAGCCTGTATATTATCCATTTTATTATTATCTTTGCATCATAATTTGCTCTGTAGAATTTGGGGTTCTGACAGCGGTGGGATATAACGCCGTGTAGTCGGGTGTACGTATACCGACGTTCCGGAGGAGCATGTCGCCTTCATTAGTGTTGAAGAGTAAGCCAGTTTTGTTTGCTGCTTATTTCATACTACTTTCTGCTTGGCTTACTCTTCAATTCTGAAGATGGAAGCGGTATGTTCCGTAGAAACGTCGGTTGATTTTCAACGGACTACACGGCGTTATACGCAAGAAGATAGGACTATTTGTCTTTATATTCTTCGCTAGGCTGCTTTGCAGGAAACTTTTACACCAAAATTATACATTTGTCTTGTTTCCGTTGTCTGGACAATATATTCAGTCTTTTTAGAACGTTTGATTCGACGGCCATATACCCACCAAGCTCCTTCATGTGTAAGAATATACATTATTCTTCCGTACAATTTCTCACAACTTCATTGCTTCTGTTTATGCTCAGTATTTGCTTGGCCTCGGAAAAGGCCCGTGTGGGGCGATGGCTGCGTGGCCTTGCTGCCCACAAGTAGGCCTACAGGATGTGTACCAAAATAGGTCCTCATCACAAATTGTCATACATTGTTCAATCCAGTTTCGAGAATGAATATTGTCATCGCATTTATGAATTGTGATTGGCTCGTCCTCCATCTCTTTCTTTTTCTCCGTCGAAATGTCTAATGAAATATTCCGTCTCAGAATTAATTCTGAAACACTGAAAGTAACGCAAGAAATACAAGCCAAGAATCACAAATCGTGTATATCTCTTTACATTATCTCTACACAGTTGGGGCACGCGGTAGAATAGTTTTTTTGAGGTACTATGCTACATGCCTGAAGGCAGCGGGTTCGACTCCTCATGAGGTCATGGAATTTTTCAGTTGACCTAATTCTTCCAGCCTCACTATGGCCCTAGGGTCGACTAAGCCTCTAACAGAAGCGACTACCAGGAATATTCCTGGGGGTAAAGTGTGGCCGGGTCGTAAGGCTGATAACCTCACAGCCATCTGTGAACCGATTGTCTAGAAAATGTGGGAACCTCGACGTCTCACAACCCTATGGGCCTCCAGGGAACTGTTATATGCTTAGCTTTAAATTTTATTATTACATTTCTCTTTTCCAGCCCTTTGAAACTATATCTCAGTGCGAACACAAGTCTAACAAAACATGATCACAACATAAGAGAAATGGAAATAGGCTCTTCAGAATTACACAAGTTTTCTAAATGCATTCTTTTCGACTTAGCATTTACCGTGGACTATTGATCATTATAGTCATCGTCATCTAGCTTCTTGTTAACCCTTTTCGGCCTCATCCGTTCAGTTACATGTCCAAAGCTATTCCCCGGCTCCTTGAGTCATGCGGTTATATTGTATGGAGAGCCTGGGTAGCTCAGTCGGTATAGCAACTAGCTACGGGCTGGAAGACCAAGGGTTCAGAGTTCGACTGTTGGTAGAGTCAAGAATGTTCCCTACTCTATTCCGTTCATGCCGGCCCTGCGGACCACTCAGCCTCCTGTCAAATGGGCCCCGGGAACTCTTTCCCCCGGGGTAAAGCGGCCGGAAGCTGACCAGTCACCCTCAACCAGTGCCGAGGTCAAGAAAACGTGGATCTACACAACCGCTCCCCCATACGTCTTCATACCTTAGTACTTAAATAGTTAAGTACAGGGGCAATCCTACCTTACCTTTATATTATTTGGTTACTTTGCGATTTTTTTTTTACATAATGCCGCAGCGGCCCGTAAAAAGCGACAGAAGAAAGGCGTTCTCTTTGCGGTCATTGCTGAAATGTTATCAGTGGTTGTTGAGTTAGTGAGTGAGTTAGGGGACCACTGCAGTTCAGTCTTTATGAACTGTAGTTGTAAGTAGCTGGTAGCTGAGACACGGAGACAGTTCGGGAATCCAGAGAAAGGGGAACGTCCGCCGTTGGAAGCCGCTACAAAACAACGGCCAATAAAGACTGTAGCAAACTGAGAACATTAGTCTGTGTTGATAGTGGTTTGTAAAGTGCGGTCACGAGTTTTTTGGTAAACTGTTCGGTAAATCCGATTAACAATCTAGGTCCCGTCTGTAGTCACACTATCACGTGATAGTATTTGTCTGTAGTATGAAGTGCCGTAAAATTTATATTTTAAAAAAATGGTTAAAATGAAGAGCTTTATAGATTTGAGTGAAACTCATGTAGAACATACCAAATTGTGTACAAGGACACTCATTCAGCTTTGTTGATTCGTTACATAGAAAATATTTTCGATTTTAATGTTAAAATGGACATAGCATTTAAAATTCAATCACATAGCTTTATGAGGATCGATGTTGAATAGGACCTCCGTTTACTTAGATCGTGACTTGAACCTGGCTCTTCTGTTGGAAAATGGCTGCTCGGACATCATTTCATAATACGTGAGTCCTCAAGCTTTCAGTTATATTTGCAGTATTATTATTATTATTATTATTGAAGGGGTTGGGTTTCCCCATGCACCGCGACTAATAGGTTATTGTACGTCCCCCTTTGATATTCTACCAGTCTCCATACCCTGCCGGCACTGGTGCTCGCTACCAGCCCCGTTCAGCCAGCGAGGCTGGCTCTGGTACCGGATGCTTCCCCATCTACCGGAGGCATTGGAAACTACTTGGGCGGGAAACTGTATACCTAATTTTGCTCAGAGGTCTCCTAGAGACATGAGGATCTTTTACGTGCCGTATATGTTGCAGTAACTATAGGGACAGAGGGCCGCGCCATAGCTCAGGCAGTTAGTCGCTGGCTTCCCACCGAGACGGCCCCGGTTCGATCCCGGGTCTGGTCAAGTTGGGTTTGTGGTGGACAAAGTGGCGCTGGGGCAGGTTTTCTCCGAGTATTTCGGTTTCCCTTGCCAATTCTGCATCATCATAATTACTCGGGGCAGGTACAATAGGCCAATCAGTGGCCGCCGTGCCGAGTGGACCCAGTTGGACAGCAACTGAATCGGTTGTGTCTGGTGTCTGTACACTAAATATTTACGTTCGTTGAAGCACGGTTGTCTGACGGAGTGAAATATCGAGAAGTTTGTGGCTATTGTGAACATCAGAGAAATTCAAAGACCTCAGGTGCCAGCACCACCAATAAAAACGGACGAAGGCAACTGGGCAAGAAGCAATGAAGAGAAGGCCGCAACATTCGCCAAACATCTCTCCAAGGTCTTCAAACCTTTCGACACTGAGACCACACAAGAAGAAGAATACGAAATCAACAACTTCCTAGATGCACCCTATCAGATGAATCTACCAATGCGAAACTTCAAATATAAAGAAGTGGAAACGGTCATCAAAAAAGAAATCAACCCCAAAAAAGCTCCTGGATTCGACCTAATCACGGGAAAGATATTGGAAGAATTACCAGAAAAATGCATCCAAAAAATTACACACATATTCAACGCAGTGTTAAGAGTAGAATACTACCCAATACAATGGAAAATATCACAAATAATTATGCTGCCAAAACCTGGGAAAAACACGAAAGAAGTAACATCCTACAGACCAATAAGTCTGATACCAGTACTATCCAAGGTACTAGAAAAACTACTACTGAAAAGAATAAAACCAGTGATAGAAGATCAAAACATAATTCCCAAACACCAATTCGGATTTAGAAACAAGCACGCAACTACGGAACAAGTCCATAGACTAGTCAACCAAATAAACAGAGATCTCGAAACAAAACGTTACTGCACAGCGGTGTTCCTTGACATAGAACAGGCCTTTGACAAGGTCTGGCACGCAGGACTATGCTACAAAATGAAACAGAAACTTCCGCATCAAATGTACGCAATTCTGAGATCCTATCTTACACATAGATACTACTTTGTAAAGCAACAGGAGGCATTAACAAACCTATACCCAATATCATCTGGCGTACCCCAAGGTAGCGTTTTAGGACCAGTGCTATACTTGATCTACACATCAGATCTACCAACAACTAGAAAGACAACAACAGCGACGTTTGCAGATGACACAGCTATCCTGGCATCTCATACCAATCCTCTATCCGCATCCAGGAACTTACAAGACCACCTAAATAAAATTCAACACTGGCTGAAAAAGTGGCGTATGAAGGCAAATGAAAATAAGTCTACGAATGTAACGTTCACCATGAAACGCACTACCTGTCCTCCAGTAACGTTAAATCACTCTCAGATACCACAAGCAGAAGATGCCAAATACCTTGGTATACACCTGGATAAACGACTGACATGGAAAAAACACATTCACACCAAAAGAAAACAACTCGGAATAAAATTCCGACAGATGTATTGGATGCTGGGAAGGCAGTCGGAGCTATCGACAGAAAACAAGATCTTACTGTACAAAACCATGCTCAAACCGATATGGACGTACGGGATACCATTATGGGGATCAGCCAGTAACTCAAACATAGAAATTCTCCAACGATTTCAAAGCAAAGTATTACGAATAATAGTTAACGCACCGTGGTATGTGCCGAACACGGTACTACACAAGGACCTAGATGTACCAACAGTATGAGAGGAAAAAAAAAAAAAACAGCAAAAAGTATAAAATCAGACTCCAGGTCCATCCGAACGACTTGGCACAAAAACTGCTCGACGACGAAGGAGAAATCAGGAGGTTAAACAGATTCAAACCCTCAGATTTACCCACCAGATTTGAATAATTCAACACTTAACTGCATATCACTAAGCAGTTAAAATAAGTATTGAGCAGGTTCATTGGAACATGCTCACCACGACAAGTTCTCTTTCCTTTTCTATATGTAAACCACAAAATGTACTTATTATCCGCACTTAATGGATAGATTGTATAATTATTGGAGTTAAATTAAAAAAAAAGAGAAATTCAAATTTAACTTCTCCTTACAGTTTCAAAGAACGAGTGAAATGAGTAGAAAACTTCCAATTTCATTTACACTATGTTGCACACAACTGAAGCGACTTTCATTCCAGTCGGCACGGTCGCTCATTTTAAACTGATAATAATAATAAGAAAAAGCGCTACTATTTGCTCCGACAGCTATTTTTGTCTATCTGTGTGTGTGTGCTTCCGCTCTATGTACACGTTTTTAAATGAAATTTGAGATACTTCTGCAATCTGTATTTTATGATATGTAAACCTAAACGCAAGTTTCCAAAAACAATCACCCGACTTCGAGCTTCCGTTGTAAATAGTCGTAATAAAATGAGCCTATTGAATTCGCAACATTTGTCTCTGACCACTTAATTACTGAAGAACCGCTCAATGTATTTTCATAAAATTTGACTTGGAGATTTCTATTAAAATTTGCCGACTTTTTCCAGGTTTGGCTAAAATCCAGTAAAGATGGTGGACACTTTGCACGCGCATTTGCTTGCGTCTTCAATGTAACTTTATAAACATTTTTTTCCCCCTTGGCACTACAGCCCCAGTGGGCCTAGGCCTACCTCCGTGAACTTCTCCGTTCACTTCGGTTGTTCTAGATCTTACACGTTCGCTAGGACTCCTTGGGCGGGTGATCAGCTCGTCGCAAGGCCTCTATCTGTACACAAAGACAGAAAAACGCACACAAACATCCATGCCCTGAGTGGGATTCGAACCCATGATCCCGGTTTCTGAGCAAGCGAAGACAGTACATGCCTTATAAATATTTATCGGATAGAAAAAGAAGTGCGGGTTTTACCGTCTGAAAACCTATTCAAGTTTTCCATCTATTTTTTTTATTGCTAGTGGGGTTGTTTTTCACTACTTGCAAGGAGATATCGAAATTTTCCAATGAACGACCAGACAAAGCAAAAGTGACAGAATTGTTACGCTCTCCTATATTTCATAAGCCATTTCAAATATCTGACAAAATTTGACTTCAGTTCTATAAAAATTATGACCTGTGGTTTCGGACTAGTCTATTGATTGTCGTCCCCACGAAATCGTTGCAACTGACTCGGAGCAGATGTTACATTACACACACACACATATATGAGGGGCAGTCAAATGAAAATGGGTCAGAAGCCAAAACATATTAAAGACAATTTCTTACCTCAAAAGGAATCTCCAAAACTGTTAACACATTTATCCCACTGGGAGATAAGACGCTCAATCCCATCCTTGAAAAAGCTTGCGGGCTGTCTACGGGACCGCATCTTTACCCAGCCACACACGTCTTCGTCCGATGCAAACCGATGCCCACGAATGTTTCCCTTCAGGTCTCTAAAAATGTGAAAATCACATGGGNCAAGCAGTGGGCCCCTGCAGTTGAAGAAGACGTCATCACCACTTTACCGGAAATTGTGTGTGCGGCTTTGGATATCTTCGGTGGGGGAGAATTCACGTGTTTCCACTGTTGGCTCTGCCGTTTGCTCTCGGGTTCAAATTAGTGGCACCAAGTTTCGTCCCCAGTGGCAATATGGGTCAGAAAAGCATACTCTTCCTCATGGTATCGTTGAAAGTGACCAGTGATGCTGCCATTCTCTGAGTCTTCCGTTCCTCCGTGAGTTGATGTGGAACCTACTGCGCGCAGATTTTGCGGCACAGCAGGTGTTTTGTCACAGTGGCATGTACGGAACCGTGACTTATTCCCATCAAAAGACTAATTTCTTCCACAGTGATCCGTCAGTTTGCCCGGATATGACCATCCAACGCAGCAATAACAT
Source organism: Cryptotermes secundus (assembly GCF_002891405.2). Taxonomy (NCBI): domain Eukaryota; kingdom Metazoa; phylum Arthropoda; class Insecta; order Blattodea; family Kalotermitidae; genus Cryptotermes; species Cryptotermes secundus. The sequence goes on from NW_019724607.1 coordinate 320,064, forward strand.
CAGGAGTGATGACACGATGAGCCTGTCCTGGGCGAGCATCATCTTGCAGTGACACACGTCCCTCTCGGAATCTCTTATGCCACACCAGCACATGCGAAGGTGACCTGCTGTGTTCGCCGTAAACAACAGACATGCGACGATGAATTTCTCGTCCTCCAACTCCTCCAGCAGTCAAAAAGCGCACTGCACTTCGCTGTTCTTCTATAGCCGCCTCCATTACTGATGTTCGACAAATACACGTAGCGCTAACCTTACTTCCAGCACAATAAACAAACGACTAGTGTGCAAGGGCACGTTGTCACTGTGCTTTCCCGAGTCCCCACCAGATATTCGTACCGTAAGCAAATTCCAGTGTTACCAACTTGCGCGCCTTGTGAGTTATGCGTGGTGACCCGTTTTCATTTGACTGCATCTTATTTATATTTGAAACTCCGTATTCTGTAGTCCGCAAGCGAACTATACCGACCGAGCGACCGCCGCTTTGTCGCCGAAGTTAGTGCCAACTTTATAGCGGATAGTGTGTCGCGTGGTCAGCTCAACGAATCCCCACGGCCGTTAATTTCGGTTTTCTAGACCGGAGCTGCTATTTCCTTGAAATAGCTCCTCAATTATCCTCACGAGGCTTAGTGAACCCCGTTTCAGACCCACTACTTCTCACAAAATGTGGTAGCGCCGGGAATTGAACCCGGACCTCTGGATTTGTAGCCAGGAACTCTGACCACTANTGTATTATTTCATGCATTCTTAACCTAGGAACCAGACAAAGAAAATAGTGTCATTTTCATCCTCCGATACTTTATCCGTGGGGAAGATCTCCGGTGCCCATCGACCAAGAGATTAAGTGGCCCCGAGAGCCGGTCTGGTGTTTGTGAGAAGAATCATCTGACCTTGAAGGGAATCGAAACTCAATTCCTCTGTTATCCAGCTTTATAGTTATACTGGCTGTCACATCGAGTGTAAAGTATAATAACACTGTTAGAATAATTATAAATGAGAAAGAAAGACAGACTCATATTCATATCACGCAACGTGTACGAGGAGCACGTAATAAAAACAGAGTGTACCGGTATCAGCATTTCTGAGAATGACGTGGGAGTAGCTTCACGAGAATTAGAAGATACGCTAATTAGTACTCCTCGTGCAGGTTTCATATCCTATACACGTATACCAGTTTTGCATTAAACACTTTCTATCCGAAACTATCAACTATATACACGTATATAGCGTAATGTAACGCCCGCTCCTCGCCAGGTTGCAACGAGTTCACGGGATCGCCGATGGAGGCGCGACTTAACGGCTTGCTTGTACTCTGAACCCAGAGTCTGATAACAGATAGTGCGGCACGTCGTAATTATGAATAATTCATTTGTCAATTTTCAACAGGCACTCTAATAATTTTATTTATGCTCTATTTAATGGTTAGCTATACATCACGTAATAATGTAGCGTAATCGCCTCTCGTTACGATGGTTACTATAAAACATGCGATGTTTTTGTTACGATTGTCACAATCCCCATGCTTTTCTGACGGAAGAATTGATGGGAAAATAATCTCTCTTGGACTCAAACTCATGCACGTAGCAGCAAAATCATCAATTTTGGGGGGTTGTCTCTGCAAGGGGAGGAGATATTGTCTTTATCAGTGTTTTGTCCGATGCTTCCTTGAGAGAAACAGGGTGTGACAGACAGCGGGACACAGACACGACTATCTAATTTATCTCCCTATGGCTGTACAGTCATTTGTTGAACCTTGACCGCTTTTTAATTTCCTGTTCATTTTACACAGGCAATTGGACTCCCTTGACGGGGGATCAGTCCTTCCCAAGGCCGCTACTTACACACAGAGCAAAACACAAACCAGAATAAACAGACATAGATATCAATGCTTTGAGTGGGTTTCGATCCCACGACCCCAGTGTTTCAGATAGCGACACAGTTTATGTCTTAGACAACGCGGCCACTGTGATCGGTTGCACATAGACACTACTGCGACTGCATATACAGATGCGAACTATACACCGTAGAGACAATTGAGCGAACATGTTGTGGAAGGAAGTATACGTGGATTCATTTATGTACTGTCCATTGAGGTAATGGAGGAAAACCACGACATACCGCAGTCATAGCTTAGTAAATTTTAACTCGAAGTTGTAAACTTTGCAACTGAACGTAGTAATAGCTCTGTAGTAATGGTATGATTGGTATGAAAACAGTGTGTTTTCTTGTATTGCTGTTAGGACGTGATTAGGACCAAATTCATGGCGTCGCAAGGTAAGCAAACAAATCTTATGAGAAAATTCCCTTTATGCATCCAACCGTTTATGGTTGCCTTCCGACGAAACAGCGGAAGACATAGATCGCTTCTTGCATTAAAATAGTGTTACGTGTAGCTATCTTCTACCGAGAACTCAGAACTGAACCGTAGCGCCGTTTATTTTTAATATAACTCTTTTACACGGACCCCACGAAAACACCGTCTTCCATCGTTATGGATGCATGTTTATCGCTACGTTACCTGGCAACATGCTTCCTACATCTCCGTGATTTTGCTCGGCGCGGACCACATAGGAAATCCAGTTTCCTTGTTGTCGAGTTTTGTTCACCGAGCCGTTGCTTACCAACGCTCTGGCCATCCACGTTACAGTATGTATTATTACTGCAACGGAAGGAAGGACGGGACGGTACGGAAGGTAATTCGACGCTAGAAGGAACAGCTTGTTCAAATTTCAAAGGAGAATCGTCAGAAGAAAACTTTGAAAAACAGATTCATTTATGTTAAGTTACTACGGTTGATAGAATAACCATATGGCAGTGGTATCTACATTTCACATCTGTAAATAAATTTCCAGATAACACCTCCATTTGTCCGTTCTGCTTGGTAACTATTCCTCTAAATATGCATAATAACAACGAAGGAGATATGTTATCGATAAACGTCGAGACTGCAATGCCGACTGAAGCGTAAGAAACTCTCTAATTTCCACCTGGCGGCCAACAACGTAAATACGACCACACTTGTCGGGTATATAACCAGGAGATCTGAGCGAGCGTTACGATTTCATATACAACTCCTTTTCGCTCTAAGAAACTAAAAAAAAAAAAAATAGTTCATAAGAACTTTTCTATTTAAGCGAACACACTCAACTCGGCTTGTCGTCCGAACTTCAACTCGCGTATTTTAATTCCTTCCGAACAAAAACGAATACGTAAACGAACGAGTCGGCGGCCAGTGAATTCGCTCTTCATTCTACTCTGATGCGCATCTTCTACAAGATTTTACTGTTCTTTTGAAAATTCGAAGGTAATATTAAAGCTATAACTGTAACAGGCCGTGAAGGTCCATAGGATTGTGAGACGTCGGGGCTCCCACATTTTCTAGACGGTCGGCCCACAGATAGAAGCGAAATTGCCGCTATTAATTGTCGGACGTCCCTTAACCACCTGGAAGATTCCTGGTACTCATTTCTGTTAGAGGATGAGACGACCCCAGGGCCATAGTGCAGCTTGAAGGATTAGATTAATTGAAAAATGCAATGACCTCAATTTTCTTTAGTATTTGGTGCCAGGATTGCGTAACAGAAGTTATCTCATAATCTGCTTCCGATGGTTATAGGGTTTGTCTCACGCAATGCCAATGATTGCCGATGACAAGAGAACGCGCTGTCTAATGCATGAATTGTCTTCGCTCGTTCAAACACTGAGATCATGGGATCGAATTCCACTCAAAGCATAGAAGTCTGTGTTCTGTGTTTTTATTCTGTGTTTGCGTTCTGTGTGTATGTAGCGGTCTTGCGATGGGCTGATCCCTCGTCCAGGGAGTCCTACCGACTGTAAAGAATCAATAAATTTAAACAGCGTCCAAGTCCCTACATAGGGCTATAGAGTCATAATACATAATAATAATAATAATAATAATAATAATAATAATAATAATAATAATAATAACAATATTTTTGTTTGGTCCATTTTTGGTCGTTCGGAAATATGGTTCCTAATTATAAAGTTACGTCTGTTGGAATTCACGATTCGCATTATCAAAATTCGCTTCCGAAATGTCTCCACGAATCAAATCGGGAACTGTATTTTATACAAGCATAAATAGAATGATCAAGACAAGAAGGATGAAGTGGGCAGGGCATGTAGCACGAATGGGAGAGACGAGGAATGCGTATAGGATATTGGTGGGAAAGGCAGAAGGAAAGAGACAACTGAGAAGACCAAGGCGTAGGTGGGTGGACAATATTAAAATGGATCTTAGAGAGATAGGATGGGGTGGTATGGATTGGATTGATCTGGCTCAGTATAGGGACCAGTGGAGGGCTCTTGTGAAGAAGGTAATGAACCTTCGGGTTCCATAGAATGCTGCGAAACTCTTGAGTAGCTGCACAATTTGTGGCTCCTCCAGAAGTGCTCAGTTCCATGAGTAAGTAAGTAAGTGTCATCTGGTGTACGGCACGACACGACGTGGAAATATGCAGCTATGCTGACGGAGGGCTGGTTAAGCGAGCAAGGGGAACGAATGAAGAGGAAGTTCATACTGCGTCCTATTGCGGGGAACGAAATACAGGCCAGAATTGCGTACAAAATTTTTCTTTGCAAACCACCCCCCCCCCCTGAAGCATTGATGAGCTGTCTCTCCAAGTGACGCGCAGGAGCAGAATTAAAGTTATCCCTGTGCGTTGTTAATAGCGGTGCCATGTAGACATAGCAGGGGAAGACGGGTATAACTCCAAGAATAGGCGTAAGATTATGGCGAGAGATCAGAGTCACGTTCGGGCCGCTTTACTCCCAGACAAATGGTTTCTGTGTCTAGTAGATGTTAGGCTCTGTAGTTCAAGATCCCGTCTGGAAGCTGTGGAAAAATATTCTCTTTTCCAGGAACCGAACCTCGAATCTCGTATGGTGAATCCCTTAAAGTATTCAATGTTCTGTCTGAGTGAAATCGTCCTAAACTGGACGGTGCATCTCCTTGGGGGGGGGGATGCTGTATTTTATGCGTTGTTTTGTTTCACGAGATACGTGGGCGAAGTAATTATGAATTATCTGTAATTCTGTATTTAAACATCCTGTTGCTAGCAACTTTAAAACATCTATGTGTGACACAGTCCATCAATATTGCAACAAATTTGTTGCGTTATTGACGGACTGTGTTATACATAGACGAATTATCTGGTACGATTCCTGGTGAGGTCATTGGATTTTTCTTTTCACCTAATCCTTCCAGCCGCACTATGGCCCTGGGTCGACTCAGCCTCTAACAGAAATGACTATGAAAGAATATTCCTGGTGATGAAGGGCGGCCGGCGCATAAGGCTGACAACCTCACCGCCATCTGTGAGCCGATTGTCTAGAAAACGTGGGAGCCTCGACGTCTCACACCCTTATGGGCCTCCACGTCCTATTACAGGAATAGCTTTACGTTTCTACCAGTTAATGAATAATAAAGTAATAATGCAAGTACATTACACAAATGTACGTCTATAGAATAAATAAAGTACAAATGAATAGTAATGTTAATACGAGTGAAAAGGGTTAAATTCATATAGGTCAAAAACGGGGGAAAAAGGACGCGAATATTTTTTTTTTCAGAATAAAAATGGGAGTCTTATGTAAAAATGTTTGGAACTATTGGCCTGTTTTAATTAATTTTGTTCCTGGGATGAGTACACACATTTGTTGTATTTCCTGAACGCGTTACACTGTATTTTGTTGCTCCGAATTGTTGCACAGCCTGCATATAAGGATCTTTTGCCATGGCCAACCTACGAATTTTGGTCAAATGGTGGGGGAGGCTAGTTTTCCAAGAGGGAGGATGAACATATACCTCTCACTTGTGAGTCATTCCTATCCTGAGAATGGAACCAGTTTATTCCTCCGAAACGTTCTTATTCACTGACTTTTATATCTTTTCTTTCCTGCAGAAAACATCTTTCGTGAATGCCATTGGATCTTGTACACGTGCCAGCTGGGCTCCATCTTAAGGCCATCAGGCCCGGCACTCCACGAGGTTCAGTCAAGTTTACACTGCAGCAATGACCTTTCGGCGCGTGCACTTCGGCACTGAAATGCTTGAATTGACATGTGACGTTTGTATGCTACGACGGCCTTAACACAGAAGGAGAGTCAGCGGTTCCAGCCTGCATCACTCCGCGAGTGTCTAGGAGTGTTCCTGGTTCTGTGGAACCGGAAGGGTTACCACCGCGTTGGGTTTGAGGTTCCGTCATCGGTGACTACGAAAAGTGCATTTTTCTGGGGGTGCAACGACCTGTTTGGTGCCTGCCTGTTGATAGTTTCTAGGTTGTCTTACTTTTCCACCCTGAAGATGGTACTCGTATTAGTACGTTCCTCGGAAATGTTGATGAATTTCTAACAGATTATGTGGCGTTACATTCCAGAAGATAATAGAACCTGCAAAGGGACCTTACACAAAGGCGACCGAATTCAGTCTACATCTTCACAATCTGTTTCTCTATTACTTATTTTAATATTATCCTCCAGCTACTTCTAGGTCTCCCAAGTTGTACTTTCCCTTCACATTTTCAAACAGAAGGTTTTACACAGTTTTCATCTTTCCGTCTGTGGTTATGTCTCCTTTATTCGCCTGTTAATTCCTCCCGCTGAGATTCGAACGCTCTCCTCGAAGTCCTTTACTAAAGCACTGTCACTCTGTGTTCTTTCCTTAGAGTGAAGGGCCGATATTCACACCCATGCAAAGAAACAAGTACGGTAAAGTCACCGAGTTTGAGACCATCCTTTTGGGAAGCAACTGGTTGGAAACAAAAAGAAATCTGATACTGCTACTACTACTACTACTACTACTACTACTACTACTANCACGCTTTACTCCCCAGGAAAATTATTTAATTAATTCCTGGTGCTCATTTCTCTTAGAGGCTGAGTCCACCCCAGGGCCATAGTGCGGCTGGTAGGGCTAGGTAAATTGAAAAAAGTCCAATGACCTCGTCGGGATTCGAATATTCGACCTTTAGGCTTACAGCATAGTGTCTCAACCAACTACACTACCGCGTGCCCCGGTACTGTTATAATAAAAAACGAAAAGTAACAACATTTATTTTACTACTAACCACAAATGGGGACACTAGGTGACGTAGTTGGTTGAGGTTCTGTGCTACAAGCCGGAAGGTGGAGGGTTTGATTCTAGATGAGGTGTTTTTTTTTTTCAAATGACGTAAACCTTCCAGCCGTACTGTGGCCCTGGGGTCGACTCAACCTTTAACAAAAGGAATCTTCCTGGGTGATAAAAGGGTGGTCAGCGCGTAGGGCTGATAACCTCACCGCCATCTGTGAGCCGATTGTCTAGATGTGAGAGCCTCGACCTCTCACACCCCTATGGGAATTCACGGCCTGTACAAGGACAGCTTTACCTTTCTTATTAAATACAAATAATGATAATTAATATATCACAACGAAGAAAGTTTTATTAAAAAAAAAGTAAAGAACTCAAAGGTTTGAGTTGAAAGACATGGGTCCTAGACATCCGTGTTGTTGTGAACATAAAATTGAGACGTGTTCTATTTTGACATGAGCGGAGAAGAAAAACGCGAAATTCTCGTATTTATCCTGTGATTACTATGTTAGGAATACAAACTGTGGTTCTTGAGCCACACGATATTAGAGGGCTCAGAGTGATCACTTCGGGCTCTGGGCCCCTTGTTCCCCTTAAGGGCAGGCGTTGAATAAGAAGTCAGCAGCGTCGCCATTGGCGGTATCATGCGAACAGTCATCGTGCCAAGCCGGACTGTTCCCTAAGCTACAAACACGCAACTCCATGTGGTTCAAAGAAAATAATGGATTGTGTGAGTCGTGCTGTTCAAACATGTCAGGAAGTGACAGACGGAACCTGTTGGCTGTTGGAAGAAGATCTAAGGCACAGTGCTTTGAGAGGATTACCGCTTCTGTACTTTGCGAACAAAAATGTGTGATTGACATCTGACATTTGTAAGACATGTCTAATGATTGGGACGTGGAATTACAACGGAAATTGAGGAGTAAAGACAGCACTACACGCACACACAAACCAGAAGCATATGGCAGTCAGAAACTGAAAGTAAACCACAAACGTGAGGGGCAAGCTACCGAGAAAAACATTTCGATACATTTACGAAAATGACGACACCCCGGGTGAGGTGAAATAATATGCAACAGAAATTTTAAAGGATTTTATCTCGTTTTACTTAAGAAGAATACAGCGTGTGATTTTAACACGAATTAAAACAGTGTAGCAGTTTTTAACACAGTTTTAGTAAAATATCTGTAACATAAAAAACACCTGAAGATGGCCGTTTGAGGCCGAAACATGTAGTGTTGAAGTATAGAATGTAAAAGTGTTGCAATTTTGACGGAAGATAAACAATGGACGCTAATTTGAACAATTGCAACGGGATGCTGAAATACAGAATCGAGGAGAACTTTACTGGTTCTTGACAACTGTGCAACACACCCTCATTTTCATTCTTGTCTCTCAACATCACATCCCTGCAACAGCCAGTGGACACGGGAATCATAAACAAAAATTTTTGGTCTTATATCGTTCGAAGTTGGTAAATTTAATCCTTAAACAATTCAAGGAAAATCTACTGACATCACCAGTAGATAAGGAGGCAGTGCAAGCAGTAGAGTTTATTGTCGATATTTGGCGAAGGGTAAGTACCAAGACCATTCAGAACTGCTTTGCTCACTGTGGTTTTAAACACTCCGACGGCCGAGTAAGGCCTTCGGAAAGTGAAAGTGACGTCATATATGAAATGCACCACGTTGAAAATTACGAAGAGTTTTCAAGCATCGACAATAGTTTTCAATTTTATAATGAAAATGAGGATTGTCAGGAGACACTTTTCGAACTGGTTGCAGCGGAAGACCAGAAAACATCATAGGATCAGGAAAGCGATGAAGATGACACGACCGAGTGTGAACAAGTGACTAACCAGGATGCTAAGAAATGTATTGGTGGACTGAGACTTCATTTCATGCAGAAAACAATGAAAGCAATAGAAACCTGTGCTGATTTTGTTCAGTTGCTGGAACACGGCAGGGCACAATAGATCAATTCCTCCAAAGTCACTAACTGTTAAGAAGCATATACCTAAATGAATCAAATTTGTTTTCACGGTAAACTTTTTTCTCTGATTTGCACCAATTGTTTCAGCTCAACTAACGTCAGTGTTCTTCTTACTCAATAAACGGAAATCTTATATTTTGTCTTATGTATATACGTACATGTACATTTTTAACACTTTACGTGCAATTTCGTATGTCTGGTTCAGCTGCTTAATGTGGGATAAGCACCGTTGTCCCGATCTGTAACAACTGCGCCGGTATCATGTGACATCAAGAAGTAGCATTTGCAATAATGACCGGTAGGGGGCAACATCTTCTTGGTTAGATATGGCACGGTCTCACATCTAGAGATTGTCTCGTATTCGGTTACTTGCAGAAGATGGATAGATAAAGTTTTGTGAACTGAACGTTCCAGCTGTTGCCATGTAAAGGTAAAGTTATTCCTGTGCTTAACTAATTAAACACTACGCCATTAAGTTGTAGGGGGAAGTGGATGTATAGATCCACGTTTTCTTGACTTCGGCACCACTTATAAGTGAGTAGTCAGCTTCAAGCAGCGGAAGCTTTACCCCCAGGGAAAGACTTCCCGGTACCCATTGGATAGGAGGTTGGTTGGACCCTACAGTCGGCCTGGACGACGTTGAGAAGAGAAAATTTTTGACCCTACCGGAATTCGAAATCCAACCCCTCAATCATCCAGCCCGTAGGCAGTGGCTGTATCGACTGCGCTATCCCGGCTGTCCCTGTGCTTACTTAATTAAGCACTAGGCCGCGCCATAACTCAAGCGGTTAGTCACTGGCTTCCCACCGCGGCGGCTCGGGTTCGATCCCGGGTCTGGTCAAGTGGGATTTGTGGTGGACAAAGTGGCGCTGGGGCAGGTTTTCTCCGAGTACTTCGGTTTTCCCTGCCAATCTTCATTCCACCAATTGCTCCACAATCACCCTCACCTATCATCTGGGGCTGGTACAATAGGCCAGAAGTGGCCGCAGTACAAGGAACTTAGTCCCACCCCACTAGCAATAAAAAAATAATTAAGCACTACGTCATTAAGAGACGCGGAGGAGTGGATCTATAGATACACGTTTCCTTGACCTCGGCACTAGCTGGAGGTGAGTGGTCAGCTTAACGCCACGGCCGTTTACCCCCAGAGGAAAGAGCTCCACTCCTTACCCATTGGATAGGTGGCCGCATGGGCCTCAGAGCCGGGCCAGATGACGCAGTGAAGAGAAAATTCTAGACCTTACCAGGAATCTAACTCCAGCCCATCTGTCGTCCAACCCGTAGCCAGCCGCTATACTGACTGCGCTATCCTGGCTTTACAAAAATTCGTCCTTACGGATTTTTATAATGAAGCACGTGCTCTCGGCATGACTACTCATCCGAAAGCTAATTTGCTCATCCGAAATCCCTTCCGAACAAAAGATAATACGTGAACAAACGAATGCAAAGTCGCCCGACCACACCACCTTAGGTTCGGCTTTGGTGCGTAACTTCTGTGATGTTTAGATGTTCTTTTTGCAATTTTAATAGTGTTAACAGAGTATATTTCTATTTAGTACATGATCCCCATCTGTTCCCGATGCTTCTATGTTAGTTCCTAGCAATAACATTGGCGATTTCATTGTTCTTTGGATCATTGACGATCGTAATCCCCCGTTATAATATTGGGTCTTTGGGAAATATCTCCTTCGATCTTCAGAGTAGATCCTGAAGATGGGAGCAGCAGGTTCCTTCGAAACGTTAGTACCTTTCTACTGGAGTATAGGGCGTCAGTTTTCAGGAGAGAATAATCTTTGTATATGCTGTCGTGGATATCTCAGATCTCAGAAAGACAATTCTCTCTCTCTGCTTTTTCAGTTCAAATTTTTAGTGACATTACATAAGTCACGTATAGAAAACTATGGCTGATTTACACAGACTAAAGCATTTTAGACTGTTTTCATTTCATTTAGAGAATGAAGGCTTATGAAATTACCGTGTTGTCCGTGTATCCACGTGTCTGTGTGCCCCTTCCTTTCGACTTTTGAGAAAATGTCGGATGTTCACGAAACTTGGTTTGAGCTTTATATCACTGGACGCCGGCCTAACTTACTGCTTCTTCTTTTCCTGCAATCAGTAATAACAACAAAGTAAAAAAAAGGTAAAGTTTTCCCTGTGCCTAATGAATTAAGCACTACGCCATGAACACGGGAGAAATGTAGCGCGTGGTAGTGTAGTTGATTGAGGCACTGCGGCCCTGGGTTCGACTCAATCTCTAACAGAAATGAGTACCAGGAATCTTCCTCGGGGTAAAGGGCGGCTGGCGAGTAAGGCTAGCGACCTCACCGCCATCTGTGAGCCGATTGTCTAGAAAATGTGGGAACCTCCACGTCTCACAACCCTATGGGACTCTACGGCCTTCTACTCGGAAGGCCTTAACTTTTTTAACTTTGCCATGAAGACATGTGATGGAGCGGAGTTATGGATCCACCATTCTTGACCTTGACACTAGATGGAGGTGAGTGGTGAGCTTCGCGCACAACCCACTTAACCCCCAGAGAAATCGCATCCAGTACTCATCTAATAGGAGGCTGGGTGGGCCTCAGAGCCGGACTGGACGCTGTGGAGAAAAATCTTTCCCTTGCCGGGATTCAAACCCTGGTCGTCCGCAATAATGAAGTAGAGTAATTAATTAATAGGCTTGTGGAGCTAGAAGTCTAAGCAATAGGAGAACATGCTTTGTTAACTCTGTGCAGAACTTCTGTTTCTAAACAAAAGGCGTTAAAGTAGTTTGGGAAACCCATGACATCTGAAGCCTTTGTCAAGGGTTACTGCATATTTTCTCCTATTTCTGTACTTTGTTTCCGGTTCAAACTGATTTTAACTTCCAGTGCCTGTTGAACGAAACAAATCTACTTGTATAGGGTGGCTACAATGTACGTCGTGGGACAGGTAAATGTGGCAACATTGATATAAAGAGAGCGAAACTAAAATAGACCAAATGAAGCAACCTGGGCTTGTGAACTCGGCCTTGATTTTTAATACCACACATAATTGGTACAGTCTGTATAGAAAGTTTAATCACGCTGCAACTAGTCCTGCTTGGAACTGTAAAGACATAGCAACAAGACGCAACAGAGCCCGTAGAGTAATACCGAACACAAAGGGGAACTTGAAATTTTGTGTTCTGTCTTTCCTTCTTATCTTGATGAGCTAATAAACATATTGTGACGTATAGACCCATTGCTAGGCAACGACTTGGTAAATACATTCCCGCGAGAGCCAACACGTGCAACAACAGGATGTCTGCTACTAGGCAACGGACTAATAAACATGCCTCCTTAACAATAGAGGCTGTGTTTTCTGCAAGGTCCTTGCAAAGTGGTTATAAAAAAGGGTTCAGTTGATTAGAATTTGGTTATCAGAAGTTGAGAGAGTTCAGTTGAAAAGAAATTGAGTCAGGTGTAGTCGAGAATTGGGTGACTGAGGAGAAATGCTAAGAAATGAATCAGACTGTGCAAACAAGACTTCATATGTGATTTGATGTTACAGTGAGACAATTATGAATCAATTGCCAGGGTACAACGAGTGAAGACTGGGAACCGTAGCGCGTGTGTAACGGTGAACTGTACGGTGTGTAGATCAACAAGAGCGCCATATTGCCCATAGTTCCGAGTACTGTATGAATAAGGTGTCAATAAATCTAATCATTGAATCCAAACCCCGTCTTATAAGTCACGCAACACCCCAATACTCGTACGTGACAATATTATGAGTGATCTGTAAATTTAGCCGTTTCTGAGTATAGAGACAGTCTCTGCTTTAAGAAAATTCGCATTATGAAGTTTCGCGCGTATGAATTTCTGTAACGACTGGCTTCTCATTCGCCCGCCAAGTCGCTAGTCCGAAAACCCCTTCCGAGCATAAACGAACTCGTGCGAAAGAAAATGGAAGCAAATGAACGCAATATCGACCGGTAGTTTCACCTTACGCTCTGCTCTGGTATATTTTGTATAGGACTTTGCTGTTTCTTATTACCAGTTTTGCAGTTTATACCCCAATAATCACAGGTAATCGCCGATCACAGTGGCCCTAAGGTCTAAGGCATGAACCATCTTCGCATATTCGAACACTGGGGTTGTGTGTTCAAATCCCACTGAAGGAATGGATGTCTGTGTGCGTTTATTCTGTGTTTATGTTCTGTGTGTAGGCAGCTGCCTTGCGAAGGGCTGATCCCCCGTCCAAGGGGTCCTTCCGACTGTGTATATGATTAAGAAACTGAAAAGCCGCCAAGGTCCAACAAAAAGACTGTATAGCACCAGATAGATAGATAGATAGATAGATAGATAGATAGATAGATAGATAGATAGATAGATAGATAATCGTAGGTATTCACAGTGAAAATTCTGTTAATTATTTTATTACTATCTTACAAAGAATGAAGTGCTCTTCAGTGGTTACAGCACGGTCTATCATTTTTTTCGATGCTTGTATGTTTCATTTCGACCGTCTCTGTGGTCTTAGTGGTCAGCGTTCCTGGTTACAGATCCAGAGGTCCGGGTTCGATTCCCGGCGCTACAATATTTTTTCGGAGTAGTAGTGGGTCTGGAATGGAGTCCACTCAGCCTCGTGATGATAATTGAGGAGCTATTTCAAGGACATAGTGTCACCGGTCTAGAAAACCGAAATTAACGGCCGTGGGGATTCGTTGCGCTGACCACGCGACACCCTCTATCCGAAAAGTTGGCTATAACTTCGCCGACAAGCGGCGGTCGCTCGGTCGGTATAGTTCGCTTGCGGACTAAAATCAGGGAGTTTGTTTGTTTTTGTTTGTATGTTTCGTTTCTGGCAGTAAAATGGGCCGTTTCCATTTTTAAGGAGTCATTAGCAAGTTTTTCTTATTTTGAAAAAATGAAAGTAGGTTTATGCGATCTCAATGCTGTCTGTGTGTCTGTGAATTCCTCACCTTCCCCCTTATTAACTTTTGAATGCCTGAAACAATCTTTATGAAACTTGGTATGTATATCACGACACTTAAGCCCATTTCCTTAACGGCGTAATCCATAAATCCCTCCCATCAGTCTGCGTCTGTATGTGTACCCTTCATATCGTTCCTAGGCAACGGCATGGTGAACACGTTCCCGCGGCAACGAGTACAAGCAACAGTAAAAGAACTGGACACTTTTGTATGTGGGTCTGTGTGTAGCTCTATTATTGCTAGCTAAGAACTCTGTAAAGACGTGTCCGTGGCAACGAAGAATTTTTGGATATGTCGTTTTCTATGCGGTCTGTGTCGTATGAAAGGAAAGTAGGCGATTAGTTCTTCACAGAACTTCTTGTTTTGATTGTTGGGAACGAAAGCCCAATTATAACATTGCGCCTGTCGGAAATAGCGATTCGCTTTACGATAATCCACTTTACAAACTCTCTCCAATTAATTAAGTATCAGAAGGAATGAAGTGGTAACGTATTAGTAATAAGGTAATTACTAGTATATGATTCATTAGGCAGATTGTAGTGTACTTCGGTCTTGGGACATAACTGTGCAACTGAAATATCCGTAATGAAAGTTTCGTGATTTGTACTTCCCAAGGAATATCAAATCGAGGGGGATGAGCCTGTCGAGTTATGTAGCTCCTCTGAGAGAACAGAAAAACATGTACAAAATTTTGGTCTGAAAATCTTAAGGGAAGAGACCATTTGAAAAGTCTATGTATAGATGAAGGATAGTATTGAAATTGTAAAAGTAAAATGTAAAACTGTCCCTATAGCAGGCCTTGGAGGCCCATAGGGCTGTGAGACGTCGAGGTTCCCATACTTTCTAGACAATCCGCTCACAGATGGCGGTAGGGCTGTTAACCTTACACGCTGGAAGCTCTTTACCCCCCCAGAAAAATTCCTGGTGCCCATTTCTGTTAGTGGCTGAGTCGACTGCGGGACCATAGTGTGGCTGGAAGGATGAGGTCCATTTAAAACATCGAGTGATCTCATCGGGAATAGAACCCGCCGCCTTTCTGTTTGTAGCATAGTGCCTCAACCAACTACGCTACCGCCTGCACCAATATGAAATGGTACTTAAATATTATGGGAACTTGTGAACTGAATTCTTTTGACTTCGAACAACGAGAAATAGCAGGCTGTCGTGAACAAGGTTTTGAACCTCATGCATCCATAAAATTCACGGAATTTCTTGATTAGCTGAGTAATTATTATCAGCACATAACCTAACCAGGTAAATAACCATAAGTGACCATGGAACAGAGTCCTCTTTAAGAGATGCGTGCTGCTTGCATGGAACGCAACATACAGGATGGGGCGCAGACGCTTCCTTTGTTTGAAGGCGAATAAAATAAAAATTATTGCTGATAGACAAAATTTATGTTTAGCTAATTAAACTTCCGCGACTGCTGCGTTCGCCAAGCCTATTCCCACTTTTCTGCGACCTCCCCTCCCTTCACAATGCGTCTTAACACAAAGGAAGTTTCTGCGCCCCACTCTGTACCATCAACCATACTCGTCAAACCCACTCTTGGTTTGCAGTCCTCGGCTAGTGCGCCTCACATTTTCGCAGTGTGCTTATCCAAGATCCATTATAATCTTAGATTAAGGTCTATGAAGTCCGAGCCATAGCTCAAGCGGTTAATCGCTGGCTTCCCACCGCCCGGGTTCGATCCCGGGTCTGGTCAAGTGGGATTTATGGTGGACAAAGTGGCGCTGGGGCGGGTTTTCTCCAATTATTTCGGTTTCCCCTGCCAATGTTCATTTCACCAAATTCTCCATCATCATAATCACCCGGGGCAGGCTACAATAGGCCAATCAGTGGCCGCCGTGCCGAGTGGATCTAGTTGGACTCCACCCCCCCACTAAGCGGATTTAAAAAAGAAAAAGAAGTTTATGAAGGATGTTCTCCACGACATCAGTAGCTCACTACCAAACTGCATGGCGTGAGCTTATTTTTCAATCTTGAAGATGAAGGCCATATGTTCATCCGAAACGCCTCTTGATTTTCAAAGGACTACACGGCGTAACAACACAGAAAATAAAACTCTTCCTGCTGGTGTTCATGTGCTACTTTACCGTGCTGTAACTAGACTACGCAGATTTGAATGGTAGGATGAATGATGAAAAATTATTAAAGAAGCAGTGGAAAGGAGCTGTCATGACCAATCGAGGTATTATATATATATATATATATATCTTTATAGAGAACCTGAGGAATACCCTGAAAAGCTTAGCCAGGATAGTCGGTGTCCTGGCCGGTATTCGAAACTTGCACCTCCAGCCTGAAAGTCTCTGTCACTGTAGTCCCTTCTACATTTTTCTAGTGCAACTTCTTGGTACGCATGTACTCGACGCGCTTATCTTCAGTAAGATCCTCCTCTGAGTGTTCCAGCCAGCCAACCGGGTGTGGAATGTCTCTATTGTTTCTGTTACACTTCGTGTTCGTGTTTGCTCTCTGACTACATTGTTTTGTATTGTCTGATATTTCTGCAGTTGATCCCAAAAAGTGCATCACTTCTGCCAGACATTTGCTTTCGTCCTTCAGTGTCAAGAACCGGCCTGCTGAAACGCGTGTCGAAACTCATGCCTCATTCATTTACTTAATTCCATCTTGTGTGTACTTTAATGTTATATTCCGTAAATATCCTTTAACTACACAACTCGTATACATACATCTCAGCTTCCTCGTCATCGAACTGCAATACACGAAGTTGCAGCCAATACAATGAGGGATATAACTCGTTTAACCAGTTCAGATCCTGTGTCTATTCTGGATATTTCATGGTGGGTCATTCTCTTTTCGTTTCACATACATAAATCTGGTTTGTTGTGCTGCTTGCTGCTTGCATCGGTAATTTTATAGTCTGGAAAAGTACGGCCAATGAATAGCAAATACACGAAAATGAAGACAGAAATGTTGATCACATTGCTGGATTCGAAGTTCTCTCAGCGGTGAAGCCGAGTGATCCTGTAGAAGCTCATCGAGTACTCGGAGAAACGTATTTCCTCCATCTTCAGGGTGAAAGAATGGACGAGAAGCAGCCCTCTGCTTGCTGCTCGCATGTTGGCCATTTTGTCTCATGCGTCGGTGACCGACTGTCGGGCTTTACAGTGTCGCATGTTGTTATACTCCATATGCTTTCGGCATATGTCTTGGTTTCTTGTTCGTCTGGCTTACTCTGTGATTCAGAAAGTGGAGGACGTTCTCCGAAACGTCGGTGGATTTCTACATAACTGAAAGCATTATAACTCAGAAGACTGTGCTATCTGTTGTCACCACTCCGAGGACTTAAAAAACTCTAAAACATTAGATAATTTTGCATATAAATGTAAAAATAATAAATTTAAAATTTAAGTTCTATTAAGAAACTCAGCAGTGCAAGGTCAGTATTGGCAATGTAATCAATAAGGAACAATTTCTTTGGACTACAAAAAATATAGCTTGAAGATAATCTTTAATCTCGAAACTGACCCTGAACTCTCCAAGGCATATTTATACTTTGATGATAGATTAATTAAAAGTAAAAAAGGTAAAACTATCCCTGTAACAGACCACGAAGGCCCACAGGGTTGTGAGACGTCGAGGTTGCCATATTTTCTCTAGACAATCGGTTCATAGATGGCGGTAAGGTTGTCAGACTTACTCCCTTAACCCCCAGTGAAGATCCCTCGTACTCATTTCTGTTAGAGGCTGAGGCCATAATATGGCTGGAAGCATTAGGTAAATTGAAAAAAATCCACCTCACCGGGACTCGAACCCTGCTTTCCGGCTTGTAGCATAGAATAGATTAATTAGTTGATATTTGTTTGTATGAATATATTTGTTTATTGAAAATTTAGTTACAACATATGGGATTATTTAAGACGCTGATGTGAAAAACAAACAATATATTGCTTTGTTTCGTACATGTAATACGGAGCTTGAACAAAAAAAAAATTAAAATTGATTGATATCCGTCCATTATATGTAAGATCAGTGCAACAGGACGCTAAAATACAACATTATGACTGATATCGGTTTATTTAGGCTTTTTACGGTTTATACATGAAGTGAGTAGCTTACCTGCTTGGAGCATGGAAGCAGTGTTATTTCCACAGTTAATAATGTAGGAACTACTTACTATTTACACTTTACAGAATTTCAGTTGTGTGTCCTTCCTTATTTTAATCTTCAAGGATCTTCATAAAGTCTCGTGTGTCTAAAACTTCTTTCAGCGGGCGTCCTCATTAGACGGTGCCGTAATTATTACGTCACCATTAGGAAGTTACTAAACGTAAATTCTATTTTAAACATATGATGGAAATCAAAACTTGCCATATCCGAGATCTCGTTGGACACCGATGATGTTTGCCCTGTAAGATATGACGTACCTTAACAAAAGGGGTTTGAACATGGTCTAGGTCTGTCACGTGTTTCCTAATAATTAAGTGCAAGTCTGTGTATCCACAGTCCGTCAATAATGCAACAATTGTTTATTCACCATTTAACATTTAACACAACATGTGTCGGCCATAGATGGTCATCTTCAGGTGTTTCAATGCGTCCAACTGTTACACTGCTCTGATGTGCGCTGAAACCGCGCATTGCAGTCCACTAAAAATAACATAAATAATTACTTAAAATCCATTAAAATTTTCTATTAAATTTTTTTCGTAAAATCTTATTCCACCCCATAAGGGGCGCCGTCCACTTGTTTAGAGCTGTGTGTTTATGCCAGAAAGTGAAGACAACACCACACGCTGCTAGAGGGAACAACACACAAGCGAGAGTCATAGTGCAGATTGCAGACGTGACAACGGCCTGACAAACAGAACAACAAGCTGCGGAAACGAATCTTCTGGAATAAACACACAGCTCCAAACAAGTTGACGGCGCCCCTTATGGGGTGGAATAAGATTTTACGAAAAAATTTAATAGAAAATTTTAATGGATTTTAAGTAATTATTTATGTTAATTTTAGTGGACTGCAATGCGCGGTTTCAGCGCACATCATAGCAGTGTAACAGTTGGACGCATTAAAACACTTGAAGGTGACCATCTATGGCCGAAACATGTTGTGTTAAATGTTAAATGGTGAATAAACAATTGTTGCATTGTTGACGCACTGTGGATACACAGACGTTTAATTAAAGATTTGCAACGGGATGCTGAAATACAGAATTCTTAAGTGCAAGACCTGGGTTAATGTATGTCACTCCCAATTTGATGGAAACAAGATATCTACAGTAAAATATCATTATCAATAATTGTTTTTGTACTAAGCGTTCACCTTACTTTGAAGGCTTCCCATATATTTTCTTGACTGAAATTTTAAAATTATACATTTTGTCAATTTTCCGTAATTTATAGGGGGCACACGGTAGCGTAATTGGTTGAGACACTATGCTACGAGATAGCATAGAGATAGAAGGTCACGGGTTCGATTTCCTATGAGGTCACTGGATTTTTCAATTTACCTAATCCTTCCAGCAGCATTATGGCCTTGGGTCGACTTAGCCTCTAACAGAAATGAGTACCAGGAATCTTCCTGGGTGTAAAGGGCGGCTGGCGCGTAAGGCTGAAAAACTCACCGCCATCTGTGAGCCGATTGTCTAGAAAGTGTGAGAACCTCGACGTCTGACAACCCTTTGGACCTTCACATCCTGTTACAGGGATAGCTTCACTTTTACGTTGTGCAAATTACAAATTGGACGCCCTAACATATCTGGAATATCTTGTATTAATATTCTCTTGTCCGCAAATCTTGCTAAACCAAGAGGTCTGTTTCTGGAATATAAGGCCATGCTATCTTAGCAGGGGCGATCATGACAAGAAAATTAGGAGCAGAAAGTAACGGAGAGATATCGGAAAATACTCCTTTGTAAATAGGTCCATACGCCCGCCACGGTAGCCGAGCGGTCTAAGGCATGTACTGTCTTCTGTCTCTTGGAAACCGGGATCGTGGGTTCGAATCCCACTCAGGGCATGGATGTTTAGTTTGTGTGTGTGCGTTTTTCTGTGTTTATGTAGAGGTAGAGGCCTTGCGACGAGCTGATCACTCGCCCAAGGAGTCCTACCGTATGTGTAAGATCTAGAAAAACCGAAGTGAACGGAGAAGTTCATGGAGGTAGGCCTAGGCCCACTGGGGCTGTAGTGCCAAGGAAGATAAAAAGGACCTTACAGGTCTGGAATCATCTACCTTCAGATGCTTTGGGGACTCTCTCCTGCAGACCAAGTAATTTTGGGAAAAGGGTTAGGAAACTGATAAATGAGGCGAAGTGAATGTGGGGTGGAAATCGGCAAAAAAATAATGCAGTAAATTGAAGTGAAATGAAGTGAGGCCGCGCCACAGCTCAAGCGGTTAGTCGCTGGCTTCCCACCGCGGCGGCCCAGGTTCGATCCCGGGGTCTGGTCAAGTGGGATTTGTGGTGGACAAAGTGGCGCTGGGGCGGGTTTCTCTTGCCGATCTTCATTTCACCAAATTCTCCATCATCATAATCACCCGGGGCAGTCAGAATAGGCCAATCAGTGGCCGCTGTGCCGAGTGGACCCAACTGGACTCCACCTCCCATTAAGCGAATTAAAAAAAGAACTGGAAATATTTATAAGAAGACGATAATAGTAATCCTGATATTACTTCGGAATTCGCATGGAGGTGCTGAAGAAAACCGCTAAAACCCAGCCGAGTTCCGAACCGAGCTTGTCCCCAGTACAAGCATATAACTACACCACCCGGCTTAGTGTTCGCAGCTTACAAATGGTGCTCTGAATACGCGAAACCTACAAATGTAGGCCCGCTTAAAATAATTGTTCCACGGCTCGACCCACGTCTTGTTTTCGGGATATTTTAAACCTTTGTAGTATTTGATATTCTCGCAGGGATGGTTATGAAAAATATTATCTTCTGGTATATAACGCCATGTAGTCTGTTGAAATTCAATCGACGTTTCGGAGGAACATATCGCCTCTCTTCAAGCAGAGCTGCTCGCCACCTGCTTTCACGCTGGTTTTATGCTCGGCTTATTCTTCGACCTGAAGATGGAAGCGATAAAATCAGTTGACTTTCAACGGCCTACACGGCGTTATACACTAAGAAGATAATACTCAAACCTTGTGAGCACTTTGTAGATTCTGTGTGTGCGCGCATGGGTGCGTGGGTGCGTGCGTTTGGTGATGAAGACACATTAACTGCTAACCGATACAGATCAAAATTATATTTGCCCAACAAATTTTATTGTGGAATTTCCATACACATTAAACTAAATCGCTGTCTATTATTGAGAAATCAAACATTCAAACATGCTAGAGCACTAGACCTCACTATTACAAGCTCACTTTACGCACTGAACGCATGGCTGTCATGATGCTCGGAACTTCTTCGGGGTTTTTAAAACTGTGGAGGTACATTTTTATACATCCCACAAGGCACTGCACTAACTCCACGTCACGGGGCTTTGCTGGAGAAGTTGGCAGTTAGTTAGCTACTCGTATATGTTCTGAATTCAGTGTTCTGTCACTAGCTTAGTGACGGTACACGGGGTTTGGATTGGTAATTGGATTTACTGAACTCTTAACAACTCGTAACTACAAGCAAGGATAATGCTCTTACTGTTCTACACACTATAGAACATACTAGGTCTTCTCAGTCTGCTACAGTCGTCACTAGCCGTTGTTTTATAGCGGCTTCCAACGGCGGATGTTCCCATTCTTCTGGGTTCCCGAAAGGTTCCTGGCCTCAGCTACCAGCTTCTCACAGCAACAGCTCACAAAGACTGACCTCCAGCCGTTCTATAACTAAATCATTAACTAACTTGTCCTGCTATTAACATCTCGGCACTTACCGCACAAGAAAAAAACACCATTCCTTTGTTGCTCTTTACGGACAGCTGCCTAGTGACGGCCGTTGTACAGTTAATTATTTCGCTGTCGTTGTATAACAACAGAACTGAATGCCACAGTTGTAATGGAACCCTAATATTCTTCGCTTTCTTGGCAGAATTCCGCAATTGAATCACATGTTCAGCCAGTTAAATCCATTTAACAATTTCAAGAACTACTTTTCTCAGATACACTCCGCATAAATAGGGTCCTATAATTTGTCCGAAGTGCAGAATTAATAAAGGGTTAATTGAAGGGGAAGCACAATAGATCAGTGATGGTCGCGGTGCAAAGTCCAAATTCATATGGCCCACCCTTACACATTCACGCCTAGTTTCCCTAAGTGAAATCTCTCTCTGTGTATCCAAATTAAACCTTGTATTCATTTCCTGTTTCCGTGTTTGTTGCATTCTCGATAATTCTAATTTTATCTAATGATTTCAGGCCGTGAACGCGCTCCAGTGTGACTCAGGGCACTGAAGATGTAAAAGGTGATAAGGAATTTAAGAGGGGGAATACGGAGAAGGGTAGGGGATTTTGAATAGGAAGAGGAGGAGTAGTAGTAGAAAACAATGGAGAAGAAGGAAGGGAAAAATGATAATAAGGAGAGGACAACAATATGGAGGAAGTGAAGTCTTCTTCCTGGTGCTTTGGTTTTGAAAATTTTCTCTTAGTAATATTTGTTGGTGAATACAGACCATCATTCTCAAGTATCTCAAGAAATATACTAGCTCTTCTGCTGTTTCCGAGAGGAGATCCACGTGCTCTTGACACGGCTTCGTTTGTGAGCACCAACACTGCAAAATGGCAGTCCACGATTCATGTTCGTATAAGACAGTCCTGTGGATTACGTTGCAGGGAACACCGCGGCCGGCAAGTTCAATTTCGTAGGGAGACCGGAAATCAGCGGAGCCACGACCGCTATTAACACTCATAGAAGCAGAAGTTGCCTTTTCGGTCAGACATGCACGCACGCACGCACACACACACACACACAAATGAATTGCGTAGAAACATATTATCACGCAATAGAGTGACCATAGACGGAGTTTTGGGTTGGCAATTGGGTTTATTGAACACTTACAAATCATAAGTATAAGTAACTTTAGCGCTATCGCCAATTCACGCACTCAGCATTTCACCAGAGCATGTACTAAGACTTCTCAGTCTGCTGTGTCTTCACCACTCGTTGCCTGGTAATGGCTTCCAACGCCGTAGATTCCTCAACTTCCATGGTCACGGCTTCGCTACCTGGTGACTGTCTCACAGCTCACTAAACTCTAGACTTGTCCTGCTCATAACACCTCGGCGCGGAGCGAACAGAAAACACCTCTTCCTGCGGCCCTCACCACCGATACTCCCGTGCGTCTGTCGGACCAACAGGTCGCTGCAGTAACGGGCTGCGAGCTGGACTACCGGGGTTCAAATCTTGGCAGGGGCAAGGTGTTTCTCTTCTTTATAATGTCCAGACCGGCTCTAGGGTCCACCCAGCATCCTTCCCAAAGGGTATTGGGGGCTCTTTTTCCCGGGGGTACAGCGGCAGGAGAGTGAAGTTGATCACTCAACTCCATCTAGTGCCGAGGTCAATCAATAATGGTAGAGTTATATTTCCGTTCCCTCATGTATCTTCATGGCATATCAACAGCTTTTCTCTACACACACACACACATATACACATGTACGCTGACTCGCTCTACTCACTTCAAGCCAGAAGAAGGAGGCAGCGTGTATCTCCGACATGTTGGGAGCACTGCCAACATCCACAAGGTTCAAAGACCCAAGAGCAGAATAAACATCTATGTAGTAGCATGTTTGAATATAGGAAAGTGCAATAAAAGAGGCAGCACCATTGCAGTCTGTAGAACACAGAACTGGTTTCTCGTGCTACTACAGTCCATACAAAGCAAATGCTGATCGCTTTGTGACGAAGCCACCTGTGCTTTTTCCGTGTGTATTAAGATTGAAAACCATGGATACGTAAAACCAAACACGACAGTTGACAGAACTGGACACAAATGGAAAATTGATGATGCTTGAAGTACGTGAGTGGAGCTGGATTGTTGTTTGTATAGCGGATGTACTTCAGAACTTTCACAAAGCTTGCTGCTGCTATCTGGTATGCAGTATCTAAATTACCAGTAGCTTCAGCACCGGCCTCGAAGTCTCCCTACCCTTGTGGCCAGGATAAAAAGTAGTTTCCAAGCGAGAATTATATGTATATAATATTTGCTTCTTTCAGCTGAGCACAAAGCTGGCCACATTAATTACCAGTATTTGTGTTATTCTTCCTCGAGGGCTACCGCCTTGTCGTGGAGAGGAGGTTAGCGTACCTCAATGGCACAGAGAACCATGCTGGCTGGAGTGTAAGCTCCTGGTAAGGCGATATATACCAGAATGGTCAAAGGGTAGGCACCAGCCGTAGTGTAGTACGTGGGTCTTCAGGTTGGGGGTTCGGTGTGGGGCTAGCGACCATATCCGAGAAAATATTACTTTAATGAAACTATGGGGAAGGCCAAGAACCACACAGGGTTGCAACGACAGTAAAGAAGAAGATTTGTGTTACTGTTGCATCACCCTTGTAAGGAATGGCCTTGTTGTGGTATGAACAGTATAGAAAGCATTCCATAGTGAAGACAGGCTGAATGGCTGGAACATTATTGTTGTGCATTTTGATATTAAATTTCATAAACAAAACGTCTACAGCCACAGTATTCTTCGATATTGAGAAAGCATTTGATACAACATGACACCTTGGCTTCCTATGTAAATTGTCGGAATTAAAAATTTTTGATCAGCCTAATCAAGCTTATTAGCTCTTTCCTCTCTCAGAGGATATTCAGAATTTTGAAAGTGAAATGTCTGGGGCAAAGGATATACAAGCAGGGGTGCCACAAGATTCCGTCCTGTCCCCCACATTTTACAGCATACTTATAAATGATATACTTCGAACACCTGGTGTCTATCTAAGTCTCTTTGCTTATGACACCAGTATATATATGACTGACTGCAGGGAGTATTATGTTCTCAGAAAGATGCAGCGAGGTTTCAGTGCTACTGAGACAAGGTGTCAGCACTGGAACATAAAAATCAATGATCATAAGGCTCAGTCCATCTACTTTTCTCATGTACTTACGTTCCCTGAGGCTTATCTTTCATCAAATGGAGAGAACAGCCCCTTCACCAATCCTGTGAAATATATCCATGTAATCTATGATAAAGAGGTTTACAGGAAGACTGCACATAGAAATGACTGAAGCCAAGGCCTTCCAAACATTTAATAGAATCGACTTCCTATTCAAAAGCGAGTGTTTAATCGCCAGCATTAAACTAAATCTTCATAAGGTACTGATCGGATGAATAAAGACTTCAGCTTGCCCTGGCTGTGAATTAGCGGCTCACACCAACCTCTTGAATTAACAGCTCTTACAAAACAAGGTTTCCCATGCTATTGGAAATTATCCAAGCTGCACACCATTCTGTGATTTGCACACAGTTTTCAACCTTCTGTGTGTGCTATATTATTGTATAACAAAATTGTTCAGGTAACATGATGAAGTCATACAAAATCGTGAGAATGAACATGGTCACAGCGTAGGACAAGGCGAAATCAGACAGAAAATATAAGAGGCTTAACTTGGCGGTGGTCAAGCTAACGACCGTTGACGTAGGATAGGCATGTGCTGTTTTGCAAAGCCTGGACTCACAGGGGACTTGTGTGTAATGCAAAAGGAAGAATTTTCAATGACACGCTACGTATGCGATATGTACACTTGACGAAAGGCCAAGCATGTTCATAAGAGACATACCAATCCTCTCAGGAGAAAGGATGTTACATGAGGACTATAACTGCAAAGGTTCAATATCTCTGGTTGTGAGTCTCAAGGGGTTTGGCGACAAAACGAACTTCCTGGTTGTCATGACGTCATGAAGTAACTTTGACTTTGATAGCAGTATAGTACTCAGAGTTCGGCTGCACGTCTCCCCGAGTCGGGAAACAGAAAAATATGGCCATGAGTCTTGCGCGACTCAAACCAAGAATTTCTGTTCTGGCAATTCCAAGAGCAATTTCCACAACAGCAAGATAATCTAGACTTCAAAACACTTAAACCATAACTCTTAAAATAGATTGTCATATAATAGCAACTAGATACTGGGTTTGGATTGATAACTGAATTTATTAAATGCTTATAACTCATAAATACAATAACTATTACATTGTCACTGATTTACACTAGAGAACACTAAAACTATGGCATACAACTGATAACTGAATTCATTAAATGCTTATAACTCATAAATACAAATAACTATTACATTGTCACTGATTTACACTAGAGAACACTAAAACTATGGCACACAACTGATAACTGAATTCATTAAATGCTTATAACTCATAAATACAAATAACTATTACATTGTCACTGATTTACACTAGAGAACACTAAAACTATGGCACACAACTGATAACTGAATTCATTAAATGCTTATAACTCATAAATACAAATAACTATTACATTGTCACTGATTTACACTAGAGAACACTAAAACTATGGCACACAACTGATAACTGAATTCATTAAATGCTTATAACTCATAAATACAAATAACTATTACATTGTCACTGATTTACACTAGAGAACACTAAAACTATGGCACACAACTGATAACTGAATTCATTAAATGCTTATAACTCATAAATACAAATAACTATTACATTGTCACTGATTTACACTAGAGAACACTAAAACTATGGCACACAACTGATAACTGAATTCATTAAATGCTTATAACTCATAAATACAAATAACTATTACATTGTCACTGATTTACACTAGAGAACACTAAAACTATGGCACACAACTGATAACTGAATTCATTAAATGCTTATAACTCATAAATACAAATAACTATTACATTGTCACTGATTTACACTAGAGAACACTAAAACTATGGCACACAACTGATAACTGAATTCATTAAATGCTTATAACTCATAAATACAAATAACTATTACATTGTCACTGATTTACACTAGAGAACACTAAAACTATGGCACACAACTGATAACTGAATTCATTAAATGCTTATAACTCATAAATACAAATAACTATTACATTGTCACTGATTTACACTAGAGAACACTAAAACTATGGCACACAACTGATAACTGAATTCATTAAATGCTTATAACTCATAAATACAAATAACTATTACATTGTCACTGATTTACACTAGAGAACACTAAAACTATGGCACACAACTGATAACTGAATTAATTAAATGCTTATAACTCATAAATACAAATAACTATTACATTGTCACTGATTTATACTATAGAACACTAAAACTATGGCACACAAAGTCTTCTGTTTTTCATTCTTTCATTACTAGTCATGTCAGTAGTCGTTTCTTGGTAGTGGCTACTAACAGTTGAACTGACGACTCTTGGAACTATTGCACCTGATTTCCTTATGCCAGCTGAAGTTTTATACAAAAAACATGGGATGGTCTGAAACAATTTCTTTCAAGACAGCACATATATGTTGCTGACTTTGTAGATCAGACAGCTTAATGTTCTCTCCCTCCAGGTACACACGAGCCCTCTTAGCAGCAAGATGTGCATAATATGTGGGTGCTGGATATGACACACTGCGTGTACAACGTGAGAACATATGACATAAGTAGTATGCAATCTTTTCAATTTCATTTTCTGTCATATTATCATCATCATTCCACAATAAATGATACTTGGTAGGTCTGCTAACACCCTGGATGCTGGCATGGCTAACCAGATAAAAGTCCACTTCAGTCGGGTGAGTAATTTCACGATCAACCACTGTACCGGGTGGAACGTTCTTATATCTTCCATCTGCATCCTCACTCCTTGGAAAGAATCGGGTGTGGTGACGTTTCTGCACCACCAGGAATGTCACTTTAGGTTCATATTCTTGGCCCAAAGAGAAACAAGCACGTCGAATTGCATTCACCTCGCTTTTCAAAACCTGTGCGAACTGTCCGTCACCTACACCATCTCGAAAAAATATTATCCTCTCTGGTTTGCAAGCAGACGTGTGTCTATAAAAGAACAGAAGCTGCTGTCGCATGATATTTTCCAGGTCTTCAATGATCTCTACCTTCGGAGGTTGTAATCTAATCTGGATGTTGTACTTGAAAGCCTTTGGATCATGGCTGGCAGTTACAGCAGCAACTGAAGGGATGCTAAGCTGATCCGGTGATGGATGTGTCACATCGGCTCCTACTATCATAACTGGGCGAAACAAACATAGTGGCCTTGATACTGAAGCAAACGTGTGGTTTATACCATTCAGCTTCGAGTTGATTTTCAATAGAATGTTGGAACATACAGCAGGATTCAAACGTGACATTGTTCTTCCCTTCACACATTGAGTCAATACTCCAATATTCAGCTCTGCTACTTTCTTCACTTTAGCATAGCAGTCTCCTCTATCAGGAACAACTACCACCACCAGCTGAACTTCTCTCTTCACTGTTTTAAAGAATTCCATTAGTTGAGATGTATTTTTTGTTGGAGGCTGCATACTCTTTGGAGGAGATGGAGGAGCAATGTCCATTCCCAAAGTTCGTCCTGCGTTCTGCATTTCAACTGCAAACCGTCTCATCTCATCTTCTGTTGTATATTTGTTTAAGTTCAGAACAATCCAGTGAGAAAGTTTGTTGCTGCTCAAAAATTTTAAGGGCCTCCAAACACCCTTCATAGGCTTAACAACATTTTTTTGGTCCACTTCAACATTATATTGTAACTGTGGTGCCTCTAGTACACGAGCCTCTACTTTTGCAAATCGGTCACTGACTGAGAGGCCAAACTCTTTCATACATGGGTCGTCATTGAATCTCGCAGACTGCAGCGCTTCCAGAATCTTTTGTTTCCTGATGTCAGTAGACGTTGTAGTGTTCTTTATCATGTTTGATATTTGTGTCTCATTCAATTTTCTGATTGTCACTTGACCCCTTGTCACCGTGCACAACTCTGCTGGAACATAGATTGGTCTGAGCCTATTCACGGAGCCAACATGAAGGCATGGGAGATGTGGATATGAAAGAATTATCTTCTTTGCATGGGCAAAGTATTCTACAACAGATATTCTTGTGTGATCATCCAATTCAAAGAACTGTTCAACTGGACTTTTTGTAATATTGTTCACTTTGTATGTCCTCTTGCTGGTTGGCACACCTGGAAGCATGTAATCAATCTTCAGGCCACGAATATAGTTCAAGAAGTCTTCCTTTTGCTTGATGGTTAGTTCTCTCTGAAGGTCTTCACGCCTGAGCTTGCATACCTCCAAAATTAGGTCTACAACATTTCTTGCTGAGGGGAAGCCTTTGTGAGCGACATCAATATTAACAAAGGGTTTCCATCCCAGGATGGCACTTTGAAAGAATCCATGCCACATTTCGACGCCATCACCTAGTTCCACTACTCGACCCTTTGGAGGACTAAAGAAAGAGCGTCCTGCCTGCACAAACCTGAAGGCTGACACATTGCGCAGTATAATATCAACAGCTTGAATGGCTTTTTGAGGAGGAAGAAGAGAAGCCCCACTAGCCGTGTACTGTACCAGAGACTGCAAATCAGCCTGAGATGCATACTTGATGGTAATCTTAAACTTTCTTTCTTTACCAGATTCATTATCACACAAAGCAATATGATCACACATCTCTCTGCCAAATGGCAGCTCTCCAGAGCTATACAAATTTTTCTTCCCGTCAAATGCTGGAAACCGTTTTGGATAATGTTTGAGCCTAAATTCTTCCATGGCACCCCTCAACATTCTCTGTGGAACTGAAGGCTCTAATGTTACATCATAATGTATGATAATGTTGTTTCGTACTCTTGACAAATCCAGTGCAAAATGATTAGTTTCAACAAGTATTGATTTCCCCAGAGTTCCACACTTATTCCAATCCTTTCTCATTGGTAATTGCAATGTCTGAATTAACTGGTTTGTTGTTTCAGCACCTGATGTATCACCTACAGTTCGCTGAGCAGTTCCTGCTGAAAGTGCTCCTTGTAAAGTACTTCCATGTACTGGTCCTTGTCTGTGTGGTCCTGTGTGGCCACTGCAAAAGCCAGAAGTACCAACAACTGCCCCCACCTGGTTTGGTAGTACTTGTTTCTGATGAAGCCTCATCTTCTGCTGCAGTGGTTGAGATGGTCTAGCACGTCCTTCAATACTTAAAAGCGTTTCCTGTCGTTGTTGTTGTTGTTGTTGTTGTTGTTGTTGTTGTTGCTGTTTAAGTTGTGATGGTTCGATTTGTGTAGTTTCACTTCCTTTCTGTCCAGTGCCAGTTTTCTCTGACCCCTCACATTGGTCTCCAGTTTTCTGCCTCCAAGATGTCTTTTGTACTTTCTTACCCATTTTGTTGAATCAAATTTTGGTAACGTGTTTTGCTACTGAAGACGGCGTTCGGACTGTTAATTGGTTCAATTAACAACCTACAAGTCTTGGCTACAATTAATTAGAACACTGTTACGGGTTTAAACACTTTAGAACCCTACACACAGATATCTTCACACTATCACGATTCACTTGTTACAACTGAACTCGGTGACTACTACAGTTCAACTGTGTTAGGCGGCTGCTATGTTTCAACTGACTCCTTAGACAGTGTAGCTCTCTTATAAACCCTCTCGGCATCCCCTGTTATGTCACTGTAGTCACCTGCCACGTCACAGTGGGAAGAACTGCCACGTCACTGCGGGGGCGAGGACGGAGCGCTGACCGGTACCGTCACGCTAGAAGCGGCAGCGCTGTTACGCAACATAACGAAAGAAATTATCACAATGTCATTTTCGAAGGATTACAGAAATTTTATGATAATATTTAACCCATGAAATATAATTCGCAGTGGACTTAATGAAAAAACGGATAATTAACCACTCCGGGTAAACAATAAACGGACGAACAAAATTTGGGTGAAAACACGGAAGAATCCGGGGAAAACGGGGTATCTGGGAACCCTATAGTAGAATAATTAAAAGGGGACGCACAAGATTAACAACTAGTCATAGTGCATGGGGAAACCCACCCCCTCCAAAATAATAATAAACAATAAATAACCTCGGGGCAGACCAAACAGAAAACAGCTTTTGCTAGAAATTCCTATGTTGCTATAGACGTATGTTTACCTCGCCGTTGCATAGAAACTGTAGTTCTCCTATTGTTACGCAGGAACTTGTTTACCGAGTTGTTGCCTAACAACGAAGTATTCTGGCTTTCAGTATAAGTTATTATGATTCTGAAAAGTGTGTAACGAGAAAAATGGGCCTAACAGGAAGGGTCAAGTAACTGGAGGAGATGTATTATTATTTCGCTTTCAGAGTAAATACCTGGTTGATCAGATCAAGGATCGAATGGGCTGTGGTGTAAACGCTGTATATTCTTAATCGGTACGTGCTTGGTTTGTGTCTCGGCTGTGACACCAACTTAGAGGGGGCGGCAACTGGAATAGGGGAAAGGGAAACACGGTAACTACTATATAATAAGGGAATGCGCACAATGTGCATAGAGTAATTGTTTTCTATTCGCGACTGTATTCGGTTATTGATGTGGTTAAGTTTTTGCATATGGTAATGTGGTATCTACTGCACTTTTTATCACAGTGTTTACACACACACGCGTCATTTGCTTCGTGGAAACGTTCGTTCTTACATATTTTGTGGTGGAATCCGTGTGTTGCCAACCTAGTAATTGTGTGTCGT
>NW_019724608.1:0-20094 GCF_002891405.2 Cryptotermes secundus
AGCTAGCGAACTAGCAAAACAAAACTAGAATGATAGCAACGCAAATCTAGCAAGTGTGCAACGCAAATCTAGCAATCTAGCAACTAAATTCTAGCAAGTTACAACGAAAGTTAGCAAGCGTGAAACGCAAATCAAGAAAGCAAGCAAGCAACGCAAAGCTAGCAAGCTAGCAACACATTTTTAGCAAGCTAGCATGCAAGTAATGCAAGCTAGCAAACTAGCAACTANACGCAAACTTGGCAAGCTAGCACCAAATCTAGCAAGCTAGCAACGCATAGCTAGTAATCTAAGAACGCAAAGCTAGCAAGATAGCAACGTAAAGATAGCAAGGTAGCAACGCAAATCTAGGAAGCCAGCCACGCAAATCTAAAAAGCTAGAAACGCAAATCTGGCAAGCTAGAAACGCAAAGCTAGCAAGATTGCAACGCATATCTAGCAAGATAGCAAGCTAGCAACGGATAGCTAGCAAGTTATTAACTCAAATCTAACAAGGTAGCAACGCAAAGCTAGCAAGCTAGCAACCCAAATTAAGCAAGATAGCAAGCTAGAAACGCAAAACCTTGCAAACTAGCAACTCAAAGCTAGCAAGCTGGCAACGCAAATCTAGCAAACTGGCAAGGTAACAAAGCATAAGCTAGCAAGGTAGCAACGCAAACTAGCAAGTTAGCGACGCAATACTAGCAAGATAGCAACGCAAATATAGCAAGCTTGCAACGCAAAGCTACCAAGCTAGCAACGCAAAACTAGCAAGCTAACAGCGCAAAGATAACCAGCTAGAAACCAAAGCTACAGAGCTAGCAAAGCAAAGGTAGCAAGCTTGCAACGCAAAATTATAAAGCTAGCAACGAAAATCTAGCAAACTAGACACGCAAATCTAGCAAAATTGCAACGCAAAGCTGGCAAGCTTACAAAGCAAATCTGGCAAGCTAGCAACGCAAACTAGCAAGCTAGCAAAGCAAACCTGGAAAATTAGCAACGCAAAGATATCAAGCTAGCAAAGCATATCTTGTAAACTACAAACGCAAAGATGACAAGCTAGCAACGTAAAGCTAGGAAGCTAGCAACGCATATTTATCAAGCTAGCAAGCAAGTGAAGGAAACAAACAAGCTAGCAAAACACAGTTTCAAGCTAGAAAACAAAGCTGGCAAGCTTGCAACGCAATGCTGTCAAGATAGAACCACAAAGCTGGCAAGATAGAAACGCAAACCTGGCTAGCTAGCAACGCAAACCTGTCAAACTAGCAACGCAAACTGGCAAGCTAGAAACGAAAATCTAGCAAGATCGCAACTCATATAAAGCAAGCTAGCAAAACAACAACGGAAAGCTACCAAACTAATAGCGGAAAAATAGCAATCTATCAACGCAAATCTAGCAAGCTAGCAACAAAAAGCTAGCAAAACTAGAACGCATAGCTAGCAAGCTAGCAACGCCAAGCTAGCAAACTAGCAAGCTAAGAACTCAAAGCTAGCAAGCTAGCAACGCAAAGCTAGCAAGCTAGCAACGCAAAGCTAGCAAGAAAGCAACGCAAATTAACAAGATAGCAACGCTAAGCTAGCAAGCTAGCAACGCAAAACTAGCAAGCTAGCAAAGCAAATCAAGCAAGAAAACAACGGAAATCTAGCAAGGTACCAAGGCATAACTAGCAATATAGCCACGTAAATTTAGCAAGCTAGCAACGCATAGCTGGCTAGTTAGAAAAGCAAATTTTAAAACAAGAAATCAAAGTTGGCAAGCTAGCAACGCAAAACTGGCAATCTAGCAACGCAAAGCTGGTAAGCTAACATCGAATATCTACTAAGCTTGCAAAGGAAAGCTAGCAAGTTAGCATCGCAAAGAGAGCAAGATAGCAACGCAAAGATAGCAAGCTAGGAACTCAAACAACCAAGCTAGAACACAAAACTAGCAAGCTAGCATTTCAAAGCTACCAAGCTAACAACGCAAAGCTAGCAAGCAAACCACGCAAATCTATCAAGCTAGCAACGCAAAGTTGGCAAGTTAGCAAAACACACTGTAAAGCTAGGAACGCAAACTTACTAGCAAGCAACTCAAAGCTTTCAAGCTAACAAAGCAAACCTAGCAAGCAAGCAGCGCAATGCTAGCAAGCTAGAAACGCAAAGCTAGCAAGAGAGCAACGTAAATCAGCAAGTTACCAAACGCAAATCTGGCAATCTAGCAAGTTAGCAACAAAAACCAAACAAGCTAGCAACGAAAGATAGCAAGCAACAAACGATAAGCAAGCAAGCAAGCAAGAAACCAACGCAAAGCTAGCAAGCTTGCAACACAAAGCTAGGCAGCTACCAAAATAAAGAAAGCAAGCTAGAACATAAAGCTAGCAAGATAGCAACGCAAATCTAGCAAGATAATCACACAAATCTAGCAAGCTAGCAACGCAAACTGGCAAGCTGGCAACGCCGACTTGGCTAGCTAGCAAAGCAAATCTAGCAAGCTAGCAACGCAAAGCTAGCAATCTAGGAACGCAATGCTACCAAGTTAGCAACGTAAAGCTAGCAAGCTAGCTACGCATATCTAGCAAGCTATCAAGCTAACAACGCAAATCTGGCAAGCTAAATCGCAAAGCTGACAATATAGAAACGCAAACAGGCAAGCTAGCAACGCAAACATTGCAAGTTAACAACGCAAAGCTGGCAAGCTAGCAACGCAAAGTTAGCAAACTAGCAACAGATATACAGCAAGCTAGCAATCTAGAAACGGAAAGCTAGCAACGCAAATCTAGCAAGCTTGCAACGCAAACATAGCAAGCTAGCAACGCAAATCTAGCAAACTAGCAAGCTAGGAACGCAAAGTTGGAAAGTTATTCAATCAAAGCTAGGAAATTAGTAACGCAAATCTAACAAGCCAGCAATCTAGCAAAGCAAAGCAAGCAAGATAGCAACGCAAAGTTAGCAAGCTAGAAATGCAAAGCTAGAAATCTAGCGACGCAAAGCTAACAAGTTAGCAATGTAAAGATAGCAAGTTAGGAAAGCAAAGCTAGCATGCCAGATCGCAAAGCTAGCAATCTAGCAACGAGAAGCTACCAAGCTAACAACGCACAGCTAGCAAGCTAGCAACGCAAAGCTAGCGAGCTAGCAACGCAAAACTACCAAGCTAGCAACACAAAGGTAGCAAGATAGCAACTCAAAACTAGCAAGCTAGCAACAAGTACCAAGCAAGCAAGGAACGCATAGCTAGCAAGATAACAACGCAAAGCTAGAAATCTAGCTAATCAAGTCTACCACTCTACCAACCTAGCAAGGCAAAATTAGCAAGCTAGCAAATCAAAGCTAGCATGCTAGCAATGCCAAGCTAGCAAGGTAGCAACGCAAAGCTAGCAAGCTTGCAAACGCAATGACAGAAGGCTAGCAACGCGTTGCTACCAAGCTAGAAACGCAAACCTAGCAATCCAGCAAGGCAAAACTAGGAAGCTAGCAAAGAAACTAGCAAGCAAGGAACGCAAATCAAGCTAGGAAGCAAGCATGGGAAAGCTAGCAATCTAGAAACGCAAAGCAACAATTTAGAACGCAAAGTTACCATGCTTGCAACGCAAAGATACAAAGCTAGCAACGCAAAATTAGTTAGCAAGCAACGTAAAGCTAGCGAGTTAGCAACGCAAATCTAGCAAGCTAGCAATGCAAATCTAGCACGATAGCATAACAAAGCTAGCAAGTTAGAAACGCATATCTAGAAATCTAGCAAATTATCAACTCAAACTAGCAAGCGATCAACGAATACTAGCAAGCAATTAAAGCAAAGTAAGCAAGCAAGAAAGCAAGCAAGCGAGCAACGCAAAGCTAGCAATTTAGGAACGCGCAGATAAGAAGATAGCAACGTAAATCTAGCAAGGTAGCACTGCAATTCTACAATATAACTACACAAATCTAGCAAGCTAGAAACTAAAACTGGCAAGCTAGCAAAGCAAACCTGCAAGCTAGCAACACAAAGCTCGCAAGCAAGCAAAGAAAAGCTGGCAAGCTAGCAAAGCAAACCTAGCAAGATAGCAGCGCAAAGTTA
Source organism: Cryptotermes secundus (assembly GCF_002891405.2). Lineage (NCBI taxonomy): Eukaryota > Metazoa > Arthropoda > Insecta > Blattodea > Kalotermitidae > Cryptotermes > Cryptotermes secundus. The sequence goes on from NW_019724608.1 coordinate 4,010, forward strand.
GAAAGCTAGAAACGCAAAACTAGCAAGATAGCAACGCAAATCTAGGAAGTTAGCAACACAAATTAACAATCTAGGAAGCTAGCAACTCAAAGCTAGCAAGCTAGCAACGAAAGATAGCAAGAAAGGAACACAAAGCAAGCAAGAAAGCAACGCAATTCTAGAGATCTAGCAACTCAAACATAGCAAGTTAGCAACCCAAATCTATCTAGCTAGCAAAGCAAATATAGCAAACTAGCAAGCAAGAAACGTAAAGCTAGCAAGCTAGCAAACGCAAATCTAGTAAGAGAGCAACGCCAATCTAGCAAGTTAGCAAAGAAAAGCCAGCAAGCTAGCAAAGTAAATCTAGCAAGCTAGCAATGCAAAGCTAGCAAGCAAGAAACACTAAATTAGACAAGCAAGCAAGAAACGCAAAGCTATCAATCTAGCAAAGCATATCGAGCATTTTAGCAAAGTAGAAACCCAAAACTATATAGCTAGCAACGCTAAAGCTAGCAAGCTAGCAACGCCAAGCTTGGAAAGTAGCAAACGCAAACTTATCAGGCTGGCAACGAAACGCTATAAAGCTAGTAACGTAAGGATACCAAGCCAACAACGTAAGGATACCAAGCTAGCAACGTAAATCTAGCAAGCTAGGAACACAAATCTAGCAGGCTAGCAATTCAAACCAAGCAAGCAAGAGACGCAAAGCCAGCAAGCAACCCAAACTAGCAAGCGAGCAACGCAAAGCTAGCAAGTTAGCAACTCAAAGCAAGCAAGCTATCAACGGAAAGCTAGCAAGGTAGCAACGCAAAGCTAGCAAGATAGCCACGCAATTCTATCAAGCTAGCAACGCAAAAGCTTGCAAGCTAGCAACGCAAACTGGAAAGCTAAGAACGCAAACTGACAAGCAAGCAACGCAAACCTGGCAAGCTAGCAAACAAACCTGGCAAGCTAGCAGTGGAAATCTAGCAAGCTAGAAACACAAAGCTTGCAAGATAGCAACGCAAATCTAGCAAGAATGCAACGCAAATCTAGCAATCTAGCAAGCTAGCAACACCAACCTAGCAAGCTAGGAACGAAAATAAGCAAGCAACAAATGCTAAGCAAGCAAGCAAACAACGCAAAACAAGCAAGCTACAAACGTAAAGCTAGCAAGATAGCAACGCAAATCTAGCAAGCTAATCACAAAATTCTTGCAAGCAAGCAACGCAAAGCTAGCAAGCTAGCAACGCAGACTTGGCAAGCTAGCAAAGCAAAACTAACAAGCTGTCAACGCAAAGCTAGCAATCTAGGAGCGCAATGCTACCAAGTTAGCAACGTAAAACTAGCAAGCTAGCTACGATATCTAGCATGCTAGCAACGCAAAGCTGGCAAGCTAACAACGCAAAGCTGACAATATAGAGACGCAAACAAGCAAGCTAGCAACGCATACCTCGCAAGCTAACAACGCAAAGCTGGCAAGCTAGCAACGCAAAGCTAGCAAGCTAGCAACTAATATCTAGCAAGCTTGCAACTTATATCTAGCAAGCTAGCAATCTAGCAACGGAAAGCAAGCAACGAAAATCTAGCAAGCTAGCAAAACAAACCTAGCAAGCTAGCAACGCAAATCTAGCAAGCTAGCAAATCAAACCTAGCAAGCTAGCAACGCAAATCTAGCAAACTAGCTACCAACTCAATGCTGGCAAGCTAGTAACTCAAAGCTAGGATATTAGCAACGCAAATCTAACAAGTAAGCAAGCTAACAAAGCAAAGCTAGCAAGATAGCAACGCAAAATTAGCAAGCTAGAAACGCAAAGCTAGAAATCTAGCGACGCATAGCTAACAAGCTAGCAACGCAAAGATAGCAAGCTAGAAACGCAAAGTTATCAAGCTATATCGCAGAGCTAGCAAGCTAGACACCCAAAGATTTCAAGCTAGAACCGCCAAGCTAGCAATGTAGAAACACAAAGCTAGCAAGCTTGCAGAGGCAATGCCAGCAAGCTAGCAACACAAAGCTACCAAGCTAGCAACGCAAACCTAGCAATATAGCAGCGCAAAACTAGGAAGCTATAAAAGATTTCTAGCAAGTAAGGAACGCAAATCTAGCAAGGAAACAAACAAGCGAAAGCTCGAAATTTACCAACGTAAAGATAGCAAGTTGGAACGCAAAGCAACCAAGCTAGAACGCAAAGCTTGCAATCTTGCAACACAAAGCTACCAAGCTAGCAACGCAAAGCTACCAAGCTAGCAACGCAAAACTACTAAGCTAGCAACGCAAAGCTACCTACATAGAAACGCAAACCTACCAAGCTAGCAACGCAAAGCTACCAAGCTAGCAACGCAAAACTAGTAAGCTAGCAACGCAAAGCTACCTACATAGAAACGCAAAGCTACCAAGCTAGCAACGCAAAATTTGCAAGCTAGCAACGCAAAGCTAGCAAGATAGCAACGAAAAGCTAGCAAGCTAGCGAAGCAAAGCTAGCAAGATAGCAACTCAAAGCTAGCAAGATAGTAACGCAAATCTAGAAATCTAGCAAGCTACCAACTCAATCTAGAAAGCTATCAACGAAATCTAGCAAGCAAGAAACGCAAATTAAGCAAGCAAGCAAATAACGGAAATCTAGAAATCTAGGAACGCATAGCTAACAAGTTAGCAACGTAAATTTAGCAAGGTAGCACTGCAAATCTACAAGAGAGCTACACAAATCTAGAAAGTTAGAAACTAAAACTGGCAAGGTAGCAAAGCAAACCTGCAAGCTAGCAACACAAAGCTCGCAAGCAAGCAAAGTAAAGCTAGCAAGCTAGCAACGCAAAGCTAGGAAGCTAGCACGCAAAACTAGCAAGCTAGAAACGCAAAGCTAGGAAGCTAGCACTCAAAGTTAGCAAGAGAGCAACGAAAGCTAGCAAGAAAGAAACGCAAAGGAAAAAACATGCAAGCAACGCAAAGCTAGCAAGCTAGAAACGCAAAGCTAACAATCTAGCAAACATATATCTAGCAAGCAAGCTACGCAAAGCTAGCAAACTAGCAAACAAAGCTATCAAAATAGCAACGGAATGCTTGCAAGGTAGCAACGCAAAGCTAGCAAGTTAACCACGTACATTCTAGCAAGTTAGCAACGCAAAGCTGGCAAGTTAAACCCAAATAGGCAAGCTAGAAGCGCAAAGATGGAAAGCTAGCAACGCAAATTTAGAAAGTTAGAAAGCAAAGCTGGCAAGCAATAAACGCATATCTAGCAATCTAGCAACGGAAAGCTAGCAAGCTAGCAACGCAAAGCTAGCAAGTAAGCAACGCAAACCTATCAATATATCATCGCAAAGCTTGCAAGTTTGCAAAGCAAATCTAGCAATCTAGCAACTTAATTCTATCAGGTTACAACGAAAGCTTGCAAGCAAGAAACGCAAATCAAGCAAGCAAGGGAGCAAGCAACGAAAAGCTAGCAAGCTAGCAACGCAAAACTAGCAAGCTTGCAAAGCAAAGCTAGCAAGCTGTCAACGCAAATCTAGCAAGCTAGCAAATCAAAGCTGGCAAGCTAGCAACCAAAAGCTAGCAAGCTAGCAATGCATAGCTAGCAATCTAACAATGCAAAGCTAGCAAGCTAGCAACGTAAAGATAGCAAGGTAGCAACGCAAATTTAGCAAGATAGCAACAAAAATCTAGAAAGTTAGAAACGCAAACCTGGCAAGCTAGAAACGCAAAGCTAGCAAGATTGCAACGCATATATAGCAAGATAGCAAGCTAGAAACGGTTAGCTAGCAAGCTATCAAAGAAAGCTTGCAAGCAAGTAACGGAAATAAAGCAAGCAAGCAACGCAAAGCTAGCAATATAAGTAGGCACAGATAACAATCTAGGAACGTAAATCTAGCAAGGCTGCACGGAAAATCTACAAGATAGCTACACAAATCTAGCAAACTCAAACAGGAAAATTAGCAAAGCAAACCTGCCAGCTAGCAACACAAAGCTCGTAAGGAAGCAAAAAATGCTGGCAAGCTAGCAAAGCAAACCTAGCAAGCTAGCAGCGCAGAGCAAGCAAGCTATAAACGCAAAACTAGCAAGATAGCAACGAAAATCTAGGAAGATAGCAACGAAAATAGCAAGCAAGGAACGTAAAGCAAGCAAGCAACGCAATCCTAGGGATATAGCAACTCAAATATAGCAAACTAGCAACGCAAATCTATCTAGCTAGCAACGCAAATCTAGCAAGCTAGCAAGCAAGAAACGTAAAGCTAGCAAGCTATCAACGAAAAGCTAGGAAGTTAGCAAATCAAAGCTAGCAAGCTAATAACGCAAAGCTAGCAAGCTAGCAAACGCAAATCTAGTATGCTAGCAACGCAAATCTAGCAAACTAGCAAGAGAAATCTACCAATTTAGCTAGCTAGCATCGAAGAGCTAGCAAGCGAACAACGCAAAGCTATCTAGCTCGCAACGCAAATTTAGCAAGATAGCAACGCCAAGCTAGCAAGCTAGCAAACAATGCCAGCAAGCTAGCAACGCAAATCTAGCAAGCTAGAAATGCAAAGATAGCAAGTAAGAAACACTAAATTAGACAAGCAAGCAAGAAACGCAAAGCTATCATGCTAGCAACGCATACCGAGCATTCTAGGAATCTAGAAACGCAAAACTAGCTAGCTTACAACGCTAAAGCTAGCAAGCTAGCAACGCCAAGCATGGAAATTAGCAAACGCAAACCTATTAGGCTGGCAACGCAACACTATCCAGCTAGCAACGTAAGGATACCAAGCTAGCAAAGCAAATCTAGCAAGCTAGGTACGCAAAGCTCTCAGGCTATCAACGCAAGGCAAGCAAGCAAGAGACGCAAAGCAAGCAAGCAACGCAAACTAGCAAGCTAGAAACGCAAAGCTAGCAAGCTAGCAATTCAATGCAAGCAAGCTATCAACGGAAAGCTAGCAAGGTAGCAACGCAAAGCTATCAAGGTAACCACGCAAATCTATCGAGCTAGGAACGCAAAGCTGGCAAGATAGCAACGCAAACTGGCAAGCTAGGAACTCAAACTGTCTAGCAAGCAACGCAAAGCTGGCAAGCTAGCAAACAAACCTGGCAAGCTAGCAGCGGGAATCTAGCAAGCTAGAAACACAAAGCTAGCAAGATTTCAACCCCAAATCTAGCAAGATAGCAACGCAAATCTAGCAATCTAGTAAGATAACAACACCAACCTAGCAAGCTAGCAACGAAAACTAGCAAGCAACAAATGCTAAGCAAGCAAGCAAGTCAAACCTAACAAGCTAACAACAAAAAGTAAGAAAGCTAGCAACGTAAATCTAGCAAGATAGCAACCAAATCTAGCAAGATAATCACACAATTCTTGCAAGCTAGTAACGCAAAGCTGGCAAGCTAGCAACGCACACCTGGCAAGCAAGCAAAGCAAAACTAGCAAGCTAGCAAAGCAAAGCTAGCAATCTAGGAACGCAATGCTACCAAGTTAGCAACGTAAATCTAGCAAGCTAACTACGCATATCTAGCATGCTAGCAACGCAAAGCTGGCAAGCTAACAACGCAAAGCTGATAATATAGAAACGCAAGCAGGCAAGCTAGCAACGCAAACCTGGCAAGCTAACAAAGCAAAGATGGCAAGCTACCAACGCTAAGCTAGCAAGCTAGCAACTAATATCTAGCACGCTAGCAATCTAGCAACGGAAAGCTAGCAACGCAAATCTAGCAAGCCAGCAACGCAAACCTAGCAAGCTAGCAAAGCAAATCTAGCAAACTAGCAAGCTAGCAAACGCAAAGCTGGCAAGCTAGCAACACAAAGTTAGGAAATTAGCAACGCAAATCTAACAAGCCAACAAGCTAGCAACGCAAAGCTAGCAAGATAGCAAAGGAAAGCTAGCAAGCTAGAAACGCAAAGCTAGAAATCTAGCGACGCATAACTAACAAGCTAGGAACGCAAAGATAGCAAGCTAGGAACGCAAAGCTAGCAAGTTATATCACAAAGCTAGCAAGCTAGCAACGAGAATCTACCAAGCTTGCAACGCAAAGCTGGCAAGCTAGAAACGCAAAACTACCAAGATAGCAACACAAAGCTAGAAATCTAGCTAATCAAATCTACCAATCTACCAAACTTGCAAAGCAAATTTAGCAAGCCAACAACTCAAAGATTTCAAACTAGCAACGAAAAGCTAGCAATGTAGAAACGCAAAGTTAGAAGCTTGCAAATGCAATGCCAGCAAGCTAGCAACACAAAGCTACCAAGCTAGCAACGCCAAACCTAGCAATCTAGCAACGCAAAACTAGGAAGCTATCAAATAATTCTAGCAAGCAAGGAACGCAAATCAAACAAGGAGACATGCATTGGAAGCTCGAAATTTAGCAACGCAAAAATAGCAAGTTGGAATTCAAAGCAACCAAGCTAGAACGCAAAGCTCGCAAGCTTGCAACGCAAAGCTACCAAGCTAGCAACGCAAAACTAGAAAGCTAGCAACGCAAAACTAACTAGGTAGCAACGCAAAAATTACCAAGCTAGAAACGCAAAATTAGCAAGCTAGTAACGCAAAGCTAGCAGGCTTGCAACGCAAAGTTAGCAAGATAGCAAAGCAAAGCTAGCAAGATAGCAACTCAAAGTTAGAAAGATTGTAACGCAAATCGAGAAAACTAGCAAGCTACCATCTCAAACAAGCAAGCTATCAACGAATTCTAGCAAGCAAGCAACACAAAACTAGCAATCTAGGAACGCAAAGCTAACAAGTTAGCAACGTAAATCTAGCAAGGTAGCACTGCAAATCTACAAGATAGCTACACAAATTTAGAAAGATAGAAACTCAAACTGGCAAGCTAGCAATGCAAACCTGCAAGCTAGCAACACATAGCTGGGAAGCAAGTAAAGCAAAGCTAGCAAGATAGCAACGCAAAGCTAGGAAGCTAGCACGCAAAACTAGCAAGCTAGAAACGGAAAGCTAGGAGGCTAGCACGCAAAGCTAGCAAGCGAGCAACGAAAGCTAGCAAGAAAGAAACGCAAAGAAAAAACAAGCAAGAACCGCAAATCTAGCAAGCTAGAAAAGCAAAGCTATCAGGATAGCAACGGAATGCTAGCAAGGTAGCAACGCAAAGCTAGCAAGTTAACCAGGTATATCTAGCAAGCTAGCAACGCAAAGCTGGCAAGCTAGCAACGCAAATATATAAAGTTAGAACGGAAACCTGGCAAGCAAGAAACGCATATCTAGAAATCTAACAACGGAAAGCTAGCAAGCTTGCAACGCAAAGCTAGCAAGATAGCAAAGCAAAGCTAGCAAGATAGCAACCCAAAGCTAGCAAGATAGTAAGCAAATCTAGAAAAATAGCAGGCTACCATCTCAAATTAGCAAGCTATCAACGAATTCTAGCAAGCAAGAAACGCAAATTAAGCAAGCAAGCTAGCAAAGCAAAGCTATCAAGATAAGCAACGGAATTCTAGCAAGGTAGCAACGCAAAGCTAGCAAGTTAACGAGGTATATCTAGCAAGCTAGCAACGCAAAGCTGGCAAGCTAGCAACGCAAATATATAAAGTTAGAACGGAAAGCTGGCAAGCAAGAAACGCATATCTAGAAATCTAACAACGGAAAGCTAGCAAGCTAGCAACGCAATGCTAGCAAGATAGCAACGCAAAGCTAGCAAGTAAGCAACGCAAATCTATCAAGAAGGCAACGCAAAGCTAGCAAGTTTGCAACGCAAATCTAGCAATCCAGCAACAAAATTCTAGCAAGTTACAACGAAAGCTTGCAAGCAAGAAACGCAAGTCAAGCAAGCAAGCAACGCAAAGCTAGCAAGCTAGCAACGCAAAGGTAGGAAGCTTGCAAAGCAAAGATAGCAAGCTGGCAACGCAAATCTAGCAAGCTAGCAAAGCAAAGCTGGCACGCTAGCAACCAAAAGCTAGCAAGCTAGCAAAGCATAGCTACCAATATAACAACGCAAAGCTAGCAAGCTAACAACGTAAAGATAGCAAGGTAGCAACGCAAATCTAGCAAGCCAGCCACGCAAATCTTGAAAATTGAAACGCAAATCTGGCAAGCTAGAAACGCAAAGCTAGCAAGATTGCAACGCATATCTAGCAAGATAGCAAGCTAGCAACGGATAGACAACAAGCTATTAACGCAATTCTAATCAGGTAGCAACGCAAATCTAGCAAGCTTGCAACCCAAATCAAGCAAGATAGCAAGCTAGCAACGCAAAATCTAGCAAACTAGCAAGGTAGCAACAAATAAGCTAGCAAGGTAGCAACGCAAACTAGCAAGTTAGCGACCCAAAACTAGAAAAATAGCAACGCAAATATAGCAAGCTAGCAACGCAAAGCAACCAAGCTAGCAACGCAAAACTAGCAAGCTAAGAGCGCAAAGCTATCCCGCTAGAAACGCAAAGCTACCAAGCTAGCAACGCAAAGGTAGCAAGCTAGGAAGGCAAAATTATATAGCTAGCAAAGAAAATCTAGCAAACTAGACACACAAATCTAATAAATAGCAACGCAAAACGGCAAGCTAAAAATGCAAATCTGGCAAGTTAGCAACACAAAACTGGCAAGCTAGCAACGCAAAGCTGGGAAGATAGCAACGCAAATCTATCAAGCTATCAACGCTAATCTAGCAAATAACAAACGCAAAGATTGCAAGCTTGCAACGCAATGCTGGCAAGCTAGAATCTCAAAGCTGGCAAGCTAGAAACGCAAACCTGGCTAACAAGCAACGCAAACCTGGCAAGCTAGCAACGCAAACTGGGAAGATAGCAACGAAAATCTAGCAAGATCGCAACGCATATAATGCAAGCTAGCAAGCAACAACGGAAAGCTAGCAAACTAGCAACGGAAAGATAGCAATCTATCAACGCATATCTAGCAAGTTAGCAACAAAAATCTAGCAAAGCTAGCACGCAAAGCTAGCAAGCTAGCAACGCAAAGCTAGCAAGATAGCATCGCAAAGCTACCAAACCAGCAAACCAAAACTACCAAACTAGCAATGCAAAACTAGTAAGCTAGCAAAGCAAAGCTAACAAGTTAGCAACGCAAAGCTACCAAGCTAGAAACGCAAAGCTAGCAAGCTAGCAACGTAAAGCTAGCAAGCTAGCAACGCAATGCTAGCAAGTTAGCAACGCAAATCTAGCAATCTAGCAAGTTAGCAAACCAAACAACAAGCTATCAACGAAAGCTAGCAAGCAAGAAACGCAAGTTAAGCAAGAAAACAAGCAAGTATAAGCTAGCAATCTAGCAACGCAAAGCTAGCAAGTTAGTAACGCAAAGCTAGCAAGCTAGCAACGTAATGCTAGCAAGATAGCAACGCAAATTTAGCAAGCTAGGAACTCAAAGCTGGCAAGCTAGCAAACAAATCTGGCAAGCTTGCAACGCAAAGCTGGCAAGCTATTATCTCAAAGCTGGCAAACTAGAAACGCAAAGCTGGCTACCTAGCAACGCAAACCTGGCAAGCTAGCAACGGAAACTGACAAGCTAGCAACGAAAAGCTAGAAAGATGCAAAGCATATGAAGCAAGCTAGCAAGTTAGGAACGGAAACCTAGCAAACTAGCAACGGAAAGATAGCAAGCTATCAACGCAAAGCTAGCAAGCTATTAACGCAGAGCTACGAAGTTAGCAACGCAATGCTAGCAAGCTTGCAACGCAAAGCTAGCAAGCTAGGAACGCAAAGCTAGCAAGATAGCAACGCAAAGCTGGCAAGTTAGCAACGCAAATCTAGGAATCTAGCAAGCTAGCGACTCAAACTAGCAAGCTATCAACGAAAGCTAGCAAGCAAGAAACGCAAATTAAGCAAGCAACACAAAGCTAGCAATCTAGGAACGTAAAGCTAGCAAGCTAGCAACGTAAAGCTAACATGGCAGCACTGCAAATCTAGCAAGATAGCAACACAAATCTAGCAAGCTAGCAACTCAAACTGGCAAGCTAGCAAAACAAAACTGGCAAAAAAGCAAAGAAAAGCTAGCAAGCTAGAAATGCAAACTAGGAAGCTAGGACGCAAAGCTAGCAAGCTAGAAACGCAAAACTTGGAAGCTAACACGCAAAGCTAGCAAGCTAGCAACGGAAGCTAACAAGCAAGAAACGGAAAGCATACAAACGGAAGCAACGGAAATCTAGCAAGCGAGCAACGCAAAGCTAGGAATTTAGCTAAAAATATCTAGCAAGCTAGCTACGCAAAACTAGCAAGCTAGCAACCAAAGCTAGCAAGATAGCAACGGAATGCTAGAAAGGTAGCAACGCAAAGCTAGCAAGCTAACCACGTACATTTGGGAAGCTGGTAACGCAAAGCTGGTAAGCTAGCAACGCAAATTTGCAAGCTAGCAACGCAAAGCTGGCAAGCTAGCAACGCAAATCTGTCAAGCTAGGACGCAAAGCTGGCTAGCTAGAAACGCATATCAAGCATGCTAGCAACGGAAACCTAGCAAGCTATCAACTCAAAGCTAGCAAGCTAGCAACGCAAAGCTAGCAAGCTAGCAACCCAAATCTAGCAAGATAGCAACGCAAAACTTGCAAGTTAGCAAAGCAAATCTAGGAATCTAGCAAGCTAGCAACTAAAAGCTATCAAGATAGCAACGAAAGCTAGCAAGCAAGAAACGCAAATCAAGCAAATGAGCCGATTTCTTCGGCTCACTGCAAAGAGGTTCCCTCTTCGAAGATGGCAGCAGCTGCTTGCTCTGTTCTCCTCCCACTCCTCTTCATTTTGTTTACTCTGTAATCCGTGGCGTGCTTACTTCTTCCCTGTGTCCTATGTCCTTCGCCGTTCGACTGGAGTCAGCCTCTTCCTGCCTGGGCGTCGTTGAGTGCGGACGTGTTTTCCAGCAGCTAAATTCCCTTTCGGTCAGCGCTGTTATAAATTCTTCTTGAAGGTTTGGCCGGTAGACTCCAGGCAGGGAGGGCCTTCTCCAGGTAAGCCAGTGTAAGCATTGGAATATTCTTGAAATACTGAAGGTGGAATTATCAGGTATTGCATTCCTGCCTGTTCCCAGTGTGGAGAAATAAGGGTATTAGCGTGATTGATTTTTTGTTTGATTTGAACCTTACGTGTTCCATTCGGGGAAACATAACGTAATTGTCTGAACTGATTCTCCAAGTTGAATTACGAGCATGTTCCATGATATGGATGTCCATGTGTAATCAGAGAGATCCAAGCCACGTGTGTACTTTATTGTTCATTCTTTCCCTTCTGGAAATGTAACGTAATTGTCTGTAATGATTTTCCAAGTGAATTACGAGTATGTTCCATGAAATGGCCGTCCATGTGTAATCAGAGGTATCCAAGCCACGTGTGTGGGTTATTGTTCATTCTTTCCCTTCTGGAAATGTAACGTAATTGTCTGTAATGATTTTCCAAGTGAATTACGAGTATGATCCATGATACGGCTGTCCATGTGTAATCAGAGATATCGAAGCCACGTGTGTGGTTTATTGTTTATTTCCCTTCTGGAAATGTAACGTAATTGTCTGACCTGGTTTTCCAAGTGAATTACGAGTATGTTCCATGATACGGCTGTCCACGTGTAATCTGAGATATCCAAGCCACGTGTGTGGTTCATTTTTATTCTTTATGCAACTGTAAAAGTAATTGTTCATATTGATTTTCTGAGCAGAGTTTTTAAGTTGTGCCGTAACATGGCTGTCCTGTTTCAATGTAAAGGTAATTATATGTGCTGATTTTCTAGATTGAGTTTGTCAAGCCGTTTCTTTGTAATCCGAAATATTCTAGTCTCCTGTGTTCATTAATTGTTTGCTTTTTTCCTGAGTTGTTTCTTACGTAATAAATGTTCTATCTGTTTCTGTTACTTCTTGTGGAATTCCTTGTAACTTAGTAGGGAGTTCAAACTATAGACTAGGGAGGGACACCCGGCTCCCAGAGAGCTGGCGTAGGACACACCCCTTGGAGGGTGCACAAGAAAGCAAGCAACGCAAAGCTAGCAATCTGGCAACGCAAAGCTAGCAAACTAGCAAAGCAAATCTAGCAAACAAGCAAACCTAAGCTAGCAAGCTAGGAACGTAAAGCTTACAAGGTAGCAATGCAAATCTAGCAAGCTAGCAGCGCAAAGCTGGCAAGCTAGNCTGAATTTTACGTAGTATTATTTACTCATACTGCGTTTTGACTTTTCATGACATCATGCCGTCGGCCTGGATCCATTCCCTGTCAAAGCAACAAGCCGAACGTTTGGCGATTGAATTGGGCGTCTCTGCGGACGGGACCTTAGACGATTTGCGGAGGAAATTGAAGGAGAAGTGGAGTTTACTGGAGCCACACCTGCCTTTTCAGTTTACAGCTAAGTCTGAACTGGCCATGGATGCTGCGGCATCGGGGGCTAATGTTACTATAAATGCCGGCATTCCTGGCCAGGTTTCATATGTGCAGGCCAAGATGAGGGGTAGAGTGGTTAGTGATTGGGTGAAGAATATCCCTGTGTTGTCTGGTACTGACCCCGAGACCGTGCTGCAGTTCCTCATTCGGGCCCAGGAGGTCTATGACCTGAACCTGGTGGGCGATTTGGAATTTCTGGCGCTCTTGGTGGGTAGGACTTCCGGTAGGGTCGCTCAGATCCTGGGTTTCCATTTGGGGACCTCTTCCAAGTGGGAATTAGTTAGTTCCGAAATCTCCTCTACCTTCCTTCCTCCACGTATTCGTGAAGATTTAGTGTCTAAATATGTGTTGCGGCGCTTTCAGTCGCCCACGGAGGATTTGACCCAATTTATTATGTCTGTGATAGCGGCTGCGCGCATCCTAAACTATAATGGATCTCAGTCGGACTTAGTGCAGCGCATTGTCCAAAACATGCATCCTCGGGTTAGGGAACATTTGGTGTTTGGATCCAAACCCACTACTATTTCCGAGTTGCACGCCTTGGCGAGTCAGGTCGCCGAAGCAAGGGCCATAGATAGTCAGAGACAAGGTTCTGAAAACCAGGCCTTGGCCGGGACCTCTCAGTCAGCGGGCCGTGCCTCCCGTCAGGTTAGTATGGCGGTAGACCAGGGACAGCGAGTGCGGAGTGAGGGAGTGGTTTGTTGGAAGTGCTCGGGGAAGGGTCATCTAAGAAGGCACTGTCCATCTTCTCTTCCCTTGCCTTTGAGTAACCGGGGAAACGAACAAGGCGCTCGGCAGTAAAGCCATCGGCTAGTGTCCGAGCGCCGAAAAGGACCTTCCCTCGGTTAGGAATTTCGCCGGTAAAGACCGCTGGAAACAATCCGTGGGTTCTTCTGTCGGTTAAGGATTATTGTTTGCCAGCAATATTGGATTCAGGTTCCTCCTCCTCTTTCATAAGAAGAAACGTATTTGAACGCATCCAAAGCTTGGGCTTGCCGTGTTGGGTAGAGGCCGTGAGCCAATCGTGTCGCGCTGCTAATGGCCAAGGTTGCGCGATAAGTCAGGCCGTTTCGTTACAGATTAAGTTGCACTCATTCTCTTGGAGGTATTCTTTCCTCATATATGATGACTCTCCAGTTCCATGCATATTAGGAGCTGACTTTTAGGGCTTTGCCAAGATGCAATTAGATTTTTCCACGATGTCCTACAAGTTTGCATTTGATCTAGCCTGTCAGTATGATTTCGAACGACTGGATGTCTGCTCCCGAGATTTGCAGGAGTTCCCTTGCTCCGAGAAGGATTTGCCTAGGTTAGCGGCCTACTCATCTCCCGTGAGTCAGCATGAGTCGCGGAAGCTTGACCAGTTAGTGAAGAGTTTCCCTAACTTGTTTTCGGGACGATTGGGAACGGTTAAGGGTATGGTCTGCGAGTTGGATCTGTTGGATTATCGGCCGGTTCGTTCCCGCCCTTATCAGTGTTCTCTTCCTCGGCTTAAGGCATTAAGAGACATTGTCAACGATTTGCTACAAGAAGGAGTTGTGCGTAAAAGTATATCACAGTACGCCAGCCCGGCCTTTCTAGTTCCTAAATCTTCAGGGGGCTACCGAATGGTGGTTCACTATCGCCTCCTGAATAAGAAGATTCGGTTCGATGCCTACCCGATGCCAAGTGTTGAATTTGCCTTTTCCAATTTTCAAGGGGCTAAGGTTTTTCTATCTTAGACTTAAACTCGGCCTATTACCAGATCCCGCTCTCGGCGAAAAGTCGTAAGGTAACGGCCTTTTCTACTCCATTTGGTTTGTTCGAATTTAATAAACTCCCCATGGGTATCAGTGTGGGATGTCAGATTCTCTCCCGGGTGGTGGATTCCTTGTTTGGGGACCTGAAGCATCGTTATGTTTATAATTTCATGGACGACCTGCTTGTGTACTCGCCCACCGTTGAGCGGCACTTGGTCCACCTTGAGGAAGTTTTTCGCCGTTTAGAGAAAGCTGGCTTTACCCTGAACCGAGACAAAATGCAGTTGGTGAAATCCAAGATTAAATTTCTGGGTCATTCCTTGTCGGCCGCTGGAGTTGAGATCTTATCCGAGAGGGTAGACGCCATTCGTGAGTTTCCTCCTCCTAATAATTTGAAGGCGGTCCGGAGATTCCTAGGCATGGTCGGTTTTTATGGCAAGTTTGTGAAGGATTTCTCCTTGTTGGCCGAGCCGCTTCATGCATTGAAGCGGAAGGGTGCTCGGTTTGTATGGGGGGACTCCCAGAGGCGTGCCTTTGAGGCACTTAAAGAGGCAATTTCTACGCCACCGGTGTTGCAGGTGCCCGACTTCTCAAAGGAATTCGTTCTTGTTTGTGACGCGAGCGATCTGGCTGTGTCTGCCGTCCTCAATCAGCGGTACGAGTCTGGATTGGCCCCCATAGCATTTGCGAGCCGTCTACTTTCGGCAACAGAACGCAAATATTCGACCTATGAAAAGGAATGCCTAGCGGCTGTGTGGGGATGTGAAAAGTTTAGGGCGTATCAGGAACATAAGCAGTTTGTCCTCCATACGGACAATCAGGCCCTGTCTTGGTTGCTGAAGCAGGTCAGGAACTTGGTCGTCTAGGTAGATGGATACTGCGCCTGGGGTCGTTTAAATTTACGGTGGTCCACGTTCCTGGAAATGCTAATGTTGTCGCCGACTGTTTGACGCGCCAATTCGAGAAGCCTACCTCGGATCAGATATTTTCGGGGCTAGTGCTTCAACATTTGCCTGCCGCGTTTTTATCCATAAGAGAACATCAGATTAAAGACCCCCGCTGCAGAGAGATATACGAAAAAATTAAACGTCGAGACCCGGAGGTTCAGAATTACCAGCTGCTGAAAGATACCATCGTTTATTCCCCAGTGAGAGCCAGGACTAAGAAGTATTTAGTCCCTCTAGACCTGAGACCTATGGTCCTGGAATATTTTCATGATTCGGCCCTAGGGGCGCATTTGGGGGTCGCGAAAACTTTCCTTCGTATATCTAAGGTGTTTTACTGGCCTGGCATTAGGTCGGATGTTTCCGAATATGTGCGCAGTTGTCAGCCTTGCCAGAAGGCAAAACCTGCCCAAAATATCCAGATGGGTCTTCACCATAGTCAAATTGTCACCATACCCTTAGAGCGGGTCTTCATTGATTTCGTTGGGCCGATAGTCCGGAGTCGGCGGGGGAATGTGGCTATCTGGGTTGTGTTAGATGGCTTCTCCAAATTTGTCGCCATGTACCCAGTCAGAAGGATCTGTTCTGAAGCAGTGGTCAAGGCCCTGGAGGAGGGGTATTTCCCCTGTTTTGGTCTTCCTCAGACCATCGTTTCGGACAATGCCGCGGTGTTTAAGTCTCGCCTGTTTTATAACACCTGTTTTCCTTGGGCGATTAAGCATATTACTACCTCCCCCTATTATCCCCAAGCCTCCCAGTTGGAGCAGTTTAACCGAAATTTCAAGGTAGCCCTTACCGTCTACCACCACTCTTAACATACCTCGTGGGACGAGAATCTCCCTATGCTAGCCATGGCGTTTAATTCCGCCTGACATGAGAGTACTGGAACCCAACCCGCCGTGCTTTTCCTTGGTCGGGAACTTAACCATCCTTTGGGGTTACGTTGGGAGTTCTCTGAGCTGGACTTACAGCGACCCCCCGCGGATATGCAGGTATATTGGGGGACGGCCTTGCAAAACTTGAGGAAGGCTAGAAATAGGGTTGCTCGGCGCTACAATGTACTGAGAAGGGAGGCGGAGTTTCAGGTGGGAGATCTGGTCTTGGTACGTCTCCATCCACANACTCCAAGGTCCGAAAAAAGGTCCGCTAAAATTAGTATGAGATGGTCAGATCCCATGG
>NW_019724609.1:0-1320 GCF_002891405.2 Cryptotermes secundus
TTACATTTAAGTTAACATCAATTCTAATTGACTTAAATTTCCCTACTATAATGTAGAAATGAACAATAATTTGAACAGAAAACCATTTAATAAGATGAAATCTTTCATATATTGTCTGTAATTTCTTATATTAACGTGAAATCGTCAAGGAATTTTCGGAAAAATTTCATAAAATATGTTATGTACGTTCAAAATTTCTTTAAATTCTTCGAATTAGAATAACAGAGAATTGTAGTAAAATTAATAAAATATTATAGAAATTATCAGAAATTTAAAGGAATTCCCTATTTAGAGTGAAACATTTTATAAGTTTGTTGAAATTTTTGTTATAACTTGAAATAGTGAAAATATTTTACGTTAAAATTATATAGATTTCGATGAATTCGTTCAAAATTCAATAAAAATTCCTTAAATAACCTTCGAATCGATGAAAATGTCTTTAAATCTCCTGAAATATTATTTAAATTGTCAAAGAATCTCTAAGATTTCCTCACTTTTGAGTGAAATCTTTCACAAAATAATTGATATTATTTATATTAACTTGAAATCGAGAAAGAATTTTTGTTTAAATTTACATAAATTAGGTGGAAGTACAAAATTGGTTTAGAATTTCATTAATTATCATGAAACCCCTCAAAATTAATAATTAAGTACCGTCAAAGAAATTGATAAGTTTCCATAAATTGAAATCATTGACAATTTTTTGAAATTCTTTATATTAACTTGAAATATGGAACAATTTTTTGTCTAAATTTAAAAAATTAATTTAAAGTCTTTCAAAATCTGGTTGATATTCGTTAAATTAACTTTAGATTAAAAATTTAATTAAACTCCCTAATATAAAGTACAAATTGTCAATAATTTGTACAGAATTCCATTTAATAATAACAAATTTATAACATTTTATTATTTATATTGTAACGTGTTTCCTCGTTACTGAAGGCGCCGTAGAGATGGTTAATTGGTTTATTTAACAATCTACAAATCACGGCTACAATTAATTATCACACAGTTGCAGGGTTTCACACTTTATAACCCTAATCGCATTAATCTCTTAACATTCTTGCGGGGTTTCACGACTTATAAACTTATGCGCAAATCAGTTCACTCTGTCTTCAGTAGTTTACACGTTTACAGTAGGGGAGCTATGTATCACTGTATCACACGCTCCCAATAACACAATCGCACACACGTCCGGATCTTCTTACCGCGACGGCTGCTATACTCCCACTATAGTCCGCTGACTGGAGAACTGTTGATATCACGCTCTCGTAAGCTTGCTCGGAACTATTTTCGGCGATGGCCACGTTATAACTCGGC
>NW_019724610.1:0-268 GCF_002891405.2 Cryptotermes secundus
TACTTTAAATTTTACTCTATTGCATTTCCGTTACTTAGGAAGCAGATGTATTCCATGTAGTCACATATTTCTAAAAGTACCAATTATCCATTCTCACCTTTGGAAAATATGTTCCGTAACACTTGAATAAGGTTCGCAAAGATGCACGCTATGTCACGGTAAGAATATTTTGTGGGAGAAAGCCGCGGGTAATGTTCCGGGCAGCTGATCATTGTGACCGCCCTGTGTAATGTAAGAACTGCCTTCACTCGTTGAACGCTTTTTTTTT
>NW_019724610.1:954-20180 GCF_002891405.2 Cryptotermes secundus
GCCATGTTGTCTGGAGCATCTGTTCCCCTATCATCATACACTTCGTTGCTACGTTCCATACTCCCTCGTCACGGACTTTCTACTTGGCGTCCCTTCGCCGCCTGGACTCACGTGTGTGATCTTGTTGAAGACCGTCTAGAAATTGCAGCTTCCAAATCCACACACATTTTTGGGCGCATATACGTAGGAGCAAATACGTGATTTTCCATGGCGTTACGTAGTACGTGGAAGCGTCAGAGAATGGGTCACAATTGGATATAAATCTTCAAACGTTATGTTTGCACATGGAAGAGACCGTAATATTTCTACATATTCTTCACCAACATTGATAATATCGTCTCATGTCATTATCATTGTTCCTAAACCTGAATTCTGGGTAATCCTCTTCCGCAACTTCATTTCGACTACTTCATCACCTGTGAAACGTTAGCCATGAAGGTAGAAACATTTTACGTGACAAACACTTCCCACAGAAATCATGAAACAATTCTTTATGACTGTCCATGTCATAAGTCCTTTTGTCCATAACGCACAACCGAACGTTACTTCAATAAGAAAACGATCGCCATTTTGACTACTAAATCTATCCTTTGTTCATGGGCATGTACGTGAGCTACTGAGACTCACACAAAACTGGAACTCAGAAAAGAATTACGCTGAAAACGGCTGTGTTACTTATATTCGCTTCATACCTACAGACTTTCTCTCTTAATGTAAATATCTGTGATATCTCAGTGGCTTCAAAACATGTTCTCTTTTAATTTTATCCAGTTTGTCATGTAGTTTCTTCTTTAAACCTGCTTTACTTGAGCCCTCCTGCCTACTGCCCTCACTCTCACATTTGTGGGACCTGTTATAGTCACTCTCCTCGACCTCGTTATTGAGGTGCATGACATCCAAATTCTTATAGTCGTTTCCGGAATTGCGATTCCTTTCTGGACCCTGACCAGCGTTCCCTTTGTGTGGAATGGAATCCACGGAACCGTCCTCCACCTGCTCATGGATTATGGTGGTACTTTCTACCAGAGCTGTCCCTCTACAGGCGATCTCCTGCTATCATTTTACCGCTTATTGTAGTCTTCAGATATTCTGGAAGAAATCCGCCTGGAGCTGGCGATTTGAACCAAAGTCTCTACTCAGCACATTGGAGCTCCATGATCGGCCTTTGGAACCTGAAAGGTTAAGCAGTCGGCCACCTCCACTGGGTCTTGCAGTCGTTCCGTCACAACTCCGAAACTCCACCTGCGGGGGATCTTTGTTGTATATTGTTTGAAATGCTGAATGTGATCGTGTACCTGATGAAGCTAACAAAATCGCAAATACTTGTATGCCTCATCTACTTAGAGCTTCAGTTCTACTTATGACCCCCATGAACAAAAGGAGCGCCGTCCCCAATACTATATGCAGGGTGTAATTTTGGCAGTCCCACGTGATGTATTGTCTCCCTTGTCCGCTTGTCAGTGGTGACGAGGCGTTCCTTCACCAAGTTCCGGTTCTCAGAATTCTGCCAGCGTCGCAAATCTTTGTCATGCCAAGGGGGAGGGGGAAGAATAACACGAGCTCTTTTAGAGTTCCCTTCTTGCTTAATTATTGAGTCCCGCTTGAATTCTGGTATTACTGGGAGCATTCCTGTCGGCAGTCGTTTCTAAGATAACTGACGACGCCACACTGTCAACATGCAGGTCGATCAATTCTGCGGTGCTCGGCCCTCCTGTCACAGAGTCCGTGTACCTTCGGTCCTCACTAAACTTAATTCTTCTGGGGTTCTCTGAGAGTTTCACTGAGAATTCTCTTGCTACCTCCACTCTATTTTCAGGCGTTCTTTTATCAGCCAATTTCGAATTTTAATCTCATTTTGCCCCCCATATCTCATCGACAGATATCCTGCTATGATCCAGGAAAGAGTGGATTGAACTTCCTATGACCTTTATCCTAACTCGGCAACTCCTTCTCTTACGCGAGTTCCTTGGTACTCGTTTCAATATCTAGGTTGGGTTCATTGTAGTAATGTCCTTAGAAACGTGAGCCCTTCATTGCATGCTGTTATATTTCTCAATTCTATATGTCCAATTACAGAACATCCATGTTTCCTTGCACCCCCCCCCTTTTGATTTATGCATGTAAATGTTCACAGGAATGTCATATAAACTGGCCTTTTTTATTATTTATTTATTTATAAAGCAATCAGAATCTACAATTCTATAAGCTAGTTTGCTGGCGCAAGAGCTGTGATGCTCTTTAATGACGTGGTGAGTTCCTTCTCCAGTGGGAGGTTCCTCATTAGTTTTCTCGTAGGTCAGCTGGCCAGTGTCTTCGGAGTCTTCGATTGTGCTGCGGTTCGACGAGTGGCTGTAGGATGTCGTTTGGGTGATTTTCTAGTTTGTTGTGGTGTGAGGTACTTTTATAAACTGGCCTGGTTGAGAAAACTGCATGTAATCGACTGAAATATCTTATAGATTTCCCAGCGAATAATGAATTGGGAATGGTATGGAACGAGCGATCTTGAAATTTTTTCCAGATTTTTTATTTTAAATTGAGATTTGGACGCAATGACAGGATATGCTGTCACATAGCAGGAACTCAAGATTGTATAATTACGGCTTGACTGTTAGGTTCGTCAACTGGGGGTTTCAACAAATGGACCAGCCAGTTCATATAACGGAGGTATGCGGTTTGCATTTGGTACAGAGGTAATGCGGTTTGCATTTGGTACAGAGGTAATGCGGTTTGCATTTGGTACGGAGGTAATGCGGTTTGCATTTGGTACAGAGGTAATGCGGTTTGCATTTGGTACGGAGGTAATGCGGTTGGCAATTTCCATTCAGATTTTCTCGAGTTTTGGCGTCATTTTTCTCGAAATTTTCGAATAAACAAAGAACTATAAATACGCCGGATAATTAATTGTTGTGAAGCTAAGTATCATATGAACGGATGAAGTAAGCCTGAGGGTGAAGAATTCCGTTTTACGGTAGTATGACGCCGTGTAGTCTGGTAAATATTGCGATTGTTTCGGATATATATGCTTTCTGCATTTCCGCGTTCAAGAAGAGTACGGAGATAGATTTGCATATATTGGCCGCACTGGAGGAAATGGAACTGCAACAAAATTTCGGGAAAATAACACGAAACAAAAAGAGTATTTTACGGACATATACACGAACAAGACAAAACAATAAAAACTGATAATAAGGAAGTAGAATTGCAACATATGGACTGGATTCATCAGCCTAAATATAGCGATAAATTGTGTTCTCTTACGAGCGCGGTATTTATATCTGTGTTTCCAAAGGAGGTGGGATGTCTGGACTAGCTGACGTCACTATATTATCAGAATGGAATGTGCCTCACGTAAGTTGACTTACAACGTCATTAATTAATATGCAATAGACTGTTATGACATTGCTTCAAACAATATTCTTGATCTTAATTCAAAACGTATGATTAAAAAATATTGTTCAGTATCATCCTGTCAAGGTAAAATTAGTCGGCACCATCCATGTGGGTACCGACGTAACAGATCAACTACTGATAATATTTTATGCATTCAAATAGGAGTTAATTGGGGTTCAGTATTTAGGCTTATAAAATATGTTTAAATGAAATCTGTTGTAAAGTTCATATAGGTAAATATTTGTAATGCATGTGTTAAACGTTTCCTAGTCGAAATATTCTGGAACACGGAGATGTTTTATGGATACAGCTATTAAACTTTGCTTATATGTATGCCATTAGGAACATCCAGGACAACCAGATGGGACTAAAATTGAATGTTCTATGAATGCCTATCCTGAGGATATAAGTCTATATGGAGATATTTTAATAACAAATTGAAAACAAAGTAAATATGATTAACGCAAGTGAGAAATCTGCTCTATAATAGACACAGACTAAGGGGATAACACAGACTGAGGATGTCTGAGAACTGGTTGCTGAGGCGAACATTTGGACGGATGAGTGATGAAGTGTTAGCAGATCGGTGAGGACTGCAGAATTAGGTGTTTCATAATTTGTTCTTTTTCCAAATAAAATTAGAATGATTATGTGAATGAGGATGAGATGGGAAGGGCATGTAACACACGTGGGAAGAATAAGAATTCAAATAGATTTTGAGGGGAAAGCTGGAAATGTAGAAATCTAGACCATCGGGAAAACCGTGACGTTAATTTGAAGATAATAGTAGACTGGCTCATATAAAAACTGGATGAGAAGATATTGGCTGGATTCGTCTGGATGGACACACGAATCAGAGGGAGGTCCTTATGAAGATGATAATAAACACAAATGAATTAGAGAAGGCTGGAGGCTTCGTAAGAAGGACTGGGTTCCATGGAGTTAATTGGTTATTTTGTTTACACTGAAATAATACAATTCATCAGCACTGTAAGACCTTTTTCCCATGTATTCTCTGTATAAAATAAGTAACTTAGTAATCTCTGTTAATGTTATAAACAAAGTTTTCTCTTGGCTGGAGTAAGAAGTTTTCCATGAGTTTTATTGAAGCAGCACCAAAAGCTTTTGTCCTTAGATATGTCGCTTTCCTGTGGTGCTCTGTACATGAGGAGGTACTCATTGATTTTCACGACAAGCATATGGAGAGACTGAAGATAATGATACACTGATTGAGTTTGTTTTCGTTCCCCGCAGACACGATCCCGGTGGCAGCCTTCTCTTTGGTTGCCTGGGGCAAATTCTCTGCAACAGAACGTTCTTATAATGAATGTGCGCTCTGGAATCAAAGCAGAATCTTTAGTCTAAGACATTTCATTTTGTGACATTTGACCTTTTTTTTATTGCTAGTGGCCTATTGTACCAGCCCCAAATGATAGGTGAGGGTGATTGTGGAGCAATTGGTGGATGAAAATTGGCAGGGGAAACCGAAGTACTAGGAGAAAACCTACACCAGAGCCACTTTGTCCACCACAAATACCACTTGACCAGTCCCGGGATCGAACCTGGGCAGCCGTAGTGGGAACCCAGCGTCTAACCGCTTGAGCTATGGCGTGTCCTCGACTGTTGTCTTAGTAGAGAGGTTGAATATACGGATATCTACAGGGTCACAAGCAGAGGGGTACTGTACAACTCAGTCGTTACCCATGACAGGACGAATGCGGAAGTTGTGAAATTAAAGGTGCATATGCATTCATGAGGAGTGGAATGACTGACGGACTGAGAACTTGGTAGACATTGATATAAACTTAATGATCTTGGCTGTGAAAGTATGAGTATTCGCTTAATGTTACCTGTGATAAGAAGCAATTGAAGATACTGAACATGGTAGAGGCTTTCGAGCCAAACTTGGCACTGACCTAAATATAGTTGTGCTTTGACGGTTTTAATGAAGAAATTGTATTTTACGAATAATATTGCTACTTGTTTTGGTTCGTTGTTTCGTTGCAATCATATTCATTGCAGTAGAAAATATTCTAGAGATGGCAGCTTATATGTTAAAGTAAAAAAAGTAAAGGTTTCCCTGTAACAGGCCTTGGAGGTCCATGGGGTTGTGAGACGTCGAGGCATCCACATTTTCTAGACAATCGGTTCACAGATGGCGGTGAAGTTGTCAGCCTTACGCACCGGCCGCCCTTTACCCCCAAGTATATACCTGGTACTCATTTCTATTAGAGGCTGAGTCGACCCTAGTGTCATAGTGCGGCTGGAATGATTAGGTAAATTGAAAAAATATCCACTTCATTGGGTTTCGATTCCGCGGCCTTCCGGTTTATAGCATAACGTATTTGTTAGTACTTAAAATAGGCATTCAATAATTTTTACACTCCTCTATTAGTTATTGTTGGCATCACTTTCAATTCCCCAGTGTGGTGTGTTTGTTACTAAGTTTCTATTTAACCCTAAATCATGAAATTATATCAGCAACTATAATCCGATTTGAGAACAATTAGTGTAATTCTTCTATCGCTATTACAAGTTTACAGAGAAATGTTTGGCTTAGTACAGAAACTTACCGCTCTCCAGCGGAGCGCTATGAATCAGAGAACAAGCTGCGAAGAGGAGTAACAAAACAGCGATTTTCATGCTGATGGTCTTACGTTCAGCTCTTGGGAACCTGAATGCAGTAGCAGGTAAATGTGCTCCAGTATATATATTCAGTAACGTACAGGAAGTGGAGGACTATATCCATTGCGGTAACTGATTCCTCGTATCTAGTCCTCCTTTACAGGGAATTATATTGCACTGTAATGACGCAAGAAAGGATTAGCTCGCAGCGTGCTCTAAATGCAACTAACTGAACTCATCAACCAATGTCACGTAATGTTCTAGAACATGAATATAGGCCTGAACTCGAAGGCTGAGTAAGCCTCACCTCACTTTGAGTTTTAATATGTTTATGTCTGTTGAAATTGGATTATAATGGCGAATGTAATATATGTGTAAACGGAGGATCATCTTGGCCTTCTGAAGGAGCTGCATATGCGTTCACAAGGACAAAATGGATGCCAGGAAGAGAAAGTGGACGACTGATGAGATGGCTGAGTTGCGAACCAGGTACTTCCCAGTTACTGCGCGGCACTGACGGGAGCCTCAGGATCTGTTTATCCCTATGCGACCGTATGTATGCTATGGATTGTACGCTTCAATTTACAGCTAATGATGCACGCAAGTTTTTATATTATAGTATGTACTTAAATCACAGTAAACGTAAATATAACACGTACATAAGTGCAGAAATTTTTCTTCTTCCTTGTAGCGACTGTGACTTCTTTGTATGATGAGAGATGGGTATTTCATTCATTGAACACTAACACACAGCTCGTGACTACACTATACATTTTTCTATAACACACAGACTAGATTTCTCATTAAATTTACTTGGCAGCGGCTCTCAACCGCAAACTTTCCTCTGCTACCGCGCTCACTACTCGTCAGGCTGGCGGCCATTTCACGCCAAATTCATCTCTAACTGCTGGCTTCAGCTGGCACTTCCTTCAGCAGACGGTCAGTCGATCATTCTCTCTTGGTGTCAAGACACAATTTTGTTGCTATCACAGAGCTGGCCTTTCTGATGAGCGCAATGATCTGTCGTTTACAATTTCTTCTGGCCCCCTCGAGTGCAGTTTTTCTTGTGTTCGAATCCCACAGGACTCATAACTATATTTTCCAATCTCATATTCGATACTTCCCCAACCTGGACGGCAAGGTTCCCGAATTTATATCTCCCAGGAACAGAGAGGCTCAGTTATATCCCCCCCAGCACCGGGTTCCCTTTCTTGCTGCCTATGACTTGCAGACTTGCAGACTTCTTGAACCGGCCTCCACGCGGAGTCTAAAATTACTCACGTCTCAGAATCGACTACTCATGTAACCTTCGCTCGGACCGCATAGAGAACATCGATTACAAGAATTCTTTTAATTTTGTTTCGTATGCTTCTTAACAATGCCTCTGATATTATGATTTTCTCTCCGTTGCCTATCAGTGGCTCTTTCTCGGGCTCCCTCCTTCATGCTGTAAGGCTTCATGTCACAGTATGTACGAGTAGTAAGAGATACGGAGCTAGTTACGGCTCAATGTGTCGTCGTTTTGACATGACTGGAACTAGGTTCTTTCGAATATCGCACGGCTTGATAGAGGGCGGTGTCTGTTTCTGTTGAGTGAGGGTCCATGTAAGAGTGTGAGGTCTAACAGAGGGTTTTCCCAAACAGATTGGTTAGCCCTCCTGCTTCATATACTGCAAGGTCCCAGTTAAAAATTCGATCCGACGACCAGTTGTTTTTACCTGGGATTTAGTGGAATATATTCCCGTCCATCCAGATACCATTAAAAAACCTCAACTACATCAGGAGATTCCGTTTCTACAGATTTCACAGTTTTACGTCACAAATCACAATACCACCCGACAGAAAGGTCATGACGCTCCACTGATCCCTACGCTGAAGCCAGTAGGCCCTGTGAAATGCACAAATCTGCAGGTAACTCAACAAATGACCTCTACCTAGAGGCACTGATTTATACACAGCTTTGTTTAAACGCACAAGGTTTGTTAGCAGCAAGAAATTTCCTTGTTTAGAGGCCGTATGGAAAGGGAACTAATAGCGACAACTGAACTCTCCTATTACTTATCAGCAGGGCCCGGATTTTGATGACCTGAAAATATTAAAAAAATGGCCTATAAAATGGCCGAAAAAATCCAGAAAAATGACCTAAAGGAGAAAAGAAAGAACACTTCGCTTCCATGTTATTCATATTTCAGAAAACATAGGAAGAAAAATTCCCTAAAATTGCCAAAAATGACAAGAAATACCATTAAAATCCAAAATTTTACCAAAAAATTACCCCCAAAATGAAAAATAATGACCTTCAACCTAAAAATGTCAAAAAATGACAAAAAATTACATATAGAATTTACATTTCTGTAACCAGCAGCTCATATCCAAGATTTATATATTTAAGAGCATCGCATAGGATACAAGGAAAAAAATATGACATGTCATCAAAATCCGGGCCCTGCTTATCAGTATCCATTTTTTATTGCATGGTATAAATCTTGAGGAGAGAACTCTAACTGGAGACCGGGCGTCCTCTCTGAATATCCTTGTATTTTTACTCCTGCGTCAGTGCTTCCGTCGCTTCACATGCTGGGATAGTACCCAGATCGCTTCGTCCTATATTTCCTGCAATTCATTACACATTTATCACGATAACACTGGCAGATACGTTAATTATGGGAATGAAAATATGTCCTCAAATAAATCGTAGACTTATGGTCGGCATTTGATATTTTCTGTGTGTTTCTTCTCATTCTTAAACTGAGAATATCTCAGCGGAGGGATATTTTGGTACGTATCTCTTCAAATGTAACTTCCTTTTAGATTAATATCTTCATTCGTGTTCTATGCACGTGTAGTAAGATAGAATGTCTTTGGAGAACGTGCACTTAATTTTAGTGGACGGTTGTTGAATAAAAATTTGTCTTCTCTTTAGTTGCGCTCTTCTGATGTTACATATTTCCTATAGACACTCTGCATGTGTGACCAGGTCACAGAGATCCTCGCGGGTTTGCCTGTCTGTTTCTAGCTTAATTGGAATGTATCGACGGTAAATTTGTATATTAAATTTATGCATATATCAGTTCAAGTGAAATTAACCTGTTTTTTGTAAAATGTACAGCAATGGGACTCAAAGACCGGCATGGAGATATGACGAACCTAATACACATCACTTTTATAATATAGGTTGTGAGCCCCCAAATACACGTACCTTTCCTTCAGAGGACTTCCACCTGTAATGCTAGTTAGAACTGCTGTAGCCATGTATTTGTTTAAAGCCCTTCTATGAGGTTCGAATTTATACATGTTCCCTGTGTAGTTTCTGCTGTCAATTGGTTCTAAATGATCATTCTATAGCGATAAGTTTTACGACATCAGCTCACTGTGAATTGAGGTTTTGTAAGTAAGTTATTGTGGACAGATGAAACATATCACTCATGAGAGTGTTTTCAATGACCACAACAGTCACCTCTTCGTACGAGATAATCCTCATGCTATTCGCGAAGATGGCTACCTGAAAACACATCAGTGTTTGGAATTGGCAAGAAGTCGTCGGGGACACTGACGTAAGTCCCGATCTGCTAGCTCATAGGCTGAATGCTCAACAGTATTTTCATTGTAACCCGTCGCTATACCGACTGACAGTCTGATTCCTCGCTATACAAGGTAGGAAAGAAAAAATACGAATTATTGTCAGATTACATTGGGAGACAATTTCGGAACGGGACTGCCCTAATGGTGGTAGGTAGATACCGATCGAAAACATTTTGGAATAGACGAAATTAAATGAAATTTTATGATTAACCTACAACGATTAGATCCAAGTGAGCAGTAACACTGGCCCTGAGTGTTAGGGTCAAGTGGGTAGAAAGTATATAGTGTTAGTAGAACACATGCGCAGTGAGATCGCAGCTTCAACCACGGACACACCCGAACGGAAATTTCCCATGAGCGCGGCTAAACCAAAGGCAAAGGAATGATACAGACTACCGTTAACATATGCTATCTTTTAGAGTATGACCTACATGTAGTCCTGTAGCTGATGAAGTGGTTTTCAGAGGCAGTAATCTCTCTATCTTCCGTTTCGAGCTGAAAATAGAGGACATACGTGCATGTTCACCAGATTCCTTCCAGAGGGCCGAATTCCTCATCCCCTCCGCCGTCTTTAAATTCTCACATGGCTTAAATTTGTGTGCTAGCCGATCCTGAGGGGGGATTCTTGTAATCAAGAGGGATGACGGAGAAGGCTGAAAACGACTGCATTAACGTGAGCTTCGGTGTTTATTATTAAGGAAATAGATTGCTCGTAATCGCAGCTTAGGAGAAGCGGAAAAATCACAGACAAAATTGTTAGGAAAGTCTGAAAAATAAAGACCACTTGCAAGACTTATGCGTACGAGGGAAGTAGTATGAAACTATCCCCAAAATGAGTAATTTGCGAGAGTTTGGAATACATTTGGCTAGCTTTGGTTAGGCAGAAGTGGAAAGCAATATATTGAAATTTAAATAAAATAAAATGCTGCGAACTAAAGTAATTGAGGCATACCGTCTCATAAAGGAGTCATTTTGAGAGACTTAGATATTCACTTTGTTAAAGAGTAAGTTTATTGGAGTATTTTGTCCCGGGGAGTTATAGAAAGTAATTTAAACAGTCGATTTGAGTATTTTTCTCGAGGCCATAGTGCGGCTGGGAGTATAAGGTAGATTGAAAAAATCTTACTCATCAGGAAACAGTCACCATATCACCACATTTATTTGAATGAATACAGTGTAGTTCATGTAATTATTAGATTAATTGTAAGATTTGAGGCTTTCACGGCGGTGACAATGAAGAAAGCAGTCTTCTGGGATTTTGCACCGTGTATATGTGGTGTTAACCGACGTTTCGGAGGAACGTATGGCCTCCAGACTGTCTGCTTCTACCGGTTCTCACGGTCTCTTTGCTTGCAGATTTCTTATATATTTTTTCTTCTACCCTGAAGATGGAGGCGATACGTTCCTCCGAAACGTCGGTTAATACCACATATACACGGTGCAAAATCCCAGAAGACTGCTTTCTTATTAGATTAATTTCTCGCAGGTAATTACAAAGAAGTCTGCTCTTGAACGTGTTCCCAAAATGGAGCTTGTTATGAGGCATAATAAAACTTTAGGAGAGATGGGAGTAGTTTTAGTGTTGTGCCCATTTTATTAGATATTAAGTATGATTTTTGTAAGATTGGATACTTCGGTTAAAACGCCAGACGGCTGCGCATGAAACACTGCTTCCAATGTTAGTTCTATTTTCGCGAGTGAATTTCTATTGCAAAGCAGTCGCGTTTATATGGTCATTTCCTGGGAACGGATGTTTTTTTTCTGATTCTTCTACTCCCGCGTCGAGACCTCATGCCACAAGACATAACAAGTAAAGCTTTCTGATTTATGAAACATTTGTCTTTAATAACTTAATGAATTGGACAGATTTTGATGAACTTAATTGTTTCCTTGTTATGAAATATTTCTCTTCGATTAATTCTGCTGAATGTAAGGGAATGTTAACAAACCAAGGGATAGCTGTGAATGCTCCGTTGTTTGCCAAGTGTGAAACTGTCAGTGCCTCGACTGAAACACTGAAAACTGAAAGTGTGAAATTCTGTGTTTGATAAAAACGGAAGTACAAATTGTTATGAAGACGTCATATAAGACTCAGCCGCGTGTTTTGTAATATACGTGTAAAACCTTTCTACCTGAAGATCCAGAAAATAGTACGATATTAATCGTACCTTGTAATTTTGTTCGAGTTACGAATAATTTCAAAAGAGAAGAAGTATACTGCTCTCCCCATTGTTAGTTAGGCCTGTACATTATACTACAGGGCTACGTGTTCGACGGCCGGGGTTCAGATCCAAACAGTGTAACGACTCACCCCATCTCCACAGAGTCCTAACACTGAAAGTGAAGAAGTAATATAGAATGTTGTGAAATGGATTCTTCTGTCTTTAAGAAAGCATCAGTGAAGTTCTGCTGTGAATGATGTAATTAAACTTGTGGACACGTACAATGATGGACACTTTTGACTAGCATAAATGTCAGTGTCTTGTCAAGAAGGAATTTGTTCTTGCGTTCATTTGGTTATTTTGTCAGGGCTGTCATTGTGATTAGGCGAGAAAGCTGTTACAAGCTTAATGTTTATTCACAGATATAATACTGGTACAATACAAAACACATTTACATGTTTGCTTTGTATGTGTTCAGAAACTTATAAAGATATTCTACTTTTTAATGAGACTAAGTTCATCCGTTACGTCACATTTCTTGTGACATTTTCCATAAATGTCCTGAATAGAGCGCCTTAGTCTCTGTAGATGGACTTGTCGATATCTGCTGATTTACTCTTGCTACTGCACGGTGTTGGTTCAAGCTCATCTCCGGCATTTGCAGACACCTTTCCTGCAGTGGCCCCCTTTGTAACCCCTGGCGAGACAGTGAGCTGCGCAGAACGTGTCTTTGACGCCAAACATGCTGAGGAGATCGCAGGTGATTCTTGGCTGGGGTAGAAGGACTGCAAGAAAGAATTCTTATAATGGATAAATACTCTTTAACAAAGCAAAGTTTCCTCTACAAGAAATTATACTTTTCACTCCCCCACACACACACACACACA
Source organism: Cryptotermes secundus (assembly GCF_002891405.2). Lineage (NCBI taxonomy): Eukaryota > Metazoa > Arthropoda > Insecta > Blattodea > Kalotermitidae > Cryptotermes > Cryptotermes secundus. The sequence continues at coordinate 13,601 of NW_019724610.1, forward strand.
CAGTAACTTACCATGTAAAGCAGGACGTATATATTACGAGAGAACAACTGATTATGGATATTTTCTTTAGGTCAGAAAGAAGTGTATGGATTGGAAAGTTAATACACCTTAACACATTTCCGAGGAAGAATTTCAACCCAATATTTGGGTTGACGGGATGGAATGCTTATTTCTGGGGAAAAATGTTTATGCCTTCCTTCCCGAAGGAAGGACGAGTATCCTACAGCAGCTAATGCGTTTATAAACCTAGTCTTTTCGGATATTTGTATATGGACTTACCGTCATCTTGTGTCTCCTGTGGAGCGCTGTGCACCAGGGAACCTGCCACGAGCAGAAGTACCAGAATGACGGCCTGCATGATGATTAAGGTGTGTACAGCTGTCAGGAAACAGACTGAAGTAGCGGCATATTGTGGCTGTATATATATATATATATATCCCATAACTTCCTTCTTGAGGGAAACGTCACTAGAGATACCCATCTTTCTTATGATTTGTGTGCTCGGCATTAGTGAAAAGAATTAGCAACAAGAATGAAGGGCTTTTATCTCGTGATGCTGTAAATAATATGAAATACGTGTAAATTCTTCGATTGTCGTCACTTATTTGCTTCTGGAACAAAATTTACGAAATTATGTAATCTGAGTTCGTACATAATTTCAAACGTCCAGGTTGAATGCTATGGGACATACTTCCTATAAACAATGGGAGAAATTTGTAATGAGCATCTTTGGCGAGTATCTGGTACATAATAATTTAGATATTTATGGATAACACTAAAATATGACGCAGGACCTTGACCTGTGAGTATATGTCGATCGCTGATCGCAATGGAGCTTGAGAAGAAATAGCAAGTTGTCGTACCTCTTCTTATTTCTTCTATGTTCCCTATGTCGGGCGAAAAATTCTCCCTCTGTACAACCAGAGAACGAGAAATAATACCAAACTTGGCCTGAGAGAGGCTACTCTAATCCTGAACTCCACATGTTCCAATCCATGGTTTTAAGAGCATTTTCACTGCGACATGGAAACATCTGTACCAGAATGAAGTGGGTGTTTGCTCGACATTAATTTGGCGTTGCACTACCTTCCCAGAAACTGGGGAAATGTTCCAACCTTTCCAAGATTGATGATTTGGCATTCACCTGTAACCGATCACCAGTGGACTTGAATGTGTGAGGTTTTGGAGGGGAGGTGCCTACGTGACGATAGCACTGCATTATTTCGTATGTGCAGTTTTGTAGCTGGAGTGGGGAATGATGTCATGTAGGGTGTGGTTCTGAGAAGGCTCTCAGAGCGACGCCAAGCCAGTGAAAAGACTAACAAAGAGGCACTCCCCGAGAGTGGAGGCACTAGCTTGTTTTTGACTGTATAGAATAGCCAGTATAGGCGGCACTGTGTCAGTGCCAATACAGCCAATAGTGAGAAATGTACAATTAAAAACGATATATCTGTGTTTGTGACAAGAAAGGAATAATAAGTAAATTAAACCTAGGTGGTGTAGCCAAGGTTTTGTTGCATTGAAGTGTCTCCAGAGATAGACCTGTCATCGACCTGAGAAAAGATCCATGCATACCATAATACCAAATCCAACCTAATAGCTTCCTAACCCAGATAACAAGAAAAGGGTAAGGTGGATGGAGCGGTAACCAAGAGAAAGCCGAGGCAACTACGAGGAGGAGAAGAGCGGCCGGAGCAACGGGCAACAACGGGCAACAACAACGAGAAAGAGAAGGGACGGCGTTACACCTTCTGTTGTAACTGGAAATTGACAGAAGAAAATCATGACCTTAGTTTGATACACAGTGTTAACTTGTTATATTTGTAATCAGCTACAAAGAGTGAGTGCTAATTCCTCTTCAAACAATTCCTCACGTCCGTTGCACTGAGCAGCAAAGTGCTTTTGATCCGTCCTTTTTTCTAGACGCATGGGTGCCATACTCAGATAGTTGTTCGGTAAATCTGTACCAACAAGAAGTGCGTCATATAGGGACTTACTTGGACTAAATCTCTACGCCCTTGGCGTCATTGGAAGCCTCGGCTTTTTTTTTTCCTGTTTCCTGAGTGTTTCCAGTGTTACGTAATCGTAATTGGATTTACTGATGTTTGAAGTGAATGTATTCCACTCAAAGAAGATGCTGTTTGCAAGGCTAGAGAATTTTTTAAAGGAAGGAAGAAGGAAATGAGACTCAGCAGTTAATCTTCCCGTAGTCTCTGTTGTATTTCAAAACGCAGTGTCCGATACATAATAAAATAATTTTAGATACTTTTGCTGACAATGAATATAGGATCTGAAGTGTCAGATGTTGTGGCCATTTCAAGAGGGTCCCTACTCACCACGACATGGCGCGTTCTCGTGTTGCGGTTGGAGGAGATGTCTTAAAACTTGGAAAGTTATTGTAAATGTGTGGGGAGGGGTTTCAGAATTAAACTTGGCTTAATTCCTTTGCTGAAGACTTTACCATAGGAAAAATAAAACCCTCTGATGTACAGTTGGTGCAGAAACTGCACTCACTGCCTTGTGGTTTCCCATGGTCCCTTGTTCAAAGAGACATCTTGTACAAGATATAGTCTGACCTTGGTATGAGACAGAAGTGAAAATTTAGGAAATGATGTAGTAGTTATTGAATATAGTGTCTTAAATTTTCGAAAGAAACATGCAGTAGTTTGTGCATCAAGAAGGGTAGAGTTGATGAAGTGAGAAAGTTTAGGTGGGCAGCCCATAGTTGGGGAATTCTGCAACGGGAACTCTGACCACGCTGACTCGCGAAGCGGATATAGAACCACAGAATCGGTGGAAGAAGAGTGTCCCGCGATCGAAGCCTATAGATGGTTGGACTGACATTTCGTTCAGAAGATTCTAAGAGAGCAGTTGCCGACACGTATAGAAGGGAGAAGACGAACGTAGCGACTTGAGATCATGGCAGCAGCGTCCGACTGGTCAGCCAAGCAACTCAGCTTCATGGTTTACATTTTGAAATGTGGGGTGAGGTGGAACTGAGAGGTGTCCAGTGTTGCTAGTTGTGTGTGCTTAAGGGCTGCTCCTGATATTCGACCACAGCAGATTTTGTTAATGTGGAAAGTCGAATTGGGAATAACATCTGTTCAGTTGTGTTGTGGCTTACCAATAAAGGATGTCCCAGTACAGGGCTCAATATAAGGTCATTGGTGCCATTTTAGGATATGGGAATATTACGTAAGGCTTGAGAGCTGGCAAACTGTACATACTCGTATGTCGTTAAATACAATGTAACTGTAAGCGTTCTGCCTCTTCGTTGAGGAATCCTCTTCCCAACCCACACGCATTCCAAGGAGAAGCGGATTTTTTCTGAGGATAACATCAATTAACCTAGTGAATAGTCTCTTTGAGGCAGCCTAACAAAAAGACCCATACTAGATTAGTAGTAGTAGTGTGGGAACTGGGATCCCATCGGCCATACTTCGAGTGGCGGCCTTATTGGGATTAAGCTGGCTACGTTACCACAATCCTTTCCTTATATTGTGTATACGGCGCTGTATCACTGAATTCCTAGGGGGAGTGAGCATCAAACAAGGAGAAATCTTGTCATGTGGAAGTCTTTATGACTGGTACAGTTCTTATGAGGAGCATATTGATTTCTTTCCCTTATAAAATATTACTCTATTAATCGTATCCTGTATTTTGTTCACCTTACTTTTAATTTCAGTAGAGTGAACGTACGTTGCCCTCCCCATTGCTACACAACAGGCCTAAGTAACAATGGGGGAGCCACATAATTCACTGTCCTATTTACTGAGTCTCAGGTAGGGATGTATATGTTTAGAAACGCGCAGCTGTGTCATATATGACGTCTTGATAGCAATGTATGCTTCTATTTTTATGAAACGCAGAAATTCAAATTTTCAGTTTTCAGTGCTTTAGTCGTGGCACTGAAAATTTCATATTTTGCAAACAGTGCAACATTCACAGCTATCCCCAGATTTGTTAACATGGTAAGCCCATGTGATCGCTACTCAGCCGTTGCCTAGGTACGGCCGATGTCTATAGCGCAATTACTTAGCAAAGGCTGTTTATAGAGGCACACTTCGCTGTATTTGCCTGGCAACAGATCTGCATTCCACAATATATATCATGGTTATTTCAAGTTTTGCCACTATAGCTAATTGTGGTACTGAAATTAAGTAATTAAGTTTAGATATTGCAGTTGTAATGTTCATATGTTTACTCATTTAATTGTTAGTTTCAATGGATACAAATCCACTTTTTAAAATTCGAAAGAAAATGTTATGTAGTTTACGAGTGTATTTCATTTACGCAAGACCGCGATTTACGAGTATGTGTGACATTGCCACTTTGAGCGCGGCAGTTGGTGGTGAAAGAGATATTCCTTCTACCAATATTAAACGAAATATTTTCCGTAGTTACTTATGCTGTATTCACATGTTACTTCGTTCTGTCTTTCACTTATATTTCACGTGTCATACTGTGAACATGAAGTGGAGCACTGACACCAGCAGTACAATTTACTGCATATTTTCTTCCAGTAGGGTTACGCAGTAGCGTCGTTTGTTGAGGCTCTATGCTACAAGCCGGAAGGGCGCGGGAACAAGTCCCCATGAGGCGGACTTCTTTCCAATTTATCTAATCCTTCCAGCAGCAGCTTCGCCCGGGGTCCACTCATCCTGTAACAGAGATGATTACCAGGAATCTTCCTTTGGCGTAAAGTGCGATCGGCGCGGAAAGCTGAAACCTTACGACATCTGTGAGCCGATTAATTAGAAGATGTGAGAGCCTCGATGTCTCACAAGCCTCTTGGTCTCCAAGGCCTGTTAAAGGGATAAGTTTACTTACTTTTCTTCCAGTACGTAAATTGAGGGAGGTACGTAATGGGAGGCAATTTGAAGTATGCCCTTCAGACGATTTCAGGAGGCATCATACAGATGTCATGAAGATTTATGCAGGCGTTCATGAAATATTGCGGATTTTCTTTATCAACTGGAGAGGCTGTAATGTAGGCTGTGTTTCGGGATTATTTGCGACGTTGAGAAAGGCTAAGGTGCCTTGATATATGTACCAAGTTTCAGAAAGAGATAAACAAAGACAACAAGGTGACCTCATAGGCTTACTTCTAATCCATTTGTTCAGTTCCTGCATCCGGGTTTCGTGCAGCTGTGTGCTTGTGTGTATGAGTGGGAATATTCATATTAAATGTCCCATCGGGTCCTGAAGTTGGGGACAGGGTGGTCCCTGAGAATAGTCACATTGAACAAACTGACAGGCCTGAAAACCCAAGATAATTATTTTTTAATTTATATGCCATAAAATGTTGGTATTTAACCCTTTTTTAAAATCAAAATCAGATTTTATTAACTAGTTATATTTCTGTGTTGTCTGAAGAAATTCTGTACGCCTACATATAACTTTCTTCTTGTACACAGTCTGACAAGATCACTCATGTGAAGACTCTTCCAAAGGTTATCACTAGCTGCACTGATAGTAGAGCGGTAGCAACTGCTTGTCACACTGCCGGATTTTATTTTACCTTCAGCTCTGCTATAAGTCGGTATAGCTCAGTCGGTGTAGTGACGGGCTACCGTCTGGAAGGCCGGGGTTCAAATCCAAGCAGTGTGAAGACTCACCCCATCTCCACAGTGTCCAGATGAGCTCTGGGGCCAAACGAGTCTTGAATTAAACTCGATTAAACGATGGCGATTTCGCCGAGGGTAAAACGGCCAGTGCGTGAAGCTGACCACTCATTTCCATCTAGTGTCGAGGTAAAGAAAGGTGGGGCTACACATCGACACATTTTGGCCAGGGCGTTAATTAGGCACATGGACTTTATATTTCCTCACCCAGATGTCATGCTACCTTGATGTCTGTGTCTGTGAACTCTGCATATCCAGAATTTCCCCCTGTAACCACTGACTTGAACCCGTGCACCAGGAGGAGAATAGAATTCAAGCACTACATAGAATCATTAATACATATTGCTCAGAGGCGACTATTGTCCAGCCTTGTGTAACGATCAGCAGGTCTTCATTTTGGCCACCAAGTGTACTTGTGCAATTCGTAAGTGTGAGAACCCTGAAGTAGTCAGCACATAGGACTCCATTAATTCTCTATTACGTAGAATGAAGAAATCTCAGGAAGATGAAATGTTCTGTAGATACTGAGCGCAGAGGATCAAATGAATGAGGCACAAACAAAATTTCGGAAGGATAATCGCAAGCAAGGGTACCTCTTGAAAATCATATACGTGAGTAGGAGAGTAATATGAACACCGAAATTGAGGAACTGTAATATTGAATGTTGTGAAATGGATTCTTCTGTCTTTAAAAAAGCATCAGTGAAGGTGTGTTGTAAAAGAAGAAATTAATTTGTGGACACATAGAATGAGGGACATTTTTGACTAGCATAAATGTCAGTGTCTTGTCAGAAAGGAATTTGCTTCTTTCTTACATTTGGTTATTTTGTCAGGGCTGTAATGGTGATTAGGCGAGAAAGCTGTTACAAGCTTAATGTTTATTTACAGATATAACACCGGTAAAATAAAAGACCGATTTACATGTTTACTTGACATGAATTTACAATCTTCTATATT
>NW_019724610.1:20690-35804 GCF_002891405.2 Cryptotermes secundus
ATGATTAAAGTGTGTACAGCTGTCAGGAAACAGACTGAAGTAGCGGTATGTTGTTGCTATATATATATATATGTCCCATAACTTCCTTATTGAGGGAAACGTCACGAGAGAGACTCACTCTTCTTATGATATGTGTACTCAGCATTAGTGAACAGCCTTAGGGACAAGGATGAAGGGTTTTGTTCACGTGATGCTGTAAATAGATTTAAATAAATTGTAAGATTGTCGTCGGTTATTTCCTTCTGAAATCAAATTTGGCAAGGTCGCGGTTTCTGATCACAATGGAGTTGACGAAAAGTAGCAAGAACAGTATAATTTTTGGGGGGCGAAATATTCTCCCCCTGATCAAGTAGAGAATTAGACATAATTGTATATACGTGGCGTTAGAGTTGCTAATCTAATCCTGAACTGCACATGTTCCAATCCACCATTCAGAAAAGCCATCACACTGCGACGTGGAGACGGGTGTACAGAATGAGGTGGTTGTTTACTCGGCAGGAATCGGACGTTACGCTACATTATCAAAAAAATGGGAATACTCTTTTATTATAAGAGTTACGAATTGGATATGATTTTGTATTCACGATCTATGTTAAATGATATTATACACAAGAAAATCATGACCTCGATTTGAGACGCAGCATTTACTTGTGACATTTGTAATACGCTACAAACAGTGAGTGCTAATTTATTCTTAGCGTCCATTGTTTATCTTCCGTCAATACTGCAACACTCTTCTATTCACCTCTTAATTTCAGTTCGACATTATACCCTTAAACACTACATGTTTCGGCCCAAACGGCCATCTTCAGGTGTTTTAATGTTACAGATATTTTACTAAAACTGTGTTAAAAAACTGCTACACTGTTTTGACGACATCCCATGTGAGGTGAAATAATATGTAATACAAACTTAAAGGATTTTTATCTCGTTTTACTTAAAAGAAGACACCAATTCGTGAGGGGTGATCTTCAGCTGATCTCTGGAGTTAAGTTCGTGAACGGCATTTTGGTATAAGGAGCTGATGGGCAACTGCGCATGCACGCCTGTCTCAGAAGTATCAGAAATATCACAGAACGGACAGTGCTAGCCCTCAGACTGTGACTAACGGTGCGATTGCAATGAACTAGACTCTAATTAAGGACGAAGGAGATTTGTTTGCCGATCATATCGCCGTAAAGACTACCGACTTCCTGTAACATGTTGTACATATTTCAATCTACTTTCTGTGGACTATGAACTGTTTGCAGGCTCTGAGGCTTAAGTCTGTGTGTCAGCAACACATTTGTTGTTTATTCCAAGTATCTCCGGTAAACACTGTTACAGATAGGATTGTAGAAATGTCGTTTTAAGAAAAAATGTGCATTTCCGGGGCTTCGAATATTTGCTAATACGTACATAACACATCCATCTATTAGTATGCAATTAAAATCATGTAGCATAACCTCAATTGTAACTGTAGGAGTGACAGATTGAGAAGCACACAGGAGTACTCCATATCATTCAAGTTCTTTCCGTATACTGAGGAATGTTAACGCAATATGAGCCTGTATAGAATTACCATATATAATAATATTTGTAGTAAACATTCTCCTATCAATGATATTAGAAGTTATTCTTATTAGTACACAGAGAATTCTGGAGAATGGAGGCAACATTATTTTAAGAAATATATTGCATTAACTTTTTAAGAGTTTGTTCAAAATGGATGTTAGTATAACTTATTTGTTTCGATATGTCGTTTGATGATCTGATGTTGATTCTGCAGTACCTGAACAATCTTAACGTGGGGCAACACAAAGGAAGATCTGCTTCTAACAAGCTGAAATAATTAAGAATAAGTAAGAAGTGTATCAGAAATTTCCTGGATTATGTAAAAAAACAATGCGGACTGAACTTGCTCAATGCTGGTTTCCATTTCCTTCCTTTGCAATGTAAACAGCGATCCCATCATTTTTTCCGAGCTTCAAAATTACCGTGGAAGTCATTTTCCCTAGTAGAGCTTCTGATTTCCTTTGGATGTCAGACACTGTTTCGAAACGTCGTCCATTCAAATTCATTTTCAATTTGGGGGAAAAAAAGGGAAATCACAGGGGGCTAAGCCCGGCGTGATGTTGTGAGTATCACTCTCTGTGGTTTTCAGGGTCGTGTGGTGCTGGAGCGTTGCCGTGAGGAAGGAGCCAATTGTAGTTGCGTCAATTTTTCGTTGTTTTCGTCGCACATTTTCTCTGAATCGACTCAGAACGCCGGAGTAAAAGTCATAGTTGCTTGCAATGTCAGGAGGAACAAATTCACGGTGAACCATACCCTTCACACTGTGAAAACAATGAGAATGCTCTATGTTGAACTCCGGACTTGTAACTCCGTTTTTGCTTTCTTTGACTGTGGGCTCTTCCATTGCGACGATTGTTGCTAAGTTCGTAAATTCAACTTTCGTCACCAGTTATGATCCCAGAGATAAAAGGCGAGTCCTCGTTGTCCTTCTCTCGCAGCTCAAGACACACGTTCACTGGTATGCGCCGCTGCTTTTGATCATTTGTCAAGACTCGGGGTATTACATCTGTGGGAATGATGGGCAAATTCGCATTTTTTGTTAATATCGGAACGCACCTCGAGGGATCAGTGATTCACATGTTTCTTTAGAAAGCTCTGTGGCAGAGGAACCCATTGAGTCAATGGCTCGGCAAGCACTGGGGACGTGGCACAGTTTCTGACGACAGCACTCACCCTAAATATCTTCCTGAGAATGACCTGCGTATCCAGGTTGTGTAAATGGTTCTTACTTTCAAAATGGTCCTCGTACATACCTAGAGTTAGAAATATATTTTTTGTATGCATGTAACATTTCCAATATTACCTAATGAACTTGAGAGGCTTCAGTGCTGGTTTTACTTCTGGGGCGGGGGGTTGTAATTTGAACCGCGCTGTCGGAATGTCCTCAGAGTGCATGAAAGCGTAATTAAGATTTATGGCCATCGGTTCAAACAATATAAAGTTATTTTCTTATAAGTTTAAGAAGCTGAGAGGTTTTTATTACTATTGGGAAGTTCATGAGATGTGCATTTGACGTGGCTCTTGGCGGCATGATGAACCTGGTAAACTTCATGTTAATCACTTCGGGAATTGAAATATTTCCAGTATTAATGTCGTTTCCTCCGAAATTTGAAAGGCTGGGATGTTGATGTTACCTATGGGAGGTAATTATGAAATATCCTCTTCAGACGATTTCAGGAGGCATGATACAGATGTCATGAAGATTTATGCAGGCGTTCATGAAATATTGCGAATTTTCTTTATCAACTGGAGAGGCTGTAATGTAGGCTGTGCTGCGGGATTAATTGCGACGTTGAGAAAGGCTAAGGTGCCTTGATATATGTACCTAGTTTCAGAAAGAGATAAACATAGACAACAAGGTGACCTCATAGACTTACATCTAATCCGTTTGTTCAGTTCCTGCATCCGGGTTTCGTGCAGCTGTGTGCTTGTGTGTATGAGTGGGAATATTCATATTAAACGTCCCAACGGGTCCAAAAGGTGGGGACAGGGTGGTCCGTGAGAATCGTCACATTGAACATACTGAAAGGCCTGAAAAACCAAGATAATTATTTTTTAATTTATATGCCATAAAATGTTGGTATTTAACCTTTTTTTAAATCAAAATCAGATTTTATTAACTAGTTATATTTCTATGTTGTCTGAAGTAATCCTCTCCGCCTATGTAAAACTTTCTTCTTGTACACAGTCTGAGAAGTTCACTCATGTGAAGACTCTTCCAAAGGTTATCACTAGCTGCACTGATAGTAGAGCGGTAGCAACTGCTTGTCACACTGCCGGATTTTATTTTACCTTCAGCTCTGTTATAAGTCGGTATAGCTCAGTCGGTGTAGTGACGGGCTACCGTCTGGAAGGCCGGGGTTCAAATCCAAGCAGTGTGAAGACTCACCCCATCTCCACAGTGTCCAGACGAGCTCTGGGGCATAATGAGCCTTGAATTCAACTCTAACGATGGCGATTTCGCCGAGGGTAAAACGGCCAGTGCGTGAAGCTGACCACTCATTTTCATCTAGTGTCGAGATACAGAAAGGTGGGGCTACACATCCACACATTTTGGTCAGGGCGTTAATTAGGCACATGGACTTTATATTTCCTCACCAGATGTCATGCTACCTTGATGTCTGTGTCTGTGAACTCTGCATATCCAGAATTTCCCCCTGTAACCACTGACTTGAACCCGTGCACCAGGAGGAGAATAGAATTCAAGCACTACATAGAATCATTAATACATATTGCTCAGAGGCGACTATTGTCCAGCCTAGTGTAACGATCAGCAGGTCTTCATTTTGGTCACCAAGTGTACTTGTGCAATTCATAAGTGAGGGAACCCTGAAGGAGACAGAGCTCATAGTACTCCATTAATTCCATATTACATAGAATGAAGAAATCTCAGGAAGATGAAATGTTCTGTAGATACTGAGCGCAGAGGATCATATGAATGAGGCACAAACAAAATTTCGGAAGGATAATCGCAAGCAAAGAGACCTCTTGAAAAACATAGACGTGAGTAGGAGAATAATATTAACACCGAAATTGAGGACCTGTAATATTGAATCTTGTGAAATGGATTCTTCTGTCTTAAAGAAAGCATCAGTGAAGGTCTGCTGTGAATGAACAAATTAATTTATGGACACATAGAATGAAGGACATTTTTGACTAGCATAAATATCAGTGTCTTGTCAGGAAGGAATTTGCTTCTTTCTTTCACTTGTTTATTTTGTCAGGGTTTTCATTGTGATTAGGCGAGAAAGCTGTTACAAGCTTAATGTTTATTCACAGATATAATACCGGTACAATTCAAAACACATTTACATGTTTGCTTTGTATGTTTTCAGAAACTTAGAAAGATATTCTACATTTTAATGACACTAAGTTTATCCGTTACGTCACATTTCTTGTGATATTATGCTGAATGGAGCGCCTTAGGCTCTGTAGATGGACCTGTCGACATCTGCTGATTTACTCTTGCTACTGCACGGTGTTGGTTCAAGCTCATCCCCGGCATATGCAGACGCCATTCTTGCAGCGGCCCCCTCTGTAACCCTTGGCGAGACAGTGAGCTGCGCAGAGCGAGTGATTGGGGACAAAGATGCTGAGGAGATTGCAGGTGATTCTTGGCTGAGGTAGAAGGACTGCAAGAAAGAATTCTTATAATTGATAAATATTCTTTAACAAAGCAATGTTTCCTCTACAAGAAATTATACTTTTCACACCCACCCACCCACACACACACACACACACAGAGTAACTTACCATGTAAACCAGGACCCATATATTACGAGAGAACATCTGATTATGGATATTTTCTTTAGGTCAGAAAGAAGTGTATGGATTGGAAAGTTAATACACCTTAACACATTTCCGAGGAAGAATTTCAACCCAATATTTGGGTTGACGGGNGTGTACAGGTGTCAGGAAGCAGAGTGAAGTAGCGGCGTATTGTGGCTGTATATATATGTGTACATGTCCCGTAATTTCCGTATTGAGGGAAACGTCACGAGAGAGACCCACTTTTCTTATGATTTGTGTACTCAGCATTAGTGAACAGCCTAGTGACAAGGATGAAGGGGTTTGTCCACGTGATGCTGTAAATAGAATTAAATAAATTGTAAGATTGTCGTCGGTTATTTGCATCTGGAATTAATTTTACGAAGTTATATGTAATCTGAGTTTGTGCATAATTTGAAAAGTCAAGTTGCATGCTATGGGTCCTACTTCCTATAAAAGAAATAAAAGAAATTTGTAATGAGCATGTTGGACAAATATCTGACACATAATAATTTATATATTTATTTGTAAGACTCTAAATATGACGCTGGATCTTGATCTGTGAAAATATATAGAAGGTCTTAAGCCGGGCTTAGCCTTGTTACTTATCTCCGTATCGTATCCTTGTGGACGGTACCCCCTATCATTCTTCAGTTGCAAAATGTTGATACGGTGATATGCAACGGGCTGTTCGCTCACTTGACTGTCTTTTCCCGTCGCATCAAATGGACGACACGCGTTACAGTGGTGCCAGTCTGGAAGTGCAGTCGTTGCATCGCGCTTTACTTCTCAGCTGCGCACGAACCGTTGCATCGGCTGATACGCAACGGAGATACGCAGCAGGTCTGGACCCGGCTTTATGGACAAGATCGAGGTTGCTGATCGCAATGGAGCTTGAGGAAAAATAACAAGAAATGGGGTCGTACCTCTTTCAATGTCTTCTGTGTCCCTTAATCCGGGCCAGAATTTCTCCCTCTGCACAACCAGAGAATGAGAAATAATAACAAACTTGGCCTGAGAGAGGCTACTCTAATCCTGAACGTCACATGTTCCAATCCATGATTCAGAAAAGCCATCACACTGTGATGTGGAGAGATCTGTATCAGACTGAGCGGGTTGTTTACTCGGCATGAATACGGCGTTGCAATATCTTCCCAAAAAATAGGGAAAATTTGCAACCGTTTAAGGATTGGTGATGATTTGGCAACCACCCTCTGTTGTAACTGAAATCGGACGCAAGAAAATCATGACGTAAGTTTGAGACATAGCATTTACTTGTGACATTTGTAATCAGCTACAAAGAGTGAGTGCTAATTCCTCTTCAAACAATTCGCCGCCTCCGTTGCACTGAACAGCAAGGTGCTTCTCATTCGCCATCTTTTCTTTTAGACACATGGGTGTCTTACTCAGAGAGTTTTTCCGTTAATTTGTACCAAGAAGAAATATATAGTCATATAGTCACTTACTTGGACTACATATCTACGCCCTTGGCGCGATTGGAAGCCTCGGCACTTTCCCGTTTCCTCTTCCAGCAGCTTTAGGTAACCGTAATAGACTTTATTGGTGTTTGAAGTGAAGGGACTCTACTCAAAGTTTATGCTGTTTGCAAGCCAAGATAACTTTCTAAAAGAAGGAAAAGGGAAATTATATTAAGCATATGGTCGCACATGTGCCGGAAAAATCTTTCCTGGCTGCCGAAACTGGGAACTGTTCTGCAACAAAACATTTGTTCATCAGACGTGCACCCATGCACGTAGCAAAATGGGCATTAAACACCTTGTTCTTTGTTCCAAATTTATACAACAAATTATCGAAAATCTCGCAAAATATGTACAAATTAGTACTTAAAAGCTGCATTTTGCACCTCAGTGTAATCCCATAATTCAGCAGATGTCAAGATTTGAGTTGCAAGCTGTGCTTGATGCACAGAGGCTGAAAGGAAGTGAGCACATAATAAACATAGACATTAAAGGAAAGATAGTGATGACTTGTTAGACTCCGCATGCGGCTAGTACCTCACATCAGGGCACAGCAGCCTCCTGCTTCATGAACACTGCAAACTCAGGAATGTTGAAAGGGTCCCCTCAATGACCACTGTGCAACGCCAGTCGAGGCCCCGTCTCACTTTCACATTACACTTATCCAAATTTGCTTATAGCTCAGCCCCTGTACCGATCGGCTACAGGCTGGAAGCCCGGGGTTCAATTCCCTACAACGAATAACTCTTTCTCTTCTCCATAGTTCAAGACCAGTTCTGAGGTCGGCCCAGCCTCTTATCTGAAGCAATAATGCCTCTGGTAATGTGGCCGGAGCGTGAATCTTGTTACTGGTTTCTATTTACTGCCGAGGTAAAGAATGCTGGGGTATACTGTATTTACGCATGTATAGGCCGCAGCACAATTTTCAGACAGAAATTATAGAAAAAATAATTTTCTTGGAATATTATTTCAGGAGTATTACACCCTATATTACAAATTATGAATATAATTTTTTAAATGAAGTGTGGTTTCGAATATAAGCCGCACCCCAGTTTTCCTCTTGAATTTTTGGCAAAAAATTTGCGGCCTATACATGTGTAAATACGGTACATCCACTGACTCATAAGTCTGCTTGGATGATGGTGAGTTTTATATTTCAGCATTGTTGCATTGAAGTATCACATTTACGAGTATTATTCAAGTATTCCGTTAATATGCAACAATGATGTTATTATATAGAAGATACCTAAAATATGTTTTTCACTGAAATTGAAACAAATACTTTACGATATTACTGAATATCATAAACTGTAATGAAGACACTAAAAGTATAGCTTATACACTAAAAGTGATTATCAAAATACTTCAAAATATTTTCATTTTTACACTTGTTTTCCTCATTTGGAACATGTTTCGGCGGCATGTGAGCCATCATCAGCTTCTACTTTATTGGGAGACCACTGCACTGTTCACTTGTCTTTCGTCCACATATCACAAAGGTATACCTGTAATAAGTGTTTATGTTTGTGAAACGTCCAGGCTTCCACATTTTCTAGAGTTCTAGAGATTCTGCAGTGTAGTTTGAGCCGTGCTAAAGCAACGGCTCCCTTCCGTAACGTCATGGCATCCCGCCATACCTTCCACGCTATCCCTTATCGTTGTCCAAGGGCTTACCCTCTCCTCCTCCTCCACTTTACCACGTGGTTTTTCTCCTCCCTTCCTAACCCTGTGTGTCTCGGAAGGAGGTTCGTTTTGGGAGCAGTGGAGTAGTCTGATAGTGGGTCCACTCGGGCTAGGAGGTTCGTGGAGCAGCGGGAGGAATTTCATATTTCAGTTCGGTGGGATTTTTCTAAATCTTGTTTCGGTGTAGTTGGGAGCGTAGTGAAGTCGTGTTGTGGTGTAACGACTCCCGTACATAACGTAGGTGGGCCAGGAGAACTGGGCATATCGGCTGAGTTTGATGCCGCGAAGTGCGCGTAAGTATAGGGCTGAAATCAGCTGTGTATGTTGGGTTGTCAGCCACACTGTATGCCCGCAGTGCTCTATTTCTGTATATTCTTGTAGTGCGTTATATTGTTTTGTTCTCATTAAATCTTGTTATTGTTATTTGGTCGATCATTGTAACTTCTGATGGGACATCCGCTGTGAGCTTGGATACTCTGCGACGAACTTAAGGAGTATTGTAAACACGACGCAAGAGCCTGTGGCGACCAACCGCTCCCGACTTCACGATGATTGTAGATGGTAGGATGAAGAGGAGAGTAGCAGCGGTTCAACTTCATGCAATTATTAGATGAATTCCTTGCATGTGATGACGAACAATTCTGTTCTTGAACGTGTTCCCAAAATGGAGCGTGTTATGAGACACAATAAAACATCAGGAGAGATGGGAGTAGCTTTAGAGTGTAGTCAATTAAATTTGATATTTTAATCTTTCGAAAGAAATACACAGTAAAACAGGAAGAATAGGGCTATAGGCATACACGCTATCCTATCGTATCCTATAATGTTGTTCGCTGTCCGAATAATTTCAGAACAGTAAACGTACGCGTGTATGTTTGTTCCTCATTGTTATTTAGGCCTGTAGATTTGTATATGGACTTACTGCCATCTTGTGTCTCCTGTGGAGCGCTGTGCACCAGGGAACCTGCCACGAGCAGAAGTACCAGAATGACGGCCTGCATGATGATTAAGGTATGTACAGCTGTCAGGAAACAGACTGAAGTAGCTGCATGTTGTGGCTGTACATATATATATATATATATGTGTGTGTCCCGTAACTTCCTTCTTGAGGGAAACGTCACTAGAGATACCCATCTTTCTTATGATTTGTGTGCTCGGCATTAGTGAAAAGAATTAGCAACAAGAATGAAGGGCTTTTATCTCGTGATGCTGTAAATAGATTTAAATAAATTGTAAGATTGTCGTCGGTGATTTCCTTCTGGAATAAAGTTTGGGAAAGTCGCGGTTCCTGATCGCAATGGAGTTTGACGAAAAGTAGCAAGAGCAGTATCATTTTTGGGGGGCGAAATATTCTCCCCTTAAACAAGTATAGAATTAGAAATAATTGTATATACGTGGCTTCAGATTTGCTAGTCTAATCCTGAACTCCACATGTTCGAATCCACCATTCAGAAAAGCCATCGCACTGCGACGTGGAGACGTCTGTATCAGAATGAGGTGGTTGTTTACTCGGCATGAATCGGACGTTACGCTACATTTTCAAAAATGGGAATACTCTTTTATTATAAGAGTTACGAATTGGATATGATTTTGTATTCACCATCTGTTTTAAGTGATCTTATACACAAGAAAATCATGACCTCGATTTGAGACGCAGCATTTACTTGTGACATTTGTAATACGCTACAAACAGTGAGTGCTAATTTATTATTAGCGTCCATTGTTTATCTTCCATCAGTACTGCAACACTCTTCTATTTACCTCTCAATTTCTGTTCAACATTATACCCTTCAACACTACATGTTTCGGCCCCAAACGAGCATCTCCAAGTGTTTTTATGTTACAGATATTTTTTTAATATTTTACTGAAACTGTGTTAAATAACTGCTACACTGTTTTGACGACGCCCCGTGTGAGGTGAAATAATATTGTGACATGTTGCGCTAAGGAGAACCACCCCCCACCAGCAGTGACGCGGCGGGTGAGTCAGCGCTCCCCTCCCCCTCCTCCGCACGGTAAGGAAGCCCGCCCCGCCACTCCCCTCCGCGGTGACATCACGCGGTGACGCGGAACTGCTTCCTACTGTGACGTGGAACGTAACAGGCAATCCTGCGGCTATATAAGTGGACGGCAGAACAGCTACCAGAGAGTTCTAATGTGGTGCCAACGAGGTCTACTGTAGCAGTCGGCGACTTCAGTTGTACAGCCGCCGAGTTATAACGTGGCCATCGCCGAAGATAGTTCCGAGCAAGCCTACGAGAGTGTGTTATCAACAGTTCTCCAGTCAGCCGACTACTGTTGGAGTATAGCAGCCGTCGCGGTAAGAAGATCCGGACGTGTGTGCGATTGTGTAATTGGGAGCGTGTGATACAGTGATACGAAGCTCTCCTACTGTAAACGTGTAGACTACTGAAGACAGAGTGAACTGATTTGCGCATAGGGTTATAAGTCGTGAAACCCCGCAACAGTGTTAACAGATTAATGCGCTTAGGGTTATAAAGTGTGAAACCCCGCAACTGTGTGATAAGTAATTGTAGCCGTTATTTGTAGATTGTTAAATAAACCAATTAACCATCTCTACGGCGTCTTCGGTAACGTAAACACGTTACAATATGTAATACAAACTTCAAGGATTTTTATATCGTTTTACTTAAAAGAAGACGCGAATTCGTGAGGGGTGATCTTCAGCTAATCTCTGGAGTTAAGTTCGTGAACGGGATTTTGGTATAAGGAGCTGATGAGCAACTGCGCATGCACGCCTGTCTCAGAAGTATCAGAAATATCATAGAACGGACAGTGCTAGCCCTCAGGCTGTGACTAACGGTGCGATTGCAATGAACTAGACTCCAATTAAGGACGAAAGAGATTAGTTTGCCGATCATATCGTCGTAAAGACTACCGACTTCCTGTAACATGTTGTACATATTTCAATCTACTTGCTGTGGACTATGAACTGTTTGCAGGCTCTGAGGCTTAAGTCTGTGTGTCAGCAACACATTTGTTGTTTATTCCAAGTACCTCCGGTAAACACTGTTACGGATAGGATTGTAGAAATGTCGTTTTAAGAAAAAATATGCATTTCCGGGGCTTGCAATATTTGCTAATACGTACACAACACATCCATCTATTTAATATGCAGTTAAAATCATGTAGCATAACCTCAATTGTAACTGTAGGAGTGAGAGATTGAGAAGCACATAGGAGTGCTCCATATCATTCAAGTTCTTGCCGTATACTGAAGAATGTTAACGCAATATGAGCCTGTATAGAATTACCATCTATAATAATAATAATATTTACAGTAAATATTCTCCTCTCAAATATATTAGAAGTTATTCTTATTAATACACAGAGAATTCTGGAGAATGGAGGCAACATAATTTTAAGAAATATATTGCTTTAACTTGTTAAGAGTTTGTTCAAAATGGATGTTAGTATAACTTATTCGTTTCGATATGTCGTTTGATGATCTGATTATGATTCTGCAGTACCTCAACAATCATAACGTGGGGCAACACAAAGGAAGATATGCTTCTAACAAGCTGAAATAAGTAAGAATAAGTAAGAAGTGTATCAGAAATTTCCCGGATTATGTAAAAAAACAATGCGGACTGAACTTGCTCAATGCTGGCTGCCATTTCCTTCCTTTGCAATGCAAACAGCGATCCCATCATTTTTTTCCGAGCTTCAAAAGTACCGTGGAAGTCATTTTACCGAGTAGTGCTTGTTATTCCCTTTGGATGTCAGACACTGTTTCGAAACGTCGTCCATTCAATTTCATTTTCAATTTGGGAAAAAAAGCGAAATCACAGGAGACTAAGCCCGGCGTGATGTTGTGAGTCTCACACTCTGTGGTTTTCAGGGTCGTGTGGTGCTGGAGCGTTGCCGTGATGAAGGAGCCAATTGTAGTTGCGTCAATTTTTTGGTGTTTTCGTCGCACATTTTCTCTGAATCGTCTCAGAACGCCGGAGTAAAAGTCATAGTTGCCCGCAGTGTCAGGAGGAACAAATTCACGGTGAACCATACCCTTCACGCTGTGAAAACAATGAGAATGCTCTATGTTGAACTCCGGACTTGTAACTCCGTTTTTGCTTTCTTTGACTGTGGGCTCTTCCATTGCGACGATTGTTGCTAAATTCGTAAATTCAAAGTTCGTCACCAGTTATGATCCCAGAGATAAAATGCGAGTCCTCGTTGTCCTTCTCTCGCAGCTCAAGACACACGTTCACTGGTATGCGCCGCTGCTTTTGATCATTTGTCAAGACTCGGGGTATTACATCTGTGGGAATGATTGTCAAGTTAGAATTTTTTGTTAATGTCCGAACGCACCTAGAGGGATCAGTGATTGACATGTTTCTTTAGAAATATCTGTGGCAGAGCAACAAATTGAGTCAATATCTCGGCAAGCACTGGGGACGTGGCACAATTTCTGACGATAACTCTCACCAGAAATATCTTCCTGAGAATGACCTGCGCATCCAGGTTGTGTAAATGGTACTTACTTTCAAAATGGTCCTCGTACATACCTAGAGTTAGAAATATATTTTTTGTATGCATGTAACATTTCCAATATTACCTAATGAACTTGAGAGGCTTCAGTGCTGGTGTTAATTCTGGGGCGGGGGGTTGTAATTTGAACCGCGCTGTCGGAATGTCATCAGAGTGCATGAAAGCGTAATTAAGATTAATGGCCAACGGTTCAAACAATATAAAATTATTTCTTATAAGTTAAAGAAGCTGAGATATTTGTATTACTATTGGAAATTTCATGAGATGTGCATTTGACGTGGCTCCTGGCGGCATGATGAACGTGGTAATCTTCATGTTAATCACTTCAGGAATTGAAATATTTCCAGTATTAATGTCGTTTCCTCCGAAATTTGAAAGGCTGGGATATTGATGTTACCTATGGGAGGTAATTATGAAGTATCCTCTTCAGACGATTTCAGGAGGCATCATACAGATGTCATGAAGATTTATGCAGGCGCTCATGAAATATTGCGGATTACTTTATCAACTGGAGAGGCTGTAATGTAGGCTGTGCTGCGGGATTAATTGCGACGTTGAGAAAGGCTAAGGTGCCTTGATATATGTACCTAGTTTCAGAAAGAGATAAACAAAGACAACAAGGTGACCTCATAGACTTACTTCTAATCCGTTTGTTCAGTTCCTGCATCCGGGTTTCGTGCAGCTGTGTGCTTGTGTGTATGAGTGGGAATATTCATATTAAATGTCCCATCGGGTCCTGAAGTTGGGGACAGGGTGGTCCCTGAGAATAGTCACATTGAACAAACTGACAGGCCTGAAAACCCAAGATAATTATTTTTTAATTTATATGCCATAAAATGTTGGTATTTAACCCACTTTTGTGTTCAAAATCAGATTTTATTAACTAGTTATATTTCTATGTTGTCTGAAGAAATCCTCTCCGCCTAGGTAAAACTTTCTTCTTATACACAGTCTGAGAAGTTCACTCATGTAAAGACTTTTCCAAACGTTATCACAAGCTGCACTGATAATACGGCGGTAGCAACTGCTTGTCACACTGCCGGATTTTATTTTACCTTCAGCTCTGCTATAAGTCGGTATAGCTCAGTCGGTGTAGTGACGGGCTACCGTCTGGAAGGCCGGGGTTCAAATCCAAGCAGTGTGAAGACTCACCCCATCTCCACAGTGTCCAGACGAGCTCTGGGGCATAACGAGTCTTGAATTAAACTCGATTAAACGATGACGATTTCGCCGAGGGTAAAACGGCCAGTGCGTGAAGCTGTCCACTCATTTTCATCTAGTGTCGAGATACAGGAAGGTGGGGCTACACATTCACACATTTTGGTCAGGGTGTTAATTAGGCACATGGACTTTATATTTCCTCACCCAGATGTCATGCTACCTTGATGTCTGTGTCTGTGAACTCTGCATATCCAGACTTTCCCCCTGTAACCACTGACTTGAACCCGTGCACCAGGAGGAGAATAGAATTTAAGCACTACTCGTACATATAATCATCAATACATATTGCTCAGAAGCGACTATTGTCCAGCCTAGTGTAACGATCAGCAGGTCTTCATTTGGGTCACCAAGTGCACTTGTGCAATTCATAAGTCTGAGAACCCTGAAGTAGTCAGCGCATAAAGGAATCCCTTAATTCTCTATTACGTAGAATGAAGAAATCTCAGGAAGATGAAATGTTCTGTAGATACTGAGCGCAGAGGATCAAATGAATGAGGCACAAACAAAATTTCGGTAGGATAATCGCAAGCAAGGGTACCTCTTGAAAATCATAGACGTGAGTAGGAGAGTAATATGAACACCGAAATTGAGGATCTGTAATATTGAATGTTGTGAAATGGATTCTTCTGTCTTAAAGAAAGCATCAGTGAATGTGTGTTGTAAAAGAAGAAATTAATTTATGGACACATAGAATGAGGAACATATTTGACTAGCATAAATGTCAGTGTCTTGTCAGGAAGGAATTTGCTTCTTTCTTACATTTGGTTATTTTGTCAGGGCTGTAATGGTGATTAGGCGAGAAAGCTGTTACAAGCTTAATGTTTATTTACAGATATAACACCGGTAAAATAAAAGACCGATTTACATGTTTACTTGACATGAATTTACAATCTTCTATATT
>NW_019724610.1:36081-38080 GCF_002891405.2 Cryptotermes secundus
AGTAACTTACCATGTAAACCAGGACCCATATATTACGAGAGAACATCTGAATATGGATATTTTCTTTATGTCAGAAAGAAGTGTATGGATTGGAGAGACAATACACGTTAACAATTTCCGAGGAAGAATTTGAACCCAGTATTTGTGTCGTCGGTGTGGAATGCTTATTTCTTGAGAAAACTGTTTATGCCTTCCTTCCCGAAGGAAGGACGAGTATCCTACAGCAGCTAATGCGTTTATAAACCTATTGGATCTTTTCGGGTATTTGTATATGGACTTACCGCCATCTTGTGTCTCCTGTGGAGCGCTGTGCACCAGGGAACCTGCCACGAGCAGAAGTACCAGAATGACGGGCTGCATGATGATTAAGGTGTGTACAGGTGTCAGGAAGCAGAGTGAAGTAGCGGCGTATTGTGGCTGTATATATATGTGTACATGTCCCGTAATTTCCGTATTGAGGGAAACGTCACGAGAGAGACCCACTTTTCTTATGATTTGTGTACTCAGCATTAGTGAACAGCCTAGTGACAAGGATGAAGGGGTTTGTCCACGTGATGCTGTAAATAGAATTAAATAAATTGTAAGACTGTCGTCGGTTATTTGCATCTGGAATTAATTTTACGATGTTATATGTAATCTGAGTTTGTGCATAATTTGCAAAGTCAAGTTGCATGCTGTGTCCTACTTCCTGTAAAAGAAATAAAAGAAATTTGTAATAAGCGTGTTGGACAACTATCTGACACATAATAATTTATATATTTATTTGTAAGTCTCTAAATATGACGCTGGATCTTGATCCGTGAAAATATATCGAAGGTCTTAAGCCGGGCGTAGCCTTGTTGCTTATCTCCGTATCGTATCATTGTGGACGGTACCCCGTATCATCCTTCAGTTGCAAAATGTTGATACGGTGATACGCAACGGGCTGTTCGCTCACTTGACTGTCTTTTCCCGTCGCATCAAATGGACGACACGCGTTACAGCGGTGCCAGTCTGGAAGTGCAGTCGTTGCATCGCGCTTTGCTTCTCAACTCCGCACAAACCGTTGCACTGGATGATACACAACGGCGATACGCAGCAAGCCCCGACCCGGCTTTATGGACTAGATCGAGGTTGCTGATCGCAATGGAGCTTGAGGAAAAATAACAAGAAATGGGGTCGTACCTCTTTCAATGTCTTCTGTGTCCCTTAATCCGGGCCAGAATTTCTCCCTCTGCACAACCAGAGAATGAGAAATAATAACAAACTTGGCCTGATAAAGGCTACTCTAATTCTGAACTCCACATGTTCCAAACCATGATTCAGAAAAGCCATCACACTTTGATGTGGAGAGATCTGTATCAGACTGAGCGGGTTGTTTACTCGGCATGAATACGGCGTTGCAATATCTTCCCAAAAAATAGGGAAAATTTGCAACCGTTTAAGGATTGGTGATGATTTGGCATTCACCCTCTGTTGTCACTGAAATCGGACAGAAGAAAATCATGACCTCAATTTGAGATATAGCATTTACTTGTGACATTTGTAATCAGCTACAAAGAGTGAGTGCTAATTCCTCTTCAAACAATTCGCCGCCTCCGTTGCACTGAACAGCAAGGTGCTTCTCATTCGCCATCTTTTCTTTTAGACACATGGGTGACTTACTCAGAGAGTTTTTCCGTTAATTTCTACCAAGAAGAAATGCGTCATATAGTCACTTACTTGGACTACATATCTACGCCCTTGGCGCGATTGGAAGCCTCGGCTCTTTCCCGTTTCCTCTTCTAGTAGCTTTAGGTAACCGTAATAGAATTTATTGGTGTTTGAAGTGAAGGGACTCTACTCAAAGTTTTTGCTGTTTGCAAGCCAAGATAACTTTCTAAAAGAAGGGAAAAGGAAATTATATTCAGCATATGGTCGCACATGTGCCTCAAAAAGCTTTCCTGGCTGCCGAAACTTGGAACTGTTCTGCAACAAAACATTGGTTCATCAGACGTGCACCCTTGCACGTAGCAAAATG
>NW_019724611.1:0-3081 GCF_002891405.2 Cryptotermes secundus
TTAAGCCAGGACAGTGACGTAAGCAATGATAAGTTTACTAGTTTTTTTGATATAACAAGATGGTGGCCGCATACTAAACCGGGTGACAGAGCGGGATACTTCCACGCCCCCTGTCACCACGGCATAATAGAGGTGTAGCGGCGGCATAACAGTGAAGACAGCGGTGGATAACTCATCCCCCCTGTCGTAAGGGCGTAAGGGCGTAACAGTGGTGGAGGCGGTTGGGATACCTCCACGCCCCCAACCACCACGACGAAACAGCAGGAAAATGTGAGGCAAATGCCTTGAATAAGTAAGTTTTAGAATTTGCACAATTGTGTGTAGTATTATTTTGGTAGTTACTTTGAACAGCCAAAACAAAGTGTGGGATTGTCGTCAATACTCCAATAGACAAACCACACGAAACTGTACGATTGTATATATTGAATCGTTTAAAGTCAATATACAGAACACAGAATACACGTATAATATTCAAGCGTTGGCTGGCCTGTCTGGACGGTGCTAAGCGTGCCGGTAGGATCGACTGACTCGGCCGGTTGCTGGGTTGCGGGAGATGCGTTCGCTGAAGGCTCGCGGCAGCTATGTCAGTTGCCTGGTAGCAGGAGTGGAGTCGATGCTCCTTACTACGTTGCTGTTTCGAGTTGAACTGCCTGCACCTTGGGCTCCCGGTCTTAAATACTACCGGCCGGGAGGCGGAGCTAAAGTTGCGGTTGTCATGGCGCGCATCCATTGGGCCGTGCACGGAAAGGCGGGGCCACGGCGAAGTTTATAAATATATGTAGCTGGTATATAAGTCGCAGTAGTTGGAAAGGGTATAAATTCCGTGTCTGTTTGGTCACAGCTGCCGGTTTGGCACTTTCTGAAAGGGGTGACGGTTGTCTGCCAGACGCTGTGGGGATGCTCCCACAAAAGTATTTACTAAATTCATCGGTGATAATCTGTAAATAGTGTAGTTAAGCGAGTTTGCTCTTTGTTTAATTTATGTCTTGTAACACACAACACAACTATTATATTCATCAACTTCGTCTATTGTCTTATGTTCTTCATTCAATGAGCCTCTATGTTGCATATTTAATAAATATACGTTATTTTTTGTACTAAGCCACATTGGCCCACACTAACCTCCAGATAGCTGCTGTCTTCAATGCCAATAGGGTGTGTCTCATAACAAAATACAACAAACAATTACACAGTAAATGGTGTTCCCAAATGGATCCTTTCAAGTTCTTACAAGCTAACACCTCATGAGCTCGGTGTATCTTCTCTTTGAGGAGACCCTTCCTTGGTTCAAATCCAAATTCAATCTGACTCACTTAGAATAAACACCCTAAACTTGTTTCAAACAAAATTTAAGAAACGTTTGAAGAGGGATTTGTCGGTATTGGTTTATTACAAGTAGGATACAGGCCACAAATTGCTCTAGTTTGGAATTAAAAGTGTTCTCGATTTTGGGTTAATGGTGTAGCCGCCCTCTGACTTACAGCTGCCATGACTGTCGCCCGAGCTTCAGTTTCGTAATCACAGGATATGGGTGCTTTGGAGATGGGAGTGGAACATACTTCGGGGTTAATACATCTGGGATCTCCAGAACATTGAATATCGTACTTTTAATTTAAAATTTCAGTTAACTGTTAATATATGCATGGTCCTTCAAGCTAACCGTTCCGTCCGCCCTACTCGCTACCCTACTGTTAAACATGTCTTTCTTCTGTATCTACCTTTCAACTACTGTCCTCCTCCGCTCCCTATAACCGACTGCCCTCTCTTTACCAGTCCCCCAGTTGGCATAAGAAAAACAAGAAAATAAAAAGAGAAAGCCAAACGTCGAGCCCGGCATCTGACCTACATTTTAAAGAAGCCCATAAATTCTTGTAGGTTTTCAAGGAACCCAAGACCCCTCCTGGTTCCTGTCTCGCACACGGTCAGTTCATGGGTTTATGATATACTGGGAGTAAACAGGCGACGTTAGGGACAATAGTGGCACCCTTAGCCTAAGGAGGACAATAGCTGAATTACAACTAGACTATCCCGGGATGGTATCTCGCCGATGGAGCATCTCTCATGGTGAGAAACAATGCATCAGTTGTTCACACCCTTAATTAAATAATTTTGGCGAGGGATGTATGGTGAGCCGTGTCCCTTCTGCTCATGTGGGTCGAGAACCACGCTCTGCTACCACTTTGAGCCGTCGAGTCCCTCGACCCTGTGGGTCGAGAACCCAGTTCTCCTACCCACTTAGACCCGTGAACTCCTGTTCAATATGGGTAAGGGACAGGCTCATAAGACGACTTGCTTGTACGTGATGCACTATGCCTCCCCAAGGTCGAGTAGGGGATCTCGGGAGAGGAAAACCACTGTCGGCACTATGGGCCAAGCCGGACGGATCTGCTAGTCTGAACTAGTAGGGAACACACACAACCCAAGTATACACAAATACAACTGGCGTTTCCAACATATAAATAAATGTGTATATTGATAACAAAGGTATACAGGTGTACTCTGCCTGATGGGCAGGCACTGGTCAAAGCATAATCAACCGTTTATACAGAATTACTCTGTGGCTAAACGCACAGACGCAAGCATAGGCACGCCTCACGGCATCTATCAGCTTTACTAGGAAAAGACTGTACTCTGGCGAGCCTTAAGGGTACACAAGCCTTAAGGGCACAAAGAAATATACACTCGTACTCACACGCCTGAGGGGCGACCGGCTATTCAAGCCAACTCAAACTTCAAACAAATCCATTTACTTACGCCACACGGCGTCGTGATGAAAAGGAAACCAAATACAACAGTAAGTCACTTACTGGCGTTTCCAAATTACAAACACAAGATTAACCTCGCGACTTGATACAACCTCTACCAGGTCGTGAGGGCACTCTTCCCCCTTCGGATACTGCAAGGGCCGAAACGAAATTTCACAAACACAATTCAACCTAAACACAGAATTTAGAAGCAGCCAAGTTACCTGACCGGAGGTATCGGGAAGAGAGAACGATGCATTCGTTCTACTTAACCAGGCAACCTCGCATTGCTTCCCGGAGGGGGGGGGGGACAGTGCGAGAGGACCTGCCGCCAGCT
>NW_019724611.1:3122-29217 GCF_002891405.2 Cryptotermes secundus
GGGGGGGGCGGACTCCAAGGAACTTCACGGGGAAGAACCGTTGCAAGGTTCAATGGTTACAATACCTTGTTTTCTGTTGCTACCAAATCACAGTACTGAAGGATGCCATGCCCACAGAGGGAAAGTAATAACAACACCCATCTTCACACTAGTCCTTTATCCATAAAGATCAAGATTCTCCCTTCAAAAAGAGTCCCAGGAGAAATGACAGCAAGGAACTTGGGGGGGGGGTGTTTAAGGAAGTAGTATTGCTTCAGACTCTGGTGTGCTGTGTATCTGGCCATTGGCTCTGATCAGATGGAGCACTCAACTTTTCCAAATTACACTGATCACCATGAATTTTTTACAAACACATTCTTTTATTCTAAATACCAATACAATTCTGGGGGCACGCAGTAGCGTAGCTGGTTGAGGCACTATTCAACAAGCCAGAAGGTCGCAGGATTGGATCCCGATGAGGCAGAATTTTTCAATTTACCTAATCCTTTCATCTGCACTATGGCCCTGGGGTCGACTTAGCCTCTAACAGAAATGAGTACCAGGAATATTCTTGGAGGTAAAGGGCGGCTGGTGCATAGGGCTGACAACCTTACTGCCATCTGTGAGCCAATTGTCTAGAAAATGTGGGAACCTCAACATCTCACAATCCTATGGTTCTCCATGGCCTGTTACAGGGATAGCTCTACTTACTTTTTATTTACCAATACAATTCCAGTCATGATTAGCCTAACATTTCATGATAACAGCATTGACTAAGAGTGGGAATATTTAATACAGCAGTGTTCCTCTATTATTTAAATAAATAAAAGGTGTAAGTTTTGAGGTTTTCACGGCGATGACAATGAAGAAAGTCGTCTTCTGGGTTTAGGCACCGTGTATTCTTCGTTTTGGCCGACGTTTCGGAGGAACGTAGCGCCTCCATCTTCAGAGCAGTAGAACGGCTTGGAATGCGGAGAGCAGTAGCTGCTACTGCTCTGAAGATGGAGGCGCTACGTTCCTCCGAAACGTCGGCCAAAACGAAGAATACACGGTGCCTAAACCCAGAAGACGACTTTCTTCAAATAAAAGGTGGTTCAAATATGACCGGAACTGATTTTTTTGTAAACAAGCCGCACGGCGCAGCAACTGTGCGACCTTAAGAGATTGAAGCCACAACCGCCACCCTCCCTCCTGTTAGGGTTAGAACCTGTTCAGTCCTGTCTGGAAGTTGCTAGAGTGATGAGAGAACAGAAGGTACCGTGGAGCGTGGAACAACGCATTGTGATCAAATTCCTCGTTGGAGAAAACGTCCCGTCCGAAAACGTCCCGTCCGCTTAAATTCACCACAGACTCCAACAACAGTAGGGGGAAGTGTCTCTCACGGACCCGTGTGTTTGAGTGGTGTAAGTGCTTCAGAGAGGGCAGAGAGCGCGTGGAAAATGAACCGCATACCATTGACCGCGAACATCCATCACCGAGCCGAACATTGATCATGCAGACGTGCTTATTCGTGAGAATAGGCGCATCACTCTCAAGGAACTTGGAGTAAGATCCGATCCAAGTGGAAGACAGGTGGAAAGCGGGTAGCCTTCCTTCAAGACAATGCACGGCCCCATATGGCCAAAGCAACAATGGAAACCCTTCAGAAATTGAAATGGAAACTTCTGACACATCCACTGTACAGTCCCGATTTGGTCCCAAGTGATGTCTACCTGTTCGGAAGGCTCAAATCAGACTCGCAAGGCATGTGGTTTGTGGACAACGATGCCGTCATCCAGACTGTTCGGGAGTGGATACACAGCCAACCACAAGTCTTTTTTTTTTTGGCATCAGGATGCTTCCAGAAAGTTGGAAAAAATGTGTTGACTCCGGAGGGTAGTACGTTGAAGACTGTTTGGCAATTACGTTTTTTTTTTAATCAGTCCCGGTCATATTTGAACCACCTAGTATATACAAACAGCAAACTTGACTTTTTCTGAGTGTGACTTAATCATAATTATACTCACTTTCCCAATTCTATTCTGTTAGTCACCCTGCTATCCAACCCCATTCATACACCCTGAGGACTCTTGCTTACCAACTGGATAAATGATAATCTCTAAACCTACTTCTCCAGTCCTGAAAGTCAACGAAGTTAATGATGGAATGATTACATTCATTAAACACCTTTACATTCATGTGTATTAAAGCTGTGAGATATAGTGTTAAGACAAGCCATCTGCAGGTACATAACATACAGTTTCAAAGATGCAGAGAATTTCTTGACCACTTCACTGAAAATGTACTTTTGAAGAAAGATTCTGTACCATGAGGTTTAAACTTATCAACTTATTAATGTATAAATCATTCCAGTGAGGTGAAAGAGAGGGCTGGAGGCACAAGGAACATGGGGCAGATGACTTTGTTAGTCCCACTTTCCCTTTCCTAAGCCACCTATACAATTGGTACTGAGGGCTGTTTCTTCTTGGGTGAGCAGTGGCAGGGCATCAAGCTGACCATCTCCATCTAGTGCTGAGTTTAAGCATTGTGGAAATATACCTCCACTCCCTCATATCTAATATCATATCTAATCTGTTTGGATGATATGGCTTGCCAGTATGTGTGGAGTGGCAGGTTGTGGATTTGACAGTGGTTTTACCGCCACCTGTGTGTGTTGTCCTGACAGCTTGGGCTGTCTGTGTGAGGCCTGATTGTATGTTTTATTGGACTGGGGACGAGTGATGTGTGGTCATCATGAAATTGTAATTTTGTAATTTTATAAATGTAATGTTTTTATATCTTGGATTTGTTATATATGTTTAAGCTATATGACCAAAATATTCTGTTACTTTTGATGGAAACTTTTATCTCAAATTTTAATCAATGATAAATTTGAATTTATTATGCTAGAGAGAAATTGTATTATGATGTAAACATACATTGTCTTATTTTATAAGTCTTCTTGACAATTGCTTAAGAGTATTAGCAAGATAAATTAACACAATTCTGTATCTAAGGCTTTTACCTACTATAGATGTAATGGAATAAGGAAGGAATAATAATAATAATATGTCTTCATGACACGGTGCATAATTAATTATGCACATGGATAACTTTACTTTGCTTCTGATTTTCTAGCTTGCATTGAAGAATCAATGCCCCTCTCTGCAGCTAGTTCCCTTATTTTTCCTAACAGCTTGTATTACACAGCAGAATCATTTATTATTAAGAGAGTTCAGTCTGGAATGTTGAGTGTCTTTGGGCGATTAGTTGCTGAACAAATTCAACTTATCTTATTGACACAGATTTCATCACACCACATGGGACTTTTCTTGTCTGCAGAAATAATAAAATGGTACATTCACTTAAAAGGGTATTAAGAGACTTTGCAAAAGCAAGTCCTGCTGAACACCATCTCACTGGTCCTGCTAACAATATTTTTTTATGAAACAACAGTGTCATAACATTCCAGCTGGCTAATATGTATGTGATGAGTATAAAGGTGGTTCTTAAAATTAATAATTGTAAATCATGCAATAATTTAGTGATGAAAATGAAACTTCACAACATTGTGTACTTTTCAACTCTGACCTGGTCCCTGCCGTTTCCTTCAGTCTGTAATTTTACATGTTTTGCAGTAAAGTAATGTATACAAACACAGAGCACTATGACAGTCTTCGTCTCCGGATGGAACACAATTATCTCCACGCTGTAACATTCATTAGCATTAAGATACTGTAAATTGGATTAATTAAGAGAGATTAAGTGTAAGTTATACTTATGATAAATTAGCACTTAGTTCCAGTGTGTTTAAAAGTGGACAGGATATGGCAGTTATGTAAGGACTAGAGTAATATTCATTAGTAAATATAAATTTATGGACAGCTCCCAGAATTTTAACCGGGCCTATAGGGCATGTTTCAGAGAGGAGCTTCCTCTTGGAAGTTTGGGCTCAGAGAGCCGATTCATTGAGAGTCATCTCCCAGATTCTAAGAAGTAAAAAGTAGGTGAAGTAAAGCTATCCCTGTAACAGGCTGTGAAGCCCCATAGAGTTGCGAGATGTTGAGGGTCCCACATTATTTAGACAATCGGCTCAAAGATGGTGGTAAGGATGTCAGCCTTATGCACTGGCCGCACTTTACTTCCCAGGAAAATCATTTAATTAATTCCTGGTACTAATTTCTGTTTGAGGCTGAATCAAGTCCAGGGCCGTAGTGCGGCCAGAAGGATTAGGTCAATTGAAAAAAATCCAATGACCTTATCGGGACTTGAAATCATGACCTTCCGGCTTGTAGCATAGTGCCTCAACCAACTACGCTACCGTGTGCCCCAGATTCTACGTGGTATGGACGTGAAACTGTGTCTCGGTGTCACCAAATTACTAGAACATTGTTAAGATTACAGGAACTCTTAGAAAACGCATAGATAATTATAGGAATTGAGGATACCAAATTAAATTAAGACCCAGGAGGGGTAAGTTAAGTATGGTTTTGTGCCATGCAATTGTAACAAACATGGGAAAGAGAAAGTAGCTTTACAGATAGTGAATACTATACTTCCTTTATTCCATAAACAATCTTATAGTCCAATCAAACTAG
Source organism: Cryptotermes secundus (assembly GCF_002891405.2). Taxonomy (NCBI): domain Eukaryota; kingdom Metazoa; phylum Arthropoda; class Insecta; order Blattodea; family Kalotermitidae; genus Cryptotermes; species Cryptotermes secundus. Next base: position 7,679 of record NW_019724611.1, read on the forward strand.
GCTGGATGACACAATATGAAGAAGATTCTATAGTAATTACATGTGATGCTGGTGTAACTTTTCATGACGAATCTAATATGATTTCTGGAATAAATGGTCAGGGCATAAACCCGGATGGAAATAGAAATAAGGAAAATCACATTATATTAAACAAGACTGAGATGTTGAAATCTAATAATAACAAACTACCTGTTAGAACTAGAAGACTCCCAATTACGAGATCTGAGGATTTTTTATGGTAAATTTTCATAAGAATAGGGAAAATATCCCTGATAATAACACCGCTATAAAAATCTGTAAAAATAACAACAAGGTTATTATTTGTGGCGATTTTAATGTAAATTTTAGTGAAGATTGTCCTATGAAAAGACAATTAGAAGTCTTATTTGGTACTTTTAATCTTAGATCTACTGTTACTTTTCCTACGAGGATTGGATGTGGTACTTCGACACTTATAGATAATATTTTTATCAATGTGCATCAGTATGAGGGTTATGAAACTATTCCTATGTCAAATGGACTCTCTGATCATGAAGGGCAACTATTAATACTAAATGTTTCTTCACAGGTTACTAAAGAGAAACATATCTATTATCATAGAAAAATTAATAATGATAGTCTATTCGATTTTCAAATGAAACTGAGCTATGAAAGCTGGGAACCTGTATTTAATACCTGTGATTTAAACTCTAGCTTTAATGAATTTTTAAATATATTTCTGAGACATTTTAATTCTTCTTTTCCCTTACAACGAGGGTTTAAACAGAAATCTAAGTCATGGGTTACTACAGGTATTTTAGTTTCCTGTAAAAGGAAAAGAGACCTATATCTAGAAACTAAAAGTACAAACAATCCAGTATTACTTAAGTACTATAAAGACTATAGTAGAATACTAAATATGGTAATCAAGCAAGCCAAAAGAATCACATATGAAAAACAACTTAGAGATTCCAAAAATATAACTAAAAGTACCTGGAATATAATAAATACTGAAGTTTGTAAGAAAGCCAGAAAAACAAAAGACAATATTAATGCTTTATGCATTTATGGGAAACGTACTACCAATTTGAACACTATTGTGGATGCATTTAACAATTATTTTAATAAGATTGCTGACAATATCCACAGACAAAGGAAAGAAAAGGATATGAATAGTACTAACTTGCCATCATTAAATAAATCCGAAAACTATATGTCCTATATGTCAAAGGCTTTTGGTAGCCCATTTCCTAGTAGTGAAATTTTGAAAACTACTAATACTGAAATTGAAAAGATAATAGGGTCTCTTAAAGCTTCAACTACTCATGGTTATGAGGGTATCTCTAATTCAATTTTAAAAGCTAGTAAAATTTTTATAAGCGTTCCGCTAAGCTATCTATGTAATAAAGTATTATTTGAAGGTGTATATCCAGATAGGCTGAAATATGCTGAGATTATACCAGTATTCAAAAAAGGTGAAAAATGTGATTTATCCAATTATAGACCTATTTCTATCCTTACCTCTTTTAGTAAAATTTTTGAGAAAGTAATGTATAGCAGATTGATACGCCATCTAAATGAGTATAAAGTACTAAGTAAACATCAGTTTGGTTTTAGAGCTAATTTGGGGACTGAAAATGCGATATTTCAAGTAATTTCTGAAATATTGAATGCTCTCAACCAAAAAACTTTAATCAGTGGGATTTTTTGTGATCTCGAAAAAGCATTTGACTGTGTCAGTCATAAGGTATTATTGGATAAATTAATGTACTATGGAATAAAGGATAAACATCTTAATTTATATAAGTCTTATTTACATAATAGATATCAGAGAACACAAATTAGAAATAGATATGGAAATGTTTTAACACAATCTAAATGGGTTAGTGTAAGAAATGGGGTTCCGCAGGGCTCAGTTTTGGGACCACTGTTGTTTATAATTTATATTAATGACCTACCTAAGATCTTGGAGTTAAACAGTATACCTATTTTATTTGCTGATGATACAAGTGTCTTGGTATCACATCCCAATTCTGGGCAGCTAAAGAATTTACTAGATGAGGTTTATTTTATACTTAGTGATTGGTTTTCAAAAAATTTATTGTCTTTAAACACTGTAAAAACATGTTGTATAAATTTTACTGCTAACAACAAGGCGTCTATTGGAAGGGATGTAGGTAACATACTAACACAAATCACGAGCTCTTACGATCTTAAATTCCTTGGTATAACTATTACTAGAACTATGAATTGGGAAAGACATATTGATGAGCTGTTAACTAGGCTGAGTTCAGCTTGTTATATGATAAGGAACATGAAACCCATAATGACTATTACTACCCTGAAAATTATTTATAACTCTTATTTCCATTCTGTCATGTCCTATGGCTTGATATTCTGGGGTAATTCAGCTTCTGCTGAAAAGGTTTTTAGGATGCAAAAAAGAGCTATACGATTAATGGTTGGTTGTGGATATAAACAATCATGTAGAAATAGATTCAAGGAATTAAATATACTCCCTTTAAGAGCTCAATATGTATACTTACTGATGATGTTCGTTGTTAAAAATAGAGACAAGTTTGCTCTAAACAATGACTATCATGATTTATTAACTAGACGGAGAATGGATCTACATATGAACCAGGTGAATCTGGCTGTATATGGTAGGGGCGTGTCCCACATGGCGGTGAAGGTCTTTAATGCACTCCCTTATAATCTTAAAGAAATTGCTTCCATACCTAATCAATTTAAAGTCAAATTGAAGGACTTTTTGAGTAATAATTCCTTCTACACACTTGATGAATTTTTTAATAGATGATTTTATTTTGCTAAAGTAATTATTAATTGTTCACTTATTATTACAATTAACATAACAATATATATAAAGGGTCTTGGCAGAAATATGATTGCTTACTATATACTAATTGTTATTTTGAAATGTAATTATATTAATTTATGTATTCTTGAATTTATTTCTATAACTTGTTTTCTATGTTTTTTATTGTATCTATGTTAAGATTCAAACTTGACTATTTCCACATCTCATGGAACTTGTTTTCTGTATAGATCTATGGAAATGAAATAAATGAATGAATGAATTACAAGTACAATAAATAATAATTAAACGTCCTGGTGTAGTTAAAGTGTTCGTGAAAATAGTGAACATCACCTGCCCATCCTGCAGGAGTGAGGCCCAATATGCCCTAAGACAGAGTCCATCTCTACCTGAACAAACCGGATGGAACTTGATACTCACCTGCACAGTTATCCTCCAAGTTGTAAGCTACTCAAATACGCTTACCAGCGCCCAAATTTCATTCCTGGCCTTCCCAAATTAACTTACCAGTTCCACGAGCTTGCAGAAAGTGGCTGGAGTGTTAAAAAGAAGAGATCTGGAGGTAGCAGCAGTGAGAGGTGAGAACTGTCACAACAAAAGTGTGCCACCTACATTAAGTAGCTAATAGCTCTTGGCAAAGACAGCCAGCAGCCACCAGTGAAGGGGGCATTTATAACGCCTACCAGGTTTTGTTTTCATTGGTAAATTATTGTGATTATAATTCAGGGCCTTGGAGTAAATTACTTCAAATGTTTTAAATAACTCGGGAGAAAGTTATAGGGGTGTCAAATTTCATGCTGTGGGATAGGAAGCCATCTCTTTCAACCCATCAACCAGCCAGCAACATGTACAATACTGGCAAAATGAGAGAGTGCCCAGTCCTGAAGAAAATCTAGTCTTCTTCCAGAAATAGAAAAGCAAATTTCTGAAGCATGTCCAGATAAATGTGGCACAAATTAGAGCATTATGCCCATGTAAAAGTAACTTTCTTTAATGTACTGCTGATGTTCCACATGATTCAAATATCTCATTGGGTTCAGTGGTCATTAATTCCCTTGTGACATACCGGATTTTCATATCACTACCTAAGAGACCTAATTCATGAAGGTGGTCAAGTACATAAAATTTTCATGATCGGACATTTTTCAAGAGACAACCGAGGATTTTCCAACACAAACAAAATGATAATGCAACACTGTTCTCATGCAACTGACAATACTCAAAATGGCTCTTCAACAGTATATGTATGCTGCAGATCAGCAGAAGAGCCCAGAGAATATCAACACATGTTATAAGGGAAATTATTAAAATGCTGATCCCAGAATCCATTTCTACATGTACTTCTGATAGGGGCAATTGTTATGACATTTTAAAGCAATGTAAAATATCTTCACAAAACAGTGCTCTGGAATTGACAGCATCTACCTGTATCTACCCTTATTTCCAGAATTGCACTGTTGCGATGGAAGAACTGAATAACAACCTGTTTTGTGTATGAGAGCACCAATCCTGTCATATTTTCTCTAGATAACTGCTTTGCCAGTGGAACAGATTTGAAGAGATGACATGAGTGGGATGCTTGGGCTCATAACAAATCTGTACAATGTTTAATTTTAATTTATGCAGCTTAAATACATTACCAGCATTGATAAGAGTATGTGCTGAGAAATACAAAATGTTGAATTGTACAAATTTATATACAAAATTACAAAATTGATCCAAGAAACACAGAGGCAGTGTCTAAACACAAACTCATCTTCACTGAAGCAATCGATATTCAGTCCACACTTTTTAGAGTTAAATTGCACTGAAAATGCATCACATATGACAAGTAATTACAGTCTCCAAAATATGAGTTTAAGTGCACTTAAATTTTTCAAGAGCAGTGAGATGGGCACATAGGAAGGTAGATAATAAGGTGGAACACTTATAAAATCACATTACTGATTTCAGGCTTTCATAGTGGTTAGTTTTTGATATTAATTCAATTCTTGGGTGATTACATCATGTGGATGTGGCCAGTGTTGTTAATGTTTCAGAGGTATGTGCTGCCTCCATCTTCAGGGCTGAAATGTATAGGATGAGTTTCTGTCTGTGTGTATACATATACTGATAAAATAATCCCCTACTGATTTATCAATGAATTCCTGTGATAGACTTCAGAATTTAATTTCATGATGATGGATTCAAAATATGTGACATAATAATCGGTATGTTCTTTTTGTATTTACTTGCATAATTTATGAAAATTTGTCTACAAAGTTGATTATTTCTGAAAATTTGGAACATAAATTATATAAAAGATTAATTTGTATTGGATTGACAGGACTGATATTAAACTAATACTGTGGGAGCGATATTACAAGCAACTGGCAAATAATAAACAAAAAACAAACTCCGTGGCCTGTAGTCCGCATGTGAACTATACTGACTGAGCAACCGCCGCTTGTCAGCAAATTTAGTGCCAACTGGCAAATAATGCATAACATAAATGAAGAAGATGGCCTGCATCAAATATCGCTGTATTACCAACAGCTACTTAAGATGGTACAAATTCCATTGTTCATTAATGTATGTGCCTAACACTGTAACACTGACTTAACCAGTTAAGTGGTATATTTTCCATGTCCTTATCTCTCCTGCAGTGGGACATTAAAATTTGTTACTGCAGTGTTTATAATTTTTCCTTCCTTTTTAAAATTAAATACCTTAACTATGTGTCATTATCAAATTATGAAACAAAACGCCCCTGAAAGACAAATTATCATAGCTCATACATCTGTATTTTCATTTATATAGCCATTACATTACATTTTATATATATATTTTAGTAAAATTGTGTACTTCTGACTTATTCCCTAAAAGTATGCCACTGTTGCCACTGACATGCATTTCAGTTCCAAATACATGTCCACAAAGGTGTAACTGACTCAAGCACATTCAGTTTATGCAGTCCTGATGGTATCTGGCATTTAAAGATGGAACACAATCATAGAAGCTGACTGACAAAACCACCTCCAGCCCAAACACATACTCACGTTTGACTATCGTTATGTTTGATTATCCTACAGCACTGACTGCCTCATTGATAACAGTCATTTCTTACTGCCATGTGGGCTGAATTTGTACTTGCTACACAAGCTAAAGGCTACTGTGGGTGAATAAACTGTGCAATAAAAGCTATTTGTTCTTCCAAACATCAACAGCAAAAGCGTTATCTTGTACAGACTGAAATCACCACTAAAACGATTATACCACTGGAAAAAAATGTTGCAACTCCAGTGGCACATGCTGTGAGGGTTTTTGTAGTTATACCACCCCATAGTACACTTTCTAGCCACTAAAATCTTACACTTGGACACTTCTTAGTCACTTGCTGAACCTCTATCCCATTTTCACACCTGTGGCAGTTGGCTGTCATATGGTAACATTGGAAACAGTGCAGCACACAGGGCCACCTTACAATTTTTGCAGTTATACATTGTTTCACAACATTGATTCTTTTCGTTAACGAAATGAAGAAACTTGTGTGGAAGGTGAAACCTACGCTCACTGAACAGGTACAAAAAATATAGATGTTTCAAGAATTTTCCTTTGGGAAAAGCAGCTGGTTATCCAGTTTTTGGTGAAGTCTTTGTAACAGAAAGAATGCCTGAAACTTCATCATTTAGTTTCTGTTTGTCTCCTTCCAGTGATGGGTCCTAGATCTTAGTTTTAGATTTGGAATGTTTTCTAAAATTTTTTGGCATACTGATTTGTTTCTCTGGCCATTACTTCCACAATTTCTGGTGTATAATGGTTTACTGTGGTCTTGTAAATCAACATTTATCCCAGGCTTGCCAGTAAATGTAAAATGTAGTCATTCAGCACCTGACTTTGACCATATACTGTTATCACTGACATTTTCTTCTTCATCAGAGTTGACACTCTGTTCACCACATGATAAAATTTTCACATTTATTTCACTGTCAGAATTATCACTACATAAATTCTTTTGCAACAGTTCATTTAAAATGCCTTCTCCTCACTCACACACATCTTCTTGCTAAGACCTGCCATAATGTTTACTCAGAATATATCAAATCCAGGGCAGGTACCTAGCGTGTGCACGCGCACACACACACTGTCACACTCTGAAGTAACAAGATCTAGCAAGTACATAGTACAAATCTGTTTTGCCAACTGTCATATCTAGAATGGTGTAGTTGAAAACATGCACAACATGTAGAGATGCCATACCCAGTAGAATGCAGAGTACCACATGTTGTGTTAAGACATCATAACCACTTAATTGGTTAAGAAGTGCACAGAAGATATTTGCTTTGCCTTCATTGGTGCACAAAACAATTTGGCATAATGATTCAATGGGATTACTTTCACGAACAAATATGTTATTTATGTATGCAAAATACTATCATTTAGAAGGAAAAAACAGAATAATTTACACTTTTAACCTATGGGCGAATATTAGACACTTTCTAGATCTGAACAGGGTTTTCTAATAGATCCCTGCCGGTTACTGCATCTATATATACATAAAAAAAGATTTCAATAAGGAAACAATTATGAAACCTTTATAAATGCATTTTTAAAAATAATTCCTAATGAGCTAATTAAATTACAACCAATGCTAGAAATCAGCTTTATGGCCCACGGTACAGCATTCAGTTACTGTCATCTTTCTTCTATCAAGGTAAAGGTAAAGTATGAGGGAGTGGACCTATAGATCCATGTTTGATTGACCTCAGCACTAGTTCAAGATGAGTGATCATCTTCATGCCCCAGCTGCTTCACGACCGGGGAAAAAGCCCACAGTACCCGTTTGTTAGGAGGCTGGGTGAACCCCAGATCCAGTCTGGACAACGTGCAGAATGGAAAATTCTTGACCCTACCAGGACTTGAACTCTGACCCCTTGATCATCCAGCTTATAGCCAGTTGCTATACTGACTGTGCTATCCCTGCTCCTTCTATCAAGAAGTATGTTAAATATATATTACAGTCATTCAGCTGTGGAGCATGCACATTTCACAGCTTTCTTCTCATTATATAGTTTTTCATGTTTAACAGTGCACAGAGGTTTGCTCCTTCATTTTGAGTATGTATCAGTGCAGTTATATTACTTTCATTAACATATATAAGTATCAAATCTGACCTCTTCCAATGCTGCCATGTTCCTCCTGCTATATGCTGAAGATTAACAGGGAATTTCGTGCATACTTTCATTTTTAACGTAAGTGGTTAAATGAAGAAAAATTGAAATGGAAGGCACATTTACAATCCATGAATGAAACAAAGAGATTACAACATTTTGATTAAGAATTTCAACAAAATAGGTGGAGGAAAACATTAAAAATATATCTTTGAGACTGTCACTGAATGAGATATTTCAACTGCATAAGTGAAACAAGTGCTTAAAATTTCTGACTGAAATAGGAAACAAAACAGGAGGACACATCAAAAATTTATCTTAGGAAAGTTCACTTCAGGGATGTGAAATGGATTGAACTGGATTAGGTTAGGGTACTTTGTGCATTTTGTTGTGATTGTGGTGAACAATTACTTTCCATATCAGCAGGGAACTGCTGAAGAGCTGGCAGGTATTTAGCTATTTGAGTACATGCCAACTGTTCAGCAGTACCCTCTTTGATAAGAACTTCATCAAAGAGATCCTTTTTAAAGTGTCCATGCTGAGTTTGTGTTCAGATCAATATATACAACTAGTATGACAATCTTAGGAGACAAAAATTCAGCATACAAAAGATTAAGATAATTTTCATTTTTACAATGAATATGACATTTTCTGAAAGAAAAATACAAGATGTATCAAAACTACACTAGACACTGACTAGAGCCAATTCAATCAACCTTTCAGATTTGCAAATGGTTTTTGTAAAAATATATGTGCATCAGACTTTCATAGCTTCACATTCATTTGAGGTTATATTATAAAGATAAATCTACTAAGAGGAAAGACATAAATATCTGTTACTGGAATGCAGCGTTTCTGAACAATGCCACTTCGGAGTTCCCCTTGGAACTTAAAATCAGGATATCATTCTATCTGAAGTATTTTGTGGTTTTCCTCAATATTTCCAGACACATGCTGAAACACTGCTCTGAACACTCTCTATCCCACTCTGTGTACATCACCATAATCATCATTACATATCTTTCAAATTAACATACCATTTATGCCCTTTCAGTGTTAACATGACAGCATATTTGGGATAGCTCCAGTCTGTACTCTGTAAGCTTGAAACTCCCAGTCACTCTAAAGGACTTATTTTAATAGTTATTCCAGGGACAATATATTAAGCAATATCATATATAATACACAATTAAAAATAAGAAGATTGCTCTTTACAGTGCTGCCTCTCTCCTTGCATGTAGCTCTGGTAAAAAAAAAAAAGATCATTAATAAATGGTTAAAATATTTTCTTCATGACAAACTTTAGGCAGCTATTCTGTCAGATTATAACAGTGACAGGATTGTTATCTATGAATATGAACACAGTACTAGCCAGCTTTTGCTCTGGATGCATGGTAAATTTCGTGCTCAAAGTTTACGTAAAAGCCATACTGACTTCAGGTGAAACTGGTCCAGGGACCACTAGATCTTTGTTTCTGTTGTATCTACAGAATGGCTAGAGGTAGGAACTTTTACTCATATCAATATCTATGACTGGAACCACTGATTTGAATGGAAATTTCTCTATGGTTGCTATTGTCATAACAATATGTTTGTGGGAGATCATGAGTGGATCAAATACAGCACTTCTGGATCATAGTGATAGGGGACAGTGGAAGGCTCTTGTGAACATGGTAATGAACCTTTGGGTTCCATAAAATGTTGGGAAGTTCTTGAGTAGCTGCACAATTGGTGACTTCTCAAGGTCTCAGCTCCATGAAGTTAGTTAGTTACTTGATCATATTTTTTACAGTTACAAAGCTGAACAACTCATGTTGGCATCACTAATATTACTGTTTTATTTTATTGATAAGCATGATGTAGACACCAATTTATACAACTCTCCCAGTACTGCAACATTTTTGTCTGATCTTTCCTGTTCCTAACTGCAATTACTTCTCGTGCTGGAATTCAGCCACTTTCAGTGGCTTCCAGCCATTGCAGATGAGCAGAAGGTGACAAGTATTCATGCTCACAAGTGAAAAAATTAAAGACTTGTCAGCATCAGTGCAGTGAAGATTTATATTGCAGTTTTCTGGGATATCATAACATGCAGTCTGGCAAGATAGAGGCAGTATGATCCTACAGAATACTGGAACCCACATAATAGACTGAATGATATAATAACCCAGAAGACTGCAATATGAGCTTCTCATGATGTGAAAATACTCACTGAGATGAATCGAGCTTTTGTGGTGGAAGAGTAACTAATTGAGATTATAAAAAATAACAATTAAAAAATTAAATATCAGTAGCTTATATACAATAGTAAAGCAAAGAATTAAGAGTGGCTGAATTTAGTAAACTGAATAAGTCTAAAATTACCCAAGTAAAAGACTGATAAAGGTAAAACATTAAATAATAACCTATCTAGGTCAGCATGTCGCTTAGAAAGGTTAGCACCTATGATGAAGAACTAGAAGTGAAATGGAGACCAAGGGATGTACTCAGATGATGATTTATCAACCCACACTCAGTAGTCTTCACTAATCAGAATTATTCACAAGTTTAATGCAGGAGGCCAAAGGGAATATGATATCAAAGCTTAGAGACCAAAGCCACAGTCTGTGAGATCAGTCACCAAAAGAAGGGAAAACCCAACTTGGTGATAAATCAAAATGAAAACAAATTTAATGTGGAAAAGATAATATCACCTCAGTGAATAATGATATAGATAGTACTTTGAATAAGACTGCCTTGCATAACAATACAGTGAACGCAGATTCTGGGGAAAAAGTAGAGAACCATCACCAAAAACAGAAAATTTAATTTACTGAATCAGATAAAGGACCATACTCGATATTTCTGAAAAAACAAGAACAGAGAACAAGTGTTGACAAGACCCTTGATGACACTAGAAGTGTGCAAGATACTGGATCAATCAGCAATCAAGTATGATCTTATTGTGCCAGTGACATGGCAAATCTGGAAAGTAACCTTTTTCTCTAGGAGTGCAGCAAATCAAGCTCTATCAAACACATTCCTGTTGCTATACGGATTTCCCGTTTAGATCACATGCATGATTATCTATAGAAAAGAAACAATAAGAGAAATCCCCCAGGACTGCACTCCCCTGGAGATTAAAGAAAAAACAGGACAAACCCAAACCTCAACATAACTGATGTCACAAGGATGAAAAGAATGGAGAAAAACGATGGGAGAGCTATATGGGTGGACACTTTTTCGATTTGCATTATAGTAAGGCATAAAGAACTGCCAAATTAGGTACATATGTGGAGAGTAAAGTTAGGCTTGTAAGCTTACACCCTGCAATCCAACAGTGCTGGATCACATAAGTAAATCTTGCGAAAAAAAAAGAGAGTAGTCTCATCTGTTCACTAGATAAACACTCCGAAGAAGAAACTTGCACAGCACCCCACCCCCATGCATTAACTGCAAAGGAGGTCATGGGGTACTCAGCCATAGTTGCCCCAAAATCCAGGAATCTAAAGAAATTTAAAAATTATGGCACACAATAATGTTCCTCTCATCATAGCCAGGAAAATCTTTGAAGGGAATAAAGCCTTCAAAACAAAAGAGTCACACTATTCCAGGCCAAGAAGCAACATCTGCCTCAAAGAGACTGGACCAGGAAAAGTGTGGAAACGAAAGGAACTTGCACCAACTAACAAATCTATTAATGACTAACCCAGGTGCAGAATTTCTGATAAATAAGATCTGGAGAACTATGGAACTTCAACTTCAATATCATGATGGAAGAGGACCATAGTAAGATAAAGTTTTTACAGTGGAACTGTCAGACCATCAAACATAATTGCCAAAACTACAGCATAGAGCCAATCAGTATATTACATTCCTAAGTGAAATGTGGCTGACCAAGAAAACAGTGAACATAAAGGGTTTCAACATAATAAGGAAAGATCGAGGGGGCCACACCTGAGGTGGCATTGCTATCTTCATCAAGACTGGGCTGAAATACCAAATAATGAAAAATCTTTACAATTGCAAAGATATGTGCAATTTCAATCTGTGTCAATGAGGTCAACACTGCTTGCAGTTTGTTACAGCCAGCCAGACAAACATACCTCTGAGCAATCAGGGACACAATTTTTAACCAGTTTGCAGAGAAATTGTCAGAGATTTTAATGTCCATCGCCCACTTTGCGGAAACCAAGACACATGCAGTGAAGGAAGAATGCTGTTTAATGCCACAGAAAACTTGGAGCTCCATATACTGAACTCCAGCCAAATGACCTACAGATCTACAGAGTATAACACACAAACAGTGACTGACTTGGCCTTTGCTGACTATGAGTTACTGTCATCATACGAATGGGAAGTATAAAGGAATTCATGGGGAAGCAACCACTACCCTATTAATATTGTGACGTGTCGCGCTAGCTGGACCCCCTTCCGGAGCTGACGTGCTGAGCGGAGCCGAAGTTAGCCAAGTCCCAGCGTACTGGTAGCTATGCAACGCGAGTCAACAGCGGTGACGTAAGACCGCGTGAGGTAACAGCGTTGCTAGGCTATATGCAGACACTGTTACGTGGCATGCAACGATGCTGCTGACGTGGGCAACAGCGAATGGAATAAAAGCCGGCTGAGCAGTAAGCTTGAGTTAGTTGTAATGTGGCCGTCGGCGAGTTCAGTTGTAGTCGAGTTATCTTGTAGCCGTCCCTGGAGAGAGGTAAAGTGTATCAGCAGCCGAAGACAGTTCTCCAGTCAGCAGTGAACGAGTTAGTGTGTTGTCAACAGTTCTCAAGGCAGCAGCCTGCGAGTTGAGTTGAAATATAGCAGCCGTCGTCGAGAAGAAGACCCGAATGCGTGGTTACAAGATTTTATGTGACAGTGTGCGATAACTAAGAAGTCAGCAAGTGGAAGACTTTGTGTGTGCTGTAGTACAGTTATATTTGGAGTGTGTAATTCAGGGACACTTGTATAGCTCCCGCGTTATTAATACGTGTAGCCTACTGACAGTAGAGTGAATTGATTTGCAAATAGGGTCATAAATCGTGAAACCCCGCAACAGTGTACACAGATTATTGCGATTAGGGTTATAAAGTGTGAAACCCCGCAACTGTGTGATAATTAATTGTAGCCGTTACTTGTAGGTTGTTGAATAAACCAATTAACGATCTCTACGGCATATTCAGTAACGAAACACGTTACAATATTATCCGGAGCAAAGGAGCAGATTTCAGGATCCAGCATCGTGCAACACCTTGTCTGTACTAAGATGCCTTGTATCTCTACCAAGAAGACAGACTGGGATTGTATAATAATGCAATGGGAAAGAAGGTCAGAAGACATAAGGAATGTATTAGAAGATAAAAACTTAGATGTGCAAACTAAGTACCCTACAGTAGTCTCAATTATAATGGATGGAGCGTTAATGGCACTCAAAAACACAAGACTCAAAGGAATCAAGGTGCAACCACTATGCAGGTGAACAAATCAAGGAAATCAGTCACGTTTTGGGGTGAATAGTGCAATGAATGATCAGAAGAGAAAAACCAGCACTATTCAAGTTAAAAGAATTACCTACACAGGAAATTTTCATATTGTACTAGAAAGAGGAGGCTAAGACTGAAAGTGGACTAAGAAAGATTAAAACGGAATACTTCAAGAAATGTTGTAACTCAGTCAATCAATACACAAGCCAATCTAACATGGGAGAAAATTAGCAAACTTAAGAATATATGGAATTGTGGAATGCAACCAAATGAATATGAAGATGAGAAAATTGTAACTGAAAATTTGTCCTCCCTGGGTAGAAACTGAACTATCAGTAGTAAGCAACATAAATGGGGATCCCTTCTTGGATACACCATTAGATATACAAGCACTGAACTTGGAAACAGACAGTGTGAAAGTATGCCTAAATGGCATCAACTAGAAAGTAATTAAATAATTACTAGAGGAGATGAGAAAGTTACTATTAGTATCATTCAGTGAGATTCTGCAGATTGGGGATTTCCCCAGTGAATGGAAACAGTACTCAATATTCTTCATCCCAAAAGCATAAGGGAAAAACTTGTCACTTATTTCATTAGCTCCCTGTTTACTGAAGATTCTTGAAAGAATACTAAACTACAGACTAAGTTTGTGGCTAGAACACCATAAAAAGCTACCTGGCCTACAGCTTGGATTCTGGAAAAATAAATCTCACTTGGTTGGCCTGTCACTGTTATCTTCTCACACAGTAAACACCTTTGATAACAACAAAATAGTTGGAACTGTGTTAATGGACATAAAAGCAGTGTATGATAATGTATTGATAAATATTACAAAAGGTTAATTAATTCCATCCAGTGTGACTGATGTTATCTTTTAATCTTTTATCCTTTACATGTTTCAGTCCTATAGACCATCTTCAGAAGGATGTTGATATGTGTCTTAACTGAAAGACTAGCAGAAATGAATATACCAGAGCTAATGCTAAAATTCATCTATAACTTTACTTCAGAAAGATACTTTAGCATCAAATTCAACACTACTGACATGATCAGAAGAGTTACACATGGCTTGCCTCAAGAAAGTGTGTTGAATTTGTTATGTAATATTTACATGGTGTCTCTGGATAAAAGCATTAAAGGAATATGCAACGTGTCACAATTTGCGGAATATGTGGCTATTTATATAACAGATAGAAGTCCAGATGAAGCCCTGCCTGAAATGGAAAACTCAACCAGAGAATTAAGTCGGTATTACAATGACAGCGGATTACAATTAGCTCCTGAAAATTGCAAATTGCATATATTTAGGTACATGAGATCTGGAATAAAAAAAGGAGTGGGTGATTAATATTAATGACAAGATTATGTTTGAAAAATTAGTAAAATTTCTGGACTATACTCTGAAGCCAGCCTAAAATGGAATCATCAAGTGCAAGCTATTAAGCAAAACTGCACTAAACCCATGGCAATGATTAGCTACATTCAAACCACATGGACAGGAGCAGACCATACAATACTGCTGTGGTTATACACAGCTCTAATCAGGTTACGCATTGAATATGGAGGTTTTTTTGTTTTACTCCCTTTCATTCATTCATTTTATTTATTTTCCATAGATCCATACAGTATATAACCAGGATGTGTAAATGGTCCTTAAAATACATATCAAAATAATCTTCAAAATACATATACAAAATTGTATGAGTCCATCATTTGCAACAATAGGTTAACATCAATTTTGCAGGTTGCAAAAGGTCAGATGGATTTTCTACAAAGAAAACACTGTAAAGCCATTAGACTAGAGTTTGGATATATGAGGACAACACATAAAAATGTTATGCTAGCAGAGGCTAAAATACCTCAATAACATTTTGATTAAAATTCATAAGCAGCAATTATTTAACCAGAGTTCTTAGCTCTTAGTAATATGCTAACTGCAAGGGTTCAAAAGGATCCTATAAAATTACTGAGGTAAGGTACCTTGGCTATACATTTGCTATGTAGTCACAGAACCAGTTGGCCTTATGACAGCAAAAGACATCAGGCCTCTCTAATGCAGTTTTCCCTATGAAACCTTGTTGGTTACAGTTAAGTGTTTCCTTCATGGGCTGTGAAGAAGCCAAGGTAATCCCCAATAACAGCAACCAGCTCAACAAAAACATAAAAGACCTAGAAAAGGAGCTATCTGTTATTTTACTGATGGATAAAAAATGTGTAACCAGGTATTTATGGGCTTCTCATGTGTGAGAGCATCTGAAGAAATTAGACATCAGTATTGCACTACAAAATTTGCATCAGTATTCACAGGAGAGGCAATGACTGTTCTGAAAACTTTGGAGATAACTAGTGAACCCCAAGGAGAATCAGTTTGTATATGTTCTGGCTCTAGAGGTTTACTCGTGTGCCTTAATGTGATTTTTAACTAAAAAAACACTTGATATTAATACTCCAAATAAAAGAAAAACTACTGGCACTGAAGAAACACAAAAAGGATATTAATGTATGGATTCCAGCACACCTGCATAATTTTCTTGATGGAACAGCAGATGCATCGGCAAAGGAGAGTATTTTAAAAGGAAAAGATGTTCAATACTTAATTCCTGTCACAGACTACTGGAGGAGCAAACTGAGAGTAGCAACCAAGGAATGGTACAGAGTATCAGGAAAAGAGAAAGGAAGGAAGTACTCTGAGAACTACTATCAAAACAAACGAAAATCTTGGTTTTAGTGATTCAAGTTTTGAAGAAAATCTATCATCTCAATAAATAGAATAACAAGTGGCCATTATTGCCTAAAACAGCGCATTATTAAATTTAATATTTTTAATCATAAAAGTGTGAATGTGGTGAAGATAAAGAAACTATAAATCATATGTTATGGAAGTGTAAATTATTTGAGAAATTTAGAATTCATATGATAGAGAAGAAATCACCAACAATATAAATCTAAAAATAACGCTGAAGAAAGCCGAAGACCTAGATTTTGCAATTGAAACACTAACAAAAGTCATGCAAGAAGCCGCTATTCAATCCACACCTCCACTGGAATCACAAAGAAGTACCAACAGTACTCCTCTAGAAATAAAACAACTTCTAAAGGATAACAGAAAGGCAAGAGCGATATGGCACCGAACCCACAACCCAACCGATAAAACCAGATACAACCAGTTGACAAATAAGCTAAAAGCCAAACTAAAAGAANAAACTACCAAAAAAAGGTATAGTACTACTAACCTACATCTTTAATGGAATAATAAGAATTTCCTACTGGCCTAAACACTTTAAAATCTCACAAATAATCACGATTGCCAAACCAGGAAAGGATCCAACAGAAATCACTTCATACCGCCCAATCAGCATCATATCTGCGACATCCAAAATTTTTGAAAAACTTATACTTAGAACAATAAACAAAGATTTGAGGCCAGAAGAGTGGATTCTACACCAACAATTTGGATTTCGTCAAGGCCACTCTACCATACAGCAGATCCATCGAATAACAAATATCATCAACAAGGCCTTAGACGTCAGCCAGGCCTTCGACAGGGTGTGGCACAGTGGTCTGCTATACAAGATCAAACAAATCCTTCCACCATCATATTTTAACCTTCTTAAATCCTACCTAAGTGACCGGAAGTTTCAAATAAGAGTGGGAAACGAAAAATCTGAACCACAACCGATAAAAGCAGGCGTGCCACAGGGCAGTGTCCTTGGCCCAACTTTATACACCTTATTTACATCTGATCTACCTACTTCCCCAAATATAACTGTTGGAACATTTGCTGATGATATAGCAATACTGTCAGTCAACAAAAATCCAGAAAGAGCAGCAACAGACCTTCAACATCACCTTAGCACATTACAAAATTGGTTCGAGAAGTGGCGCATCAGAATAAATAAAAACAAGACTTGCTACGTAACTTTCACCCTATGAAAAAAGCTGGCACCTGACATATATATCAACAATATCCAAATACCACGCAAAACAGAAATAAAATACCTAGGTATGACTATAGATAGCAAATTAACATGGAAGCAGCATATAGTCAAGAAACGAAAACAAGTAGACCTAACCATTAAACAGCTAAACTGGCTAATAGGCAGGAAATCAAAGCTATCAGTCGAAAATAAAATCCTGATCTATAAGACTATAATCATTCCTATTTGGACGTACGGCCTGGAGCTATGGGGCTGCGTCAGCAAATCCAACACAGCAATAATCCAAAGAAGCCAATCTAAGATCCTATGAATGATAGTCGACGCACCATGGTATGTCTCCAACACAACTCTCCACACTGATCTCGGTATATCTCCCGTACAAGACGTCATCCAACAAAAAAGCAACAGACATCACAACAAAATCATAACTCACAAAAATCCACTTCTAAAGATGCTATCGATAAGAGAAGACAACAGACGGCTCAAACGAAACTGGCCAATTGACCTGATTTGAACTCCTGAGGATTTGCCGCTGGACGCCTCCTCATCATGTCATCTCAACACTCATAATATTAGCCTATAGAATGTAGATTCTGATTGCTGATCAAACAAAAAAAAAAAAAAAAAAGAAATTATAGATGACTTAATGACACGTAAAATATTTCCACCATATTGTATCAAAGCCATTCTGCACTGTATATTATTGAAAGCAGTAATCTCAGTAGTGTGATATATCAACAGTGTCAACACAAGAATATAATTAGGTCAATACTGTGATAAGCCCAACCATGGATCAATATATGCTAGGGCTCTTGATGTCAAAACAGAATTAGTATTTAGTTACTTTCAGTTAAAAGTTTAAGCTTTACTTTTATACAAGAATAATTAAACAGTACTGTAAAATTGTAGTTGCTGGCAAGATGAGCTTCTCGGCCTAATGATATCTGTATCTTCATTCAATTAAAAAAATATATGAGCCTCCCTGTTGTTGACAGAATTCAAAGAGCTTGTGCATACAAAACAGTTATTCCAGCACATTGCAGCTATTGTGATTTCATGGAATTTTGCTTCTCCTTCTATACAAGTACACACTTCACTTCAGATCTTGCAAAGTTTGACTTCCTTTGACTGTACTATCATCCCCCCCCCCCAGAAAAAAATGAAGAGTACTGTCTTCTAGGATGTGACACCATGAAGTCTGGTGGCAGTTCACTGACATTTTGGAAGAATTCACTGCCTCCACCTTTCAAGGCTAATAAATATAGCAAGCAAGCCATCAACAAAAAGCAAGCTCCAAAGACCAAAAAAGCAATATATGATCACCACTTGCAATGGCAGAGCTGTATGAGTATGGCAGTATGAGGCTGACAAGAATTTTTACCAATCCGAAATTAGAACCCCACATGATCTCTCTAAAATATTGTAGCACATAGAGCAGTTGCTGGGTAGTGGCCTCAAGGCGGGCAACATTCACTGCCAGGAAGCAGGTTTTTAACAAGCAACAGTTGAACTACAACAGTGAAAGAACTGTTGGAAATGATGACAGCTGAGATACAGTTAGTTGAAAGTCAGTGTGTAAAGAGAAGACTAGGAGGTTGGTGTGAAATGGTCGCCAGCCTCGGAGTGAGTCAGTTGAAGCACTGACAGAATTGTAAGGGTGTCTGTGTTGAGAAGGCTTAGTCGATGCTGTTAGCATAGAAGCTGGCTGTGCCATAGCTCAGGTAATTAGTCACCAGTTTCCCAACACAGCAGCCAAGGTTTTAGCCCAGGTCAGGTCATGTGGGATTTGTGGCAGAAAAAAGTAGCAAGGGGGCAGGTTTCCTCCGAGTACTTTGGGTTTCCCCTGCCAATTATATTTCCACTGACTGCTCCACATTCATCATCATCTATCATCCGGGGCTGGTACAATAGGAAAATTAGTGGCACATGTACCAAGTGGGCACAGTCTCACCATAAAAAAAAGAGTATCCTGTGTTGCAGTCATCAACACAACAAAAAAACGGGAATATCTTCAATAAAGACAACAGATGGTGTACATCTTACTTATATAATGTAAGTGTAAACTTTGCTACACATTTTGACCTATAGTTTAGGTCACCATCAGGCACCTCTTTTATGATCTATAACTCAAGTTTTTAAAATTAATAGTCATGATATCAATATTTATGCAACAGATGTCTGTTGGTGCAAGTGACTATATATTTATAAGGTTAGCATAGATCTACATTTTAATATTCTAATAAAATTCATTACTAAAAGTTAAGAATTTAAAGAACATAAAAGCATAAAAACGTAAAAATATAAAAGTATAGATTCCACAATATATTTGAATATTGGATAGTTGTTGTGAAGAACATAAAGGTATAACAATTTAAAAATATAAAAGTATAAAAGTATAGTTTCCACAATATATTTGAATGTTGGCTAGTTGTCGTGCAAAACCCTCCACAGTTGTGTGCCGATGTGCTGGAGGGGAAGTGGGGTTTTCATATTGTTTCCTGCCTGCTGTCTTGTGGCTCTTGTTTACTAATTTTCTTGTGAATAATCTAATCATAATTTCTTGTTTCTTCCTATGGTTATGTTGGACTGACATTGAAGTTTGGGTGTTTGAAATGATGGTCCTAATGTTGCCCCTTGTTGATGTGGTTTATTTGTGTAGGTGCACAAACTATTTTTATTTGTGTCGTTGGCAGCTATAGCAAGGATAAAATATTATACACACAACAGGATGCAATCTATAAAGTTAAAAAAAACTAGCATAAAAGCTGAAGAATTTCCACTGTCAGAAGCATTACCAGGAAGTGACTAATGGAGACTGTTAACACACTGAGAACACTAGTCTGTGTGTGAGAGTGATTTGTGAAGTCTCATAACAAGTTGTGTAAGTGGTCAATAAATCCAAAATTCAATCCAAATCCTCCCATCCAGAGTCACTCATACACGTGAAAATATGTATGAAGTAATCATATTGTGGCATGCAGACCTATTGCTAGGGAACGACCACGAGATAAGCATATATACAACAACAACAGCCGCTGCTAAGTAATGGTCTATGAACTGCATCAGAGGAATGGTGTTTTCCATGCAGTGTGTGCTGAGATGTTATAAGCAGAACAGTTAGTGAGTTCAGTTGAGTTGAGTGAAGTGGAGAGTAGATGGTTGGTGAGTAAGTTAGAGGACTGCTGAGGTTCAGCTGTTGTGAGCTGTTACTGTGAGAAGCTGGTAGCTGAGACCAGGGATAGTTTGGGAACTCAGAGGAAGAACATCCACCATTGGAAGCTGCTAATGAACAATGGCTAGGGATGGCTGAGAAGACTCTGTGTGTGCTGTGGTTACAGTGATCCTTGAAGTGTGTAACTCAGACTGTCATAATTACTTGTAGTCATGGATCTGTAGGAGTTCAGTAAATCCAATTACCAATCCATAAACTGTATACAGGATGATTCATGAAGTTTTACCCCGGCTTATGGTACATATACCTGGGGTTATTTCCTGCAAAATTCCCTTATAAACGTGTGGCGGACTTTCAATGGTTATGGAGTAACAATTGTGAATGCAGCGCTATCCCCCCCCCCCGTTAGATTATTGCATTTGGGGCTTGATGAAGGACATTGTGTACAAGGTAGAGGTACAAACACATGAAGCGTTGCTTGAACTTATTCTGGATGTGGCGATGACAATAAGGAACAAACGTGTGGAACTGCGAAATGCTACGAGCGTGTTTCATATGCGTGTGACACGTTGTGTTGACGTGCATGGAGACATTTTTGAAAATCTTATGTAAATCCAGTCGTCTTCTAAAGCACTTCAGTTTAAAGGAAACAGATTGATAGAAGGGTGTGATATGCAACCAGTGGTATGTTTACAGAATGGGATGCTGAAAATAATGTAATTTTGTAACATAAAATCGATGAAAAATGTTGCACAATGCAAAATTAAGAAATTGAAAAAAAAAATGGTTTTGGAATGCTTCTTTCCTAAAACATCAATGTTGAGGATCAAATTTGGGATTGAAAATTTAAGTCATTACCTAGGTGCCTGGAGACTTGCGAAAAGTGTTTTGCAGTGAAAGAGCAAAGATGACAACACATGGACACGCAATGAGGTTAAGAATGCGATAATCAGCATTCATGCGTAATACCGTATGCAAGACGCTCCGCTAACTAGGCCACTGGAG
>NW_019724611.1:30232-34991 GCF_002891405.2 Cryptotermes secundus
CCACGGCATTACAGCGGCGGCAGCAGCGGGAGGGATACCTCCATTCCCCCCCTGCGCCGCCAGGGCATTACAATCAACGATTTAAAAAGCGTTTGTATTGTATTTCTAATTTGTTTTGACAGAAATTCGAAGAAAAAAAGATTTTTTTGCCAGTTTTAAAATTACTGTATCTCTTTAATTATGAGTTGGAAACCATTAGTATATTAAAATTTTTTGTTCCAAATTACCTCAGGAATGTCCTCCCTAAGTGGGGGTAAAACTTTGTGAATCACCCTGTATAGTCACTCATACATGTGACAATATACAGAGTTAAGTTATCCTGATGGAAAGCTTCAGGCATTATAACCCTGCAGTTAGTTGGCAATGAGTGACTAGCCTGATGTTTCATCTGTCTTTATCCTCCAGACAGAAGCTACTTGCATCCACCAGGTACAACGTTAGATGAGCCCCAAACCCTCTGAACACACAGGTTAAAAAAAGGAACATCCAAATTTTCCTACTGGGAACAGAAACCTAGTTACTGGGTCTGTAACTGACTGAACTACTGCAGCTCAGGCCAACTGAACCTTACAGCTATGCCCAGTGGAAAGTGGATCACCTGTTGTCATGGCATGTTGCATTCTCAGGCTGCAGACTGAGATGACAGAAAGCAGCTTCCATAACTTTAAGGCAATAAAAATATGTTAAATAAGCAGTAACAAGCAACTGATTAGAAGTGGTGTACAGCATGGAAATACAGGCAAGAAATATTATGTCAAAGCATACACACTGCCTCAGACTGGAACATATGGACAGAACCAAATACAGCAGAATGCTTGTGTGAGGATGGTTCCATAATAGCCAAGAATTTCTTAATCAGCTAAATAACTATTACCTCCTCAAAGACAGCTCTATATACCAGTGGATCAGTTACAGCAAGAGGGGGAAGGCAAGGTTAGAAGAAAGGGCTGCAGGTGGAGGAAAGAGAAGACCATAACATCTACCAGAATCAGGTGGCAAGGTTTTGTACAAGTTAGATCATCTTCCAAGAAGTGACAGGAATTAAGAATAAATATTAAGCTGCATGAAATTCAGGTGGTATTCCTTTCAGGGAAACCCCCAGGTGATTTGAAGAAATTCCGCCCCAAATATATTTACAGTATCCTACATGTTCTTGTCTAAGTTGCTGAGCTGTCTCTTTGCCATCTTTGTCTTATTGTTACAAGAACACACACACACACACACTCACTCACGCATCCAGGTGGACACATATAAAGTATGTACACCTTATTATTACTTGCTGTAATCCACATGAAGAAACTAGCCTTGCCTTCTTTTTGCACTCCTGGGATGAATAAATTTTTATTCCACTAAATCTAGAGAGCATTTGAAGTGTTCACATATGCTTTTCAGCAGTTCAAGATTTGGACATACATGGGCATGTGCCCATCTCATCACATCTTCATTTTTTGTAACTACAGACACAAATGCCATTATGAATTTCTAATCAGATACAAGAAACATATAAAATAAAGGCACCAATAATTTAGAAATATACATGATGTGGTCCATACAAGACAAAAAAGCACAAACAGTTCTAACAGAAAGAAATAAATTACAGATGAAAGATGAACAAGAACATTAGAAGATAAGATTTATAGAATGAGATTCATATAACAAATGGAATCAAAAACAAATTAAAGTACAAAAATGTAAATAACACCTGCTATTGAATTTATATAGAAGTAAATGACAAACAGGGAGGTGAATCTGAAAATTTTGTGATTGTGAGATTACAATCACATTCATAAATTTCACTTCTGTGTGTGAATGTTGGCAGTGAAGTTTGCATACTTGAGAATAAGAGTAACTAATCAAATTCACAAAGAAGTTAAGAACAGGCTAAATTTGGAGAATGCTTATTATCATTCAGATCACAATTTTTGGCTTCTCTTCTGTCTGAAACCAAAAATATACAGAACTATAATTTTGCTTGGTTTCTCACCCTAAGGAATGAACATGGGTTTGGTTAGTTAGTTTTGAGAAAATTACTGACACAGTGACAACACTTGTCTTCATGAATGATTGTAAAACCAGGTTTACTGGGTTGAATCAACTGAATGAAAGCATCTCTTGCTACTTTTATAGTAAACAATACTTGTCTAGCATGGTAACATGTTCACTGTTGTACATAATGCTTGTAGAATGTTGAGCTGTCTGTGGCCAATGACACACAATTCTACTGATGTAATCATGCTGATAATCATTAAGTTGTGAAGAGATGTCAATCAAATGCACATTTCCTTACATCATAGAGGAAACCTTGGTGAACTGATACTGAAGAGGTAGAGTTGGTGCTTTCTTTTCTGTTTTTAAAACTATGCATCTGTTGCTTACAGGTAAAAGAATGCAAGTTCGCAATTCTCAATGGAAGCGTGATTTTAGAAGAACTGTACCCAAATGTCATAAAATGACTGCTTTTTCTGATTCTGATGATGATTCTGTAATCTGTGACAATGTATAATTACATAACAACCATACTGATTCAGGGAAAATGGCTGACCTAAGAGGAAAATTCTCTGCAGAAATGTATGCTTGTACTAAGCAAAAACATTTTTTCTGAAGTACTGTCATATAAGTATGATGGTTCCACATTGGATCCTATTGTTATCAATAAGGCAAGAACACTTCACAACAGCATGTGATAACAGAATATGTCAAATCAAACAAAGTAGGCAAGTAGTTTGAGATGCTGGCACAATGCTATCTTGGTATATTCCTACAATTGCAGTGTAGCCGTAATTGTAATTGCCTTTAAAAAAATTATGGTGACAAAGTGCATACAAACCAGTTACAGAGTATATAAACATTTTATAATAAATATCACACATAGCATTGTCTTGGAAGAAAATATGGATGCCGCTAATGTCTGTAAAAAGTATCACTCTCAAAAAATTGATCAAACAACTTTCATCTCTGCTGGGGATCTTAACAGTGGTACAGCATCTTCTTTAATAAGTAAACAAATAAATTAATATGTGAAGGATATACAATATTTAAAAGTTCTTAAAAAAACTATAAAGTTTGTCAGTGTGTACCCATGCACAGCTTATGAGAGGCTGTGGGGCTGTAGTTGAGGATGTCCACATTAATGTCAATTTGAAAATCAAGCGGCATCAGTCCAATTTTTAAATGAGAACAGTAGCTGAGGTTTAGCTCATTTCATCAGCATTCTGTCAATAGTAATTTCATACATAATCTTGAAGAATGTTTTATAAATTACTATAATAAAAAATGCAATATCCACCTGTCCACAGGGTTTAGTGTTGAAATTTGTAACTAAATATTTACATATCTGGAAATACACCACAGCTGCATAATATGGACAAACCTCACTGTGACAGAGCCACTGTGTTGAACACAACAGGAATCTGAAGGGTACAGTTGTTCTTACAAGCAATCTCATATTGTACTGTCAACAGAAATCTCACCAATAGTGACAGTGAGTTGTGAGAAAGTTGGACGGTCACGAGGACTGTCAGACCAGCAGCTGATGAGCAGGGACTGCAATGACTGAGGTGCCGCCTTGTGAGGTTTCCACTGAAGGTCATGTTTCTTGAGTGCTGTGAGCACTGCCTCATCTGACATCTTGGAGAATGGCAGCTCTCCCTGGTAGAACATCTCCCAGACTAGGCAAGCGAATGAGTATACGTCTGATTTGGTTGAGTAGTCATCCTCATACACAGCCTCATATGGCATCCAGCGTAGTGGTATTACCTGCATATGCATTTACAGGTTATCAGTGAACAAATCATTAGATATATGTTATTCTTCCTACAGTAAAAACATCAAACATAATGGTTGAGGGGTCAAAACTTTTTCTACATATTTAGGAGACCCCCAGTTCAATTCCTGGCCAGTAAACAGACTATCGTGATGAATTGAAGTACACACAAAAGGAACTTGCCCCAGTGCTAATTTGTTCACCATAAATCTGAAATGGAGTGCGCTGGGTTGAACCCAGACCTCAGCAGTAAGAATCCAGTGCCTAACTGGCAGAGCAATAGCATAAATATTGTGACATGTTGACCCCTACCTCCCCAGCTGCACGTAGCGGTAACGTAACGCTAATAGGCGAGTAATCACCCCGCATCCTGGCAGCCATGCGCGGTGACGTCACGAGCGGAGCCGAAGAGAGCCGAGCGGAGCCGAAGATAGCCGAGCGGAGCCGAAGATAGCCGAGCCCCGTAACCGGGTAACTATGCAAGGCGAATCAACAGCGGTGACGTAACCGGACAGCGTGGCTAGCAACAAGGGTGCCTATTACGTGCCTATTGTCCGATCGAGGCTACATAGGGAGCAGCGAAGGCTATTCACAGTCAGTTGTACTGTAACAGTCGCCGAGTCGAGTTGTACTGAGTCAGTCAGTGAGTCCTGGAGCTACCGCCGAGCACTTAAAATATCGTTAGTTAGTTCATAGGTTGCTTTTTCTGTTGTTAGGTCTTTCCTAAATCCAAATTGCTCTTTGACTAATATGTTGTTAGAATTTAAGTGTTCAAGTAGTCTATTATACATAACTTTTTCAAAGACTTTTGAGAATGAAGTCAATATGGATATTGGTCTGTAATTAGAGATGCATTTTCTCTCTCCTTTTTTAAAAAGTGGTTTCATTACAGCGTATTTTAAGCGTTGAGGAAAAGTACCTGATGATAAAGATTTATTACATAGATGATTCAAGGGTGAACTGATGTAAACAGAGCTTGCTTTAAGTAATGTAATT
>NW_019724611.1:36395-64198 GCF_002891405.2 Cryptotermes secundus
AACGCTCAAGCCGAAGATTAATCTCCCTTACACACCTGTTAATCCATGGCTTGTCATGTCGCCAGAAAAGACCAACAAACCTCACATTGGTGTGACTAGTTTTCTGGGCAATGTCACTTAAATCTTTCTCAATTTGATAATTGAGGTTTCTCTCCAAACTGTTACCTGGCCCCCCAACTATAACTACCTGATCTTCTTTACTAAAACCTTTGCACAATTTTCCAATGTCCCCAGTGACATTGCTCAGATCAGCATTGGGCTTGAATATGCTGGTCACAGCATATGCATCTCCCATTGCTTTCTGTAGCCTCTGCCCGATACCCCTACCATGACTGCTACCCAGCACTAGAATCTTACGCTTAGGCTTAGCCTCTGACACAGGCTGATCTATAGCGTCACCATCAGTCTGAGGCTCTAGCATAGCTAGAGGTTCAAATCGATTGGTTAAAGCAAACTTAAAATCTAGTGAAGAAGGAACTTTTTTAAGTTTTCTCATTCATGCTCACTATATAGCCTTGGCACAGACTGCATAGAAAACACCGTTTCCAATAATTCTTCTATTGTTGTGTGTATATCCAATTCTGTGATACTTGTTTACTTAGGCATTACCATGATTTTATTTCTTCTGGGTCCATTATTCTGGCCTTCAGGTGTCATGCCACAATATGTTTAATGGTAATGTCAACTGAGACAGGATTGTTACTGTTATTCATCATACGATCCAGATATGTTGTGTGACAGAAGATATCAGAGAAAACTGACCACTTGGATGGACAGGATCTTAGATTGGTCACAGAAAGAAGATATGATGTGGCAGAAATGCGTGCCATGATTGTGGATGTGGGATGACACGCTGATGGAAATTCTACAGTCCAGCAAAGGCTAGTGGTTATCTAGCTAGTGAGAGCATTCAAGTCTGTGGCTAATAAAGAGAATTAGTGGCTGCATAGCATTATATTCAGCTGAATGAATAGTTCCATTTCCCACCACATAACCATTCACCTTAATTGAAGTATAACACAACAGTCAATACAAATACACAACTTGACGAAGATCAAGCATTGAAACAAAATCATTTCATAAGGCCACTCTTATGCAAACTGCAAAATGACAACATGGGGCAACTCCAGGGAGTATCAACTGATTTTTCACTCTGGCTGGGGTGGTGACAATGACGATGATGACTTAATGACTGTTAACAGGTATGTGAAGTTTGATACTTTGTGTCCAAATTGTATGTGAACCAAGGATGCAATGTAAACAGCAGAGTCCTTTAAGTTTACAGCTATACAGTATATACATCTCTCATAAAATCTTTGTTACCTAAGTAAATTTTCTCAGAAGAAATATGTCTTCCTTGTAGAACTTGAGAACAAAGTGATGGCAATACTTGCTCCATAGACAAGTAAAATTAAGGATGCCTTTCAAACTGCTGAGGCTATATAGCACTCAATGAGATGGAGAGATAATTATGAATTATGAGTAGTAAAAGGGATTTAAAACATCCTGGCCTTCCTGTTTAAGAGTATTACATTGGCATTCACATACAGAGACTGAGAAAAACCACAACCAACCTCGGTCAGATAAACTTGTAACCTGGCCAGTCAGATTTTGTATTTTCTGAACATAAAACCAGAGAAGTGTTTCCTAAACAGTTTTCTACAGAACCCTGCGGTTTTGCAAAGTAAAACTAAGGGTTCTGCAAGGCAAAAATATGGGTTCTGTACGAAAATTCCACTACAACATTAAAAAGAATTGTAATTTAAATATTATTATTATAAACAGCATTTAAAATAATCTTCATTTTGAAACGTCTTTAAGTTAGAAATGTCAATTTCAAAGGAATAAATTAACGAAGTAAAGTATGTTTTAGCACCAGAGGAAAAAGCTTTATGAAGACTTATAATTTGTCAGCCAGTCCTCTTCACCAGCACATACTTGTGCAGAACTGTATTCTCAAATTGTGCATCAACAAAAATGAAATGCAAACAAAGACTAAATGCACTGTCAGATTTGAAAATTTGAAACACAAAAAAAATTTATGAAAACAAAAACTACTCTTCACATTGAAGATTGCAGACAGGTGGTGCATTAGTTTTGAAGCTCCACTTTTCATACATAATATGATTTTTACTTCTAAATATGTCAATTGAATAACACACTAATTTCGCATGCCTGTTTAACTTGTCAGCATGTTTTGCCATACACAGTACGCTGGTATTTAAATAGTCCTACCTGCGGTTTGCCGTACACCGTACACCAAGCTGTAAGCTTAATTTCAAAGGCCCATAAATATGGAACGAACCATGCCAGCATGATGACAATTGCACTGGGCTGTTGCGAAAAGAATGCGCTCTCTGTTCGTGTAAACATAACGTTCAATTTCCTGCAGCTCTGCCAGTCAGTCTAAATAGAACACTGACCTCGCAGTTACAATGGCCAGGTGACTATGATATCAACATACCACAAAGATGATATGCATGTGGTTGTGAATAAAGCAAACAAACACGAAACAAAGCCCATGGCTGTTTGTGATTACAACAGAAACATGCTAGGAGTGGATCTGACGGATCAAATGCTACAGCCGTACTTGCTTGAACGAAAGAAGAGTACTAAGTAGTATCAGAAGTTATTCAAGAGGCTACTCAATGTAGCAATACATAATGCAATGGTCATATATCGGTGTCTCCCGAATAACAAAAACATGGACACACTAAAGTTCAGACTTTCACTAGTACAAGACCTTGTGGAAAATCATGGTTCTGGTTTTCCTCATCCTGTATACGGCCGTCCATCAGTTGAGCCGCCGCCTAAAAGACTCACAGAACGACATTTCCTGGAGCGTATTCCAGCCAGA
The DNA here is from genome assembly GCF_002891405.2 of Cryptotermes secundus. NCBI lineage: Eukaryota > Metazoa > Arthropoda > Insecta > Blattodea > Kalotermitidae > Cryptotermes > Cryptotermes secundus. Next base: position 39,253 of record NW_019724611.1, read on the forward strand.
GGAAAAAAGCAAAGCCTCAAAAAGGATGTGTTGTGTGTGCAAAACATGGTAAAAGGAATGAATTTATTTTTGGTGTAGTGAATGTGAGGCAGGGTTGTGTTTAGATGGATGTTTCAAGAAATACCATACAAAACTCAACTTCTAATCCACTTGCTTTCATCACTCAGGTACAGGGCGCTCATATTATAAGGTAAGATTATAAAACCATATTTTAAGATGATTTCAGTGAAAAATTCATAATTATACCCTCATATTGTTCAAAAGTTATGATACATAATATAATTTAGAGCAAAATTTAAATGGGCAATTAAAAAATACTACCGCAGGAGGCCCCACAACAGCAATATTTAAATGCCCGCGCTGAAGGGTTAAAGTTTGTTTTTCATTATCCTTACTTATTTGTGGTCCAGCTTTTAGCTTCATATGTATGAATTTTGTGAGGGGTTCAGTAAAAATTTTTCAAGTGAAGGTCTTCTGTGGCCAAAATAAATTGTGAAATACTGGCCTGCAACATTATCACTACAGCAACCAGGTTGATGAAAGGGGAATGGGTAAATGTTATAAAAAAGAGCTGTCCTACGTACCTCATTGTGATACTTGCAGTATTCCTTGCTGTATGTGTCTCTGGACAGGGCTGAGAGAGAGACTTTCACATTCAAGTTGGAAGCGATGAGGCAGTTGCGGGCAGCCAGGTCACAATGTACAAAGCGCTGGTTGGAGAGGTGCTCCATTCCTTGAGATACTTGACTGGCCAGCTGGATGATCTGCGTTACTGACAGCTGTGGAGGGCGAGGACCCTTGCCCCCAACACTCACGGCTCTTGAAGTGTTCCCCTCCTTGCCGCCACCTCGAGTGGCTAGCAGGAACTGCTTCAGATCCCCCTGTGATTCAGACAATACCCGACATTCAGAGTGACATCAGACTGACTATTCCTGGGCAGTTGGTAGTTATTCATCTTATCAAGGAATTCCTTGTTGTTAACACTCTGCGGACCAGTGGCATATTTTTATGCTCAGCGCTTTAAAACGTGGCAGACCGGTGGCATATTATTATGATTTTATGACACATTAGATTTTAACACACTATACCTTTCTCTGGCACCACCCAAATGAAATGACTACTGTGTAATATTATTCTGGAATGTTTGCTTAGTAGGCAGTAACTTGATCTTGCTGTTTGGGTTCCCCCTCCAAAGGAAAATGGTACTGACCCTTCAAGCTCTTATGTACCAGGCAGGAAGTTAGTAGTGTAATGAGTCAAGGACAAAAGCGGTTGAAAACCAAGCAAAATATCTGACGTTTCTTCTGAGACATGTAGTGACAGTGGTATTTGTCTCACCCCTGGATCACCAGTAAACTTTCCCAAAGTGGGTGTTTTGTCCACTTTACCCCATGTAGCTGTCCCCACAATGCCAGCACTCGCACTTTCATCAGAGCTCTCACTGTCACTTTCACTTTCTCTTCTTGTCACAATATTTTGGGGGCCCCTGTGACTGCCCTCCCTATCAGAAGACGAAGCAGTTGGCAAGTCAGATAACTCATCGCAGATCAAATCACAGATTTCTTCTTCTCCGAGAGCTCGCGCAGCCTTCAACTGCTTTCGTCTCTGAGCCATGTTGACTCTGAGAATATGTTGCCTCACACATAGAAGCTTCGACTTGAAAAAGGGACTTTTCTTTAGAGTGAGAGGGGAATAGAGGGTGGTCACGTTGCTGACTCAGAAAACAAACGTTCCGAAGGTCAGCTACGCAATACTTTTACAGACACCTGGCCACCAAAGCGAGGAATAGTGTGTTGCAACATAACGTGTCCTAAAAGCCTAAATCTAGGCGACCGGTCTGCCACGTTTAAAATGCAAACGCCTAGGCCTAGGCGACCGGTTCGCAAAGTATTAAACATTGTTCTAAAATAAATGGTCCAATTATCAGATCTCCAATGAGAAACACCAAACATTCACTGAGAATCTATGTATCTGTTTATTCTATTAATGTCTGTGAAGGCCATTCATTTCTATCATGCACCATAAAGATACTTCTAAGTGGTTCTTTAACACAATATATTGTGTATCTTCATACTGGAGTAATTCTAGTACTACAGGGTGATTCACGAAGTTTTACCCCCACTTAGGGAGGACATTCCTGAGGTAATTTGGAACAAAAAATTTTAATATACTAATGGTATCCAACTCATAATTAAAGAGATACAGTAATTTGAAAACTTGTGAAAAATCTTTTTTCTTCGAATTTCAGTCAAAACAAATTAGAAATACAATACAAACGCTTTTTAAATCATTAATGTTTTAGGAAAGAAGCATTCTAAAACCAATTTTTTTTTTCAGTTTCTTACTTTTGCATTGTGCAACATTTTTCATCGATTTTACGTTACAAAATTACATTATTTTCAGCATCCCATTCTGTAAACATACCACTGGTTGCATATCACACCCTTCTATCCATCTGTTTCCTTTAAACTGTAGTGCCTTACAAGACGACTGGATTTACATAAGATTTTCAAAAATTCCTCCCTGCACGTCAACACAATGTGTTGCACACGTATGAACCACGCTCGTAGCATTTCGCAGTTCCACACGTTTGTTCCTTATTGTCATCGCCGTACCCAGAATACGTTCAAGCAAAACTCCACGTGTTTGTAACTTTACCTGGTACACAATGTCCTTCATCCAGCCCCATATGCAATAAAATGAATGGCCCAATTAGCTGATCATACAGAACACCACACCAGACACTGACACAGAATCAGTGTCGAAAATTCAATTCTATCGTGGCACGGGGATTATTGCCTGCTCAAACATGTAAGTTGTGACTGTTGTTGACCCCGTCCTGTGTAAACTGTGCCTCATCGCAGAACATTATCGAGCAGTACAACTGCTGATTTCCATTTAACCAGTTGCAGAACTGCAAACGAAGAGCACGGTCTCCTGGTTGTAGGTGCTGTAATTGCTGTAAATGATAAGGATGCAGCCCGTTCTCATGCAGAGTCCTCCACGCCATGGACTGAGAAACACCGAACCGCTGAACTATATGTTTTTTACTGGCACGCAGACTGCGCTCTACAGCATCAAGAACGGTTTCTTCTTCGCACAATTCATGTTGAGGATTTCGTTCGTATTGTATACAAACGCTGGGGAGAGAACCAGTTTGTCTTAATGTGATGAATGTACTGCTAATGGATTTAGGATTAGGAATCCTGTGAATAGGATAACGCCGGTGATATTCGGCAGGAGTGGCTCTCGCATATCCATCACATACACCCAAAACAAACACCATATCGGCATATTCCTCAGTGGAAAATGTGTATGGCATCTTAACTTCACAAAGTCACCAACATTACGTCCTATTCACTACTGGATTGCTTTGCCTAGGATCGTGCAACATTCCAGCTGGTCAGCTTATCTGCTGACACAGCTGACTGGAACGCAAGGTGGCCCAGGAGGGGAGCAGAGTGCTGCATTCACATTGATGCGTTTCGAAAATCTATTGTTACTCCGTAACTATTGAAAATCAACCAAATGTTTATAAGGAAATTTTGCAGGAAATAACCCCAGGAATTTGTACCATAAGCCGGGGTAAAACTTCGTGAATTACTCTGTATAAACAGAAATTATGGATGTGTTGGGATAGGAAAGGAGAAGTAGGAGGGGTGTAATTTGTGATGTGACTGGTAGTTCTTATTATCATTTTGTTAGATAGCAATGGCTGAAATGAAGAAGAAAGCAGCTCAATATATGTAATTTGGACTAATTAAAAAGGGTTTTTAAACTGGTGAAAAAATGCTAGTAATGATGGTATTACTAGGGCATTATGAAATCACATATCATATGGAGCTGACAAGTGGAGCACATACTGTATTGACATTATCAGGAAAAAGAACAATATGGCAGAATTTACAGGTTTGCAGAAATATTTTTTAAGAAAAGTGAGAATGAACCAGTGCCATAAGATTGAGTTAAATAAGTGAGAAAAGTACCACTTCTAAACCAAAATAATAATTCACAATAAGGTAATACAGTAAATTAACATAATTTCATAACACTGTATACATACAGTACTTTTACATGAGACACACATCTAATGCCATCTGGTGAGAAAAGTATCAACCCAACGTGTCTGAATTTCCCACCAGTGTAAGATTACTGGAAGTGTGTTGAAAACAGGCTTTAGTAATTTTCTAATCATGACGTTATGGTGTATATCATTAACCTTCAAGTACCAATGCTAGGTATATATAACAGCAAGTAACACTTGGCTGTGGCCCAGTGTTAGATTTATCTAATGCGGTACATGTGCACCCTTTGGGAGTGCTGACAGTTTGATCTTAGGGTTGAAACCACAACAAACCCATGCAAGGTCAAGTCAGTGGTTCATTCCTTAGCTCTAAACAATGAAATTGTTTTCCAAGGTACTGGTTTTGATTATTTACGTTTAGATATGACTGTTTATGACTGGTCAGCCAAATAGGGCACAGCTTTGTTTTGAGAACTGAGAAGTAATTATTCATCTGAGCATGCAGATTAGTGCTACTTGAGCTTGCAAGGAAGTGGGTCGTTTTCAAGGATTTGTTTTCAGTAGCGAATTATCAGTCAGAAAGTCAGTGTCGGATTGTCAATTATATATTTATAAAACATTTTTATTTTGTGTCTCGGTAGAGGTATAAAGCCATTGAAGACAACAATGCACATATGGGCTTTGTGAATAAATCTGACAGGATGGTAAATAGTTGTGGAATTGCCCAAAGGACATGGAAATCGGCAAAGAAATTGTCTTCCCACCTTCTAGACATGACAATTCTCAGTGCCTATTTATTGCTCAAGTCATGTGGTGGAAAAATGACACATAAAAAATTCCGCGAAATCTTAGTGCAAGATTTGATTGTACAGTCGCATGAGGCGAATGTCATGGTCAGTGGCGTTTCTCGGGGGAAGCCCGGTCAGTGGGGGGAGGCCAAGTTTATCTGGGGCCCAACTGAGTCGATTAGAGGTGAAACATTGACAACACTGGCCACCCAAAGGGAAACAAAGACGTTGTGGGTGTTTTCGCTAAATAAGAAAACTAGAAGCAACTTTTTTTATTGTAAAAAGTGTTGATGTTGGTCTATGTGTCAAGCACTGCTTTGACCAGTGGCACACGTACGTCAGAGTGTGAGCACTGAATGGAGTTATCATAAAATGTGAAGTGACACAGTTTATACTCACATACAGTCTGAACAAAAGATTATTGTACATAGTGATTATTTTTTACAAAATAAAAATGTCTGAAGTTTTGAGAAAAACTACAGTTAAGTCCTTTGGAATTTCATAATATATATAATAAAGATGACATTTTGCATTTCATGACAAAATAATCATAGTATATTTTCATTTGTAAAAATTGCCCTTTTATGTAAATGTAGAAAATGTTATTATTTTTCAGGCTGTTTTTAGTTCATATTTCTATATTGCATAAAACAGAAAATATGTAGTTTTTTCTGAAAGTCTGCAACTTTAAAGACATTTAAATTCTGGCTGCAGCAGGCTCTCGACAATTTAAACGTCCATACTTCAAAGGTTAGGTGATGAAGATGCACCTGTTTGTGGAGTAGTTCAAGTACTTTTGTAGGTGCATGCACATACCCAGTCACTGTACTCCAATATCATATAATGTGGGTTAGCTTCACAGCACAGCCCCAGCAGCTGGACGATATGCTGGTGCTGCAGTTTGTGGAACATGTCCAGTTCTCGCTTGAATTCTTGCAGTGCTGAGTCCTCTCGAGTATTCTGAAGGGATTTCACCATTACCACCGTCTCCTTCTCCTTGTCCTCACCTTCTTGTAGTCCTTTGGCTCTTGCCAGGAACACCTCACCAAACTTCCCTCGACCTAGAAAATTTTGCTTATTGATTACTGTCATCATCTCCCACTGACATTTCTATTGATGCACCTCATCCTATGACAAGGCCTTCTCCAAGATCTCCTATTTTCCCATTAGCATTTCTCTTGTATGTGTAAACCATTTGGACATACTCCCTCACTTTTTTCTTCCCAGGTACCTTTTATTTGACATCCTATGTTATAGTGCTTTCTAAGTTATAGAGGCAATGTATACATAAAGAAGGGTGAAATAATTTCAATATAGTGAAACCTTGCCATATATGGATTTGATTTTACATGTACATTATTATTTTTTACATGATTATATTGTGACGTATTGGCATGGCTCAAGAGGAATATCTTCAGGAAATCTTGGACCCAAAGAAATTGTGGACCGCTGAAGAGAAGTGACACAAGAATGTCCCGTCATGCAACAGAGGCACGATGCAAGAGAGACATCATGAAGAACCTTACTCAGGGAACTGGTGGACCCGGGAGGAAGCGGTTGGTCACAGCTGACAAGATGATGACTAGCTGTGCAAATGTGACACAGCACAAGATATCAGTTGGCGTCATGCGCAAGCCGGCATAAAGATGTGTCGAAGAAAGCACGAGAAGAACTTGAATATGAGAGGACTGTTGAGAGATTGTAATATTGATGAAGAAAAGTTAAGACGTTGGTAGCCATGATGAAGCTAGGCAGAATGTTGATGTAACGTGTAAAGTGCATACATGCTTTGTTTCTATTACAGAGAAGCAGTGCTTCTCCTCTTGTTTATTAATAATAAACCGTAAGGACATGTTAATAACTGAAGTGTAGCGTTTTTACTATAACAGGTTATGGGCCCAGGCTTTTTTTTTGCGTAATGAGTGAGCTGTGATAGGTTAGAAGTGCGTCAGTCCTTCACAAGAGCGGGTTATTCGCCATTGAAGAAAATCCGAAGAAGAATGGATTTCATAAAGAAACTTAAACCACTAGGTAGCAGTGCAGACTGGCCTGTGTGGAAAAGGAAAATAAGGGATCTTATGGATTACCATGAGGGAGCCCTAGAAGCCATTGATGGTAAAATAACAAAACCGGAGCCACTTGAAGAGAACGCGACTGCAGCACAACAGAGACAGTATAAAATAGAGTTGGATTACTACAGAAAGGCAAACAGTTATGCCAAATCCATGATCACAGCATCAGTTACAGATATAGTGTATCAAAAGATAATGGATAAGGACACGGCACGTGAGGTATGGGCGACTCTCAAAAGGCAATTTGAGGCTGGTACAGAAGATCAATTGTTTAAGTTTTGTAGTGATTTCTTCGCCTTCAGTTGGTCAGACAAAGAAGATGTATCAACACATGTAGCAAAACTTTTAACCTTGTGGAATGAGTTAAACGGTGGTTTGGTGGCAACGAAGGAACATGCGCTGCCTAACCTATTGTTTATTTGCAAAGTTATGAGTATTCTACCAAAGTCATTTGAGTCATTCAAGTCTAGTTGGATGCTTATAGGAAAAAGCAAAGACAACCCAATAGATGAATTGACTAGTAAGTTATGCATGTTCGAGAGAAATTTTGTAAAATTTCCGATTCAAGAAACAGTGAAAGAAGTTGAGAATTTTACACAGGAGGCCTCTGTTGCAAGACATAACTGGAAGCCAAAATCAAAGAAAAACGACACATGCAATTACTGTAAAAGAAAAGGACACTGGGTGAAAACTTGCAAGAAGTGGATACGTGATGGCTGTCCTCAAAGAGGAAATCAAGAAAAAGAAAGTAGTAAAGACAGTGCTCAAGTAATAATTGGAACAGTAGCTTCTGATTGTGAGATTTGCTCTACAGTTGAGGTTAAGGGTACAGAGTGGTGGATTGACAATGGTGCTACAAAACACATGACAAATTGTTCCAAGTACTTCATAAATTTTGAAGGGTTTGAGAAGCCAAAGGACATTATTCAAGCAGGTCAAGCTCCGCTACAAGCAGTTGGGGCTGGAGACATGAAAGTGAAGTCAGACCTAGGAAACAAGAATAAAATGTTGTTACTAAAGAATGTGTTATTTGTGCCTGACCTTGTCAAGAATCTTTTTTCTGTCCTAACAGCTCATGAAGCCAACCCATCAAGTAGATTCATATCAGGTATTAACACATGCAGTTTGCAAGTCCATGGAGAGGAGATAGTAAAAGGAAAGCGTTCCACAGGAGGTGGATTGTACAAAGCCCTAATTGAGCCTGTTATGCCAGAGCGACAAATTGAAGTAAATTCTGTTACAACTAATGATTCCACTCTTCAGCTATACCATGAGAGGTTTGGACACCAAGATAAAAGACACATAAAGAATATCCTTGAAAAGGAGTTTCAAATAAAAGTAAGGGTAGATAGTTCTGTGTGTGAACCATGCATGTATGGAAAGGCTCATAGACTTCCCTTTGGAAGAAGAAACGAAGTGACAATTCAAGGAGAACTCTTATCTGCAGATGTGTGTGGTCCATTCAAACCAACCTTTCAAGGAAAGAGGTATGTTGCACTATTTAAGGATAATTACTCTAGATACAGATATGTGTATTTGTTGAAGGAAAAATCAGAAGTGGAAAGTATCTTAACAGATGTGATACGGAAGGCAAAGGCCTTAGGACATGTTGTGCATGAATTCCTCAGTGATAATGGAGGAGAATTTGATAATGAGAAGGTTAGGAATGTTCTCAACAAAAATGGTATAGTTCATCGGCTAACAGCTCCCTATACGCCTGAACAGAACGGGAATACCGAGCGTGAAAACCGCACAGTTATTGAGATGGCAAGGACACTTATGTATGCAAACAAGGAAACAGAATTCCCAGAAGAAATTTGGGGTGAGTTGGTAAATACGGCAGTGTATATTTTAAATAGAACAGGAAAGTCAAAGGAAGAAGGGAAAAGCCCCTATGAACTCTGGATCAAGAAAAAGCCGCGTTTGAAACACTTCAGGATAATTGGAACCCCTTGTTATGTACATATACCGAAACAAAGAAGAACCAAGATGGATAGAAAAGCAGTTAAAGGGTACTTAGTGGGTTACGACGGTGATGAGAGATACAGAGTGTGGATAAAAGGCACAAGGTCAATAGCACTGTCAAGAGATGTGGTATTCGAAGAGAATCCAATAAGATGCATCAAATCTCATGAAGACTCTAAATCCGAGACAGGTGACAGCTTTAGCACTGGAGCTTTAGAAAACACAAGTGGTCAGTCGGATTATGAAGATGAGACTCAAAGTGAAGATAGTGAAGAGGTGCAATCAGAAGATCCAAAAACTCGCTCTTTAAGAGATAGAACTACCTTAAAGAAACCATCCCACCTAGAAGACTATGTTATGATATCAGAAGTGTTAAATGAAAGGTTCAACCCCGAGACATACGAAGAGGCAATTTCTTGTAAAGAAAAGGAGAAGTGGAAGGAAGCAATGCTTAAGGAAATGGAATCTTTACGAGAAAACAATACATGGGAAGTCACCAAACGACCAGAAAATGAAAAAATTATAAAATGTAAGTGGGTATACAGAGTCAAAGAAAATCCTGATGGTAATGTTGACAAGTATAAGGCAAGACTTGTAGTCAAGGGTTTCAGCCAGCGACAAGGAATTGATTACAATTCAACATTTAGTCCTGTAGCAAAATGGGGAACCATACGTGCAGCCATCAGTACAGCAGCAATGGAAGGGATGTGGATGTCACAGTTCGATGTATCTACAGCCTTCCTATATGGAAGTTTGGAAGAGACTATCTACATGAGCCAACCAGAAGGTTTTTCAGATGGTACGAATAAAGTATGTAAGCTCAGGAGAAGCCTATATGGATTAAAGCAAGCTCCCAGGTGTTGGAATAAACGTTTTGGAAAGTTCATGACTGAACAAAAATTCAGAATCAGTAAGGAAGACCCATGTCTCTATATTAGAGAAAGAGATGGAAACAAGATATTTCTAGTACTGTATGTTGATGATGGTCTTGTTGTTGCAAGTAATAAAGAGGAATTAAATAGTTTTCTTCATGATTTGAAACAGAATTTCAAAATAGCTGAAAGGCCAGCAACTTATTATTTAGGTTTGGAAATAGACAGAAGACAGGATGGAAGGATCAAGATCTCTCAAGAAGCATATGCCAAAAGAATCCTTGAGAGATTTAACTTTTCAAATTGTAACCCAGTTTCAACTCCAATGGTGAAAGATAGTATGGATTTAGGGAAAGAGGGTGATAGAAATGAGAAGAGATTTCCATATCGCCAAGCCGTAGGCGCTATTATGTACTTGATGATAGGTTCAAGACCAGACTTGGCATACAGTGTCGGAGTACTTTCAAGGTCCCTAGAGAGTCCATCAAATGAAGACATAGGAAGACTGAAAAGAGTTCTCAAGTACATTAAGGGAACCGTGTCTCTAGGCATAATCTATGATCCTAACTGTAATTCTAGAGTTTTAAATTGTTACAGTGATGCAGATTTTGGAGGATGTGAGAGCACGGGTCGGTCTACTTCAGGCGCTGTAGTCATCTATGCTGGAGGTGCAGTATCTTGACTTAGCCGCAGACAAACTACTGTGGCTCTTTCTACTACAGAGGCAGAACGTGTAGCAGCAACTGAAGCAACCAAAGAAGTACTATGGTTAAGCAGATTATATAAGGAGATAAACAGTTTGAATGATACTCCTTTATTAGAAGTTGATAATTTTGCTGCTGTAAAGTTGGCTCAAGATCCTACTTTGCACGGTAGAACTAAACATATAGATCGGAGACATTTTTTTATTAGAGAAGTTGTGGAATCGGGTAAGATTAGTATTAAACAAGTGTCAACAAATGATCAAGTTGCTGACATTCTGACAAAGCCACTTCACAAACCACAGATGAATAAGTTGTGTGTCAGAATGGGGTTATTTTTGTAATTGCAGTCAAATGTTTAATATTGTAAATTGTTTCTTTTCTTCTCAATAAGGGAAAGTGTTGAGAGATTGTAATATTGATGAAGAAAAGTTAAGAAGTTGGTAGCCATGATGAAGCTAGGCAGAATGTTGATGTAACGTGTAAAGTGCAGACATGCTTTGTTTCTATTACAGAGAAGCAGTGCTTCTCCTCTTGTTTATTAATAATAAACCGTAAGGACATGTTAATAACTGAAGTGTAGCGTTTTTACTATAACAAGGACAACACAAGGACTTGTCCTGAAAGGAAAATTCGAGGTATGTGCAAGTGCACAAGCAGTAGGGATTTCCAGCAGATGCCAGAACATCACAAACTGGATCATGTGGAGGGGTCAACCCCCTCCAAAACGAAAAAGAAGAAAAGCACAGAAGAGGAGCCGGTAAATTAGAAGCACCGGCCTCCCGAGCAAGAGTGAATGTGCGATGGGAGAAAGTGAAGGAGTGAATGTGATACAACTGGATCTTCTGGCAAGTTAACAGGAAACCGCTCGAGATGAGCTGGTCTTAATAGGGGAGCGGATGTAACGGATGGAGGACAGTTGCTGCAAGAGGAGTAGCCAGACAAGAAAGAAGATGACGTTGCAAGGACAGCCTGCAAATGAAAGTAATGGGGATGTAACGTTAGGCTACTCAGGATGAACAGCCTTAAGAAGGGAGCAGTGTGACGTACTGCACTACGGAGGACATCCCTTCCCCAGCCAGAGGTGACGTAACATTGGGTGCTGTCGCTACTACAGTAATGTGCCAGTCAACACCCCGCCCCCCTCCCCCGCAGTGGCTTAGTGGGGGATGCCACGGTTGCTATGCAGCAGTAAACAACTCTCGACAGCATTGCCCAGCAACACCTGTAAACATGGCGACTAGGCAACAAGGAAGCGAGGCGTTTTCCCGTTGTCTGGCTGAGGGTTTTTAAGAGAACCACACTGCATAAGGAGTCAGTTAAAATGTATCAGCTGCCAAAGACAGTTGAAAATATAGTGTGGTTAGAAGATTTGATGTGATAAATTGTGATACTGCAGATGGCAATAGTAATTGTGAGACTGTAAATTGTGTGATTATAAGAGCGAGTGGAATGAATTCACTATATTCAATATGGCGTAAAGTTATTTTTCGCGTTATACACCCAACACATGACAATATGTTAGGGGGCACGCGGTAGTGTAGTTCGTTGACGCACTATGCTACAAGCCGGAAGGTCGCGGATTCAAGTCCCGATGAGGTCATTGGATTTTTTCCAATTGACCTAATCCTTCCAGCCGCACTATGGCCCTGAGGTTGACTCAGCCTCGTTAACAGAAATGAGTACAAGGAATTAATTAAATAATTTTCCTGGGGAGTAAAGCGTGGCCGGTGCGTAAGGCTGACAACCTTACCGCCATCTTCAAGCCGATTATCTAGATAATGTGGGACCCTCAACGTCTCACAATCCTATGGGCCTTCACGGCCTGGTACAGGGATAGCCTTATTTTTTCACTTTTACTTCTTAAATTATATGTTAACACTATATGATAAACAGCTTCTATTATTAAAATATTGTCACATGTTTAGAATCCAGAAGAGTTACTACCATGGTAACTCAATAACAATGAGCCATTGCGTAGACAATGCCGAAACAACGAGTGTGTTTCCCCAGAGATGAACAACAGAAAGCCCGTAGAGTAACAACGGATGAGACGAAACACTTTACTAGTGCATAAAGAGCGTTCCCGAAGCAACAGATTGCCGAACACGTGAGATCAAACCTTGGCGAGGGGTGTCCTCTACTGAGTCCGCAGAACACCTACATAAGCCGAGAGCCACAGACAGCAACAGCACAGATGGAACCTAGTCGCCATACAATACAGTTGGAACCTAGTTGCCATACAACACAGTTGGAAGATAGCCACCGCAGAATACAGATGAAGTGTTAACAATTGTACAGCGTGTAAGAGTGAATGTCCAATAAAGATTCGCTGAATCCGAGACCCACATTAATTTATTTGTCACGTGACAATATATAGTAATATTCTACTCCAAATTCCTCATTCCAATTTTTTCCATAGGTTCCTGACTCTGGTAAATGTCTTGCCAAACACAGTGCTTCATTAACTTACATTTTAAGACTTCTGAAAAAAAATTATATACCTGGAGACTTCAGAACGCACCTAATTATCATTTATTGATCATTAGACCCAGTGAACTCTTGACTTACATGGTTGAAATAAATTATCTGAAACAGATTTTTGTGCCACAATAAATTTAATATTGAGAGTGTCATTAAATGGAAACCTTTTCTGACAATATTCGTCCTTGTACAATACTTGCACTCCTTTTCTGTTTATCAATGTCAGATGCAAGTAGGGAGACAGCTCTAACTGCTCAATATGACCTACAAGCCCCATTTTTGATGAAACTGCATTCAGACACACATAAATCAGTTCAATCAAACTGTGTTCTTGGAGTGAGGTGAGAAGACTGAATGGACACAGTGACTGACTGTTCCTAAGGTGATTCAGTGAAATGTCTTCAACTTACATCAGTCTTGGAGCATCAAATAAAGACGTCAGTCGTAAACGACAAATAGTGATGAATGTGGAAAGAAGTTTCCAAAGGTACTTATGGTACTGTCCCACATTTATCTGATGAGACTATGACTATGAAACACCTGAGTCAGGATAACCAGTCTCCAGGCCAAGATTTGAACCCAGGTTGTCCTGAATATAAAGTAGGGTACTGTCCCACATTTATCTGATAAGACTAAGACTATGAAACACCTGAGTCAGGATAACCAGTCTCCAGGCCAAGATTTGAACCCAGGTTGTCCTGAATATAAAGTAGGGTACTGTCCCACATTTATCTGATAAGACTAAGACTATGAAACACCTGAGTCAGGATAACCAGTCTCCAGGCCAAGATTTGAACCCAGGTTGTCCTGAATATAAAGTAAGTGCACTAATGACAGAACCATGATGTTTAGTTCATGAGACATCATGAAACAAGCATGTATCCATGGCTGCATTAAGTACAGAGGTCATATTGTGATACTGTGCAAAAGCACTGCATGCCCACACCTCTTCTCATGGAATAAGAGAGATGGTCTTAAAACACATTCTTGGGGGAGGGGGGGTGAACTTAGAAGTTTAAACAAAAGTTTCTTTAAAATGATATATTATTTACAGCTTTCTTAAATTAGGTGACAGGAACACTTCAGTAAAAATTCACTTGGTTCAGTTATGTAAATTTTGTGGCTATATGCTCAAGTTATTAACATACAAAACACAGCCCAGAGGGAATGCATGATCTTCAGTGTTTTGATGGTTAAAGGGCTAAGAGCATTAACTAGCCAAAGAAGTTCTCACCTAGCAAGACCATGTTGTGCAGGTCTTGCCGTGGAAATGCCAGTCGGTCATAGCTGCTGCTCTTGTTGGAACGTCGGCTCTGCGAGGAACTGTGGGACTGAGCAGTGTCTGCCCCATCCCCACCTACATCAGGTAGCTGCTGACTGGCTGTTGCCTCTTTCAGTTCTGTGTGCTCCACACCTGCCTCACCATTCTCAGCTTTTGTCACTAGCACAGAATGACATAAGAATCATACAAGAGTTTCTGACCCTTACTCTGCCTCTATTCACTGCCTTCAGCTCATCAAATAAGCTAAATAAACAAAGTGTCAGCAGACGTCCTTCCAAGGCCTGTATCTGGCTAACTGCATGTGAATCCAGGACCGTCCCAAGAATTCAAAACATTTAGTAATCCTAAACTACACAAATCCATGTAACAAATTCTATAAATTGATTCAAAATATCTCATAGACATAACGTTACTTCTGAATGACCAAATAAAGCACAATGAAATTAAAGGGAATATGAAGGAAATGTTTTCTTATAATATTCTGTATTCCAGCATCCTGTTGCAATTGTTTAACTTGACGTCCATGTATTTACTGTCCGTCAATATTGCAACACTTGTTTGCTCACTACTTAATTTTAATTTAGTTTAACATTTTACACTTTGACACTACATGTTTTGTCCCAAACGGCCATCTTCAGGTGTCTTGATATATTACAAATATTTCATTAACCTTTAACGGCTAAATGTTAAATATATCTAACAGCAAGCTGCACCCCGAGGTGGCTGAATGTTATATATATCTAACGGAGTACTTGTGCTCTCTTTGGGAGTGCTGACAGTTTGACCTTGGGTTTGAAGCCAAAACAAACCTACGTGAGGTCATGTCAGTGGTTCATTCCTTAGCTCTGAACAAAGAAATCGTTTACCATGGTACTGATTTTGATACTACAGTACAACTTGGTTATAACGTCATCAAAGGGACCTAAAATTATTGCCGTTATAAACGAATGTCACTGTAACCGAAATGGGCACTTCCACAGTAGCCTTATGTTAATCACGTAAAAATCTACCAAAAACCGAGTTAAAATGTTGCATTTTTTTAGTGAAATACGTAGTTAAGTACAGACTAACGTAACATTAATGTGGAATTGCCCAAATGTGTAATATGAAAGACATATTACAGCGCTTTTCACTGACAATACACACAATATTTCACGAATCACTTTAACTTTCTCTTCAATGCTTAAAACTTTCCTTTTCATTGCCACGTTTTCGCTACTGCACTTCTCTGGGTTTAGGCAGGAACACTATAGGGTAAGGAGACAATGTGAGGTCCTGTTAGACGAGATTCTAGGAAAGGAATACAGTTAACAACCTGCCGCGTCCTCTTGCACTATTCACGCAGTCCCACCCCACACCCTTGTTTTCGCATAAAACCCACGCTCCTCTTGCAGCCCGCGGTCGTATTCTTCCAGGACAGTCACGTCAGCAAGTAGAGAAAGTGAGGGTGGGCAGACACATCGAACTTTCCCACCATATCAGAGAAATTCAGGAATGAAAATGACGTTACATACGAGGTTGATGCATTTGTGCATGTCGTACTAAGCAAGGTATAAAAACAGTTGCTTTATGAGGAATTAGTTCGTACCATTGAATATTTGACGCAATAGACAAGGTGTCGCAGAAACCGATGTTGCTATAACCAAGTTTTACTGTATTTACATTTAGATATGACTGTTTATGACCTGGTCAGCCAAATATAGCCCAGCTTTGTTTTGAGAACTGATGAGGAAATATTCATGGTGCTTGCATATGAGTGCTTCCAGAGCCTTCAAGGAAGTTCGACGCATTGAAGGATTGGTTTTCAGTGACGAATTATCAGTTATGAAGTCAGTGTTGGATTGGCTAATATTTCTTTATCAGTTAAAAAGTCAGTGTCAGACTGTCACATATTTTTTTTATATATCATTTTTATTTTGCGTCTTGGATCAGGTATAAACCCACTGAGTCAGTATTACTTTGTGAGTAAAAGACATCTTTGCCACTGCGACGTTCGGTATCAGTGTCGGACTGGCACTCTTTTCGACTAGTATTATAATTACTTTGCATCAATATTTTGCGAGTATTACTAATAAGTGAGAGTGTTGCCTTGTCAATCAACATAATTTATTCGATTCTGCTAGACACCCCCTTCCCCCAAGATGATTCTTCAATCGCACAAGCCGAATATCATGGTCAGTGGCGTTTCTTGGGGGGAGGCCAAAGTTATCAGGGGGCCCAAGTGAGTTGACTGGAGGTGAAACATTCAAAACACTGGCCAACCAAAGGGAAACAAAGACATTGTCATGTGTTTCGCTAAATAAGAAAAGCAGGAGCATGCTCTTCTATTGTAAAAAGGGTGGTGTCGCTCTGTGTGAGGTGGACTGCTTTGAGAAGTGCCACACGCGTCAGAGTGTATCGTAAACTATGAAACTCAAACTCGTGTACAGTCTGAACAAAATATTATTGTATATAGTGTGACTATATTTACAATATCACCGTGATTCAAGGTTGAAGAAAAACAATGGGTAAGTCCTTTGGACTTTCATAACATATATAATAAAGATTATATTTTGTATTTCATGACAAAATAACCACAGTTAATTTTTGTTTGTAAAAATTTCTCTTTGAGCATATGCAGAAAATTTTATTGTCTTTCAGACTGATTTCAGTTTGTATTTCTATTGTTATATTTTAGCGTCCTGTTGCACTGATTTAAGTCCATGATTTATTTAAACCGTCTTGCAGTGCATACACTCATTTATCTCCTTCTCTCCCTCGCACTACATGTTTCGGCATAATAATGCCATCTTCAGGTGCTTACTTATCCACGCCAAACTAGTTCATTGCATGCCTTGTTCTCATATTAAAATAACTAAAATATGTATCTATCATATACATTGTCAAACGTTAAAAATATTAAAATTGTTCAGGATACCACATCGCTACGTCGCACCTCACTACGCCAGTCACGCCCATTCTCCTCTGTTGGAGCACTCCTTCACTATCTTGTGTGTGTTGTGCTTTTGTTGTGTCTTGCTCCTGTGACTGCGTGTGTTATACTGTTCTGAACAGTATAACACACTATACAAACATAACACTATAACTTCCCCCATCTCTCCCCACTCCTCGCAACCAGGGCATATAAATACAGGAACAAACACACCCCATCCCTACTAGTAAAGACAACACCACACTGTGGAAGAAACACGCAAAACAGGGGCGCGTGAGTACAAAGAAAACAAACATAACATAATAACAATAGCAAACTGAAAACAACTTTAGTCTAGGGATGTTATAAATTAGAGATGGCAGTCATAACCGAAAAGTTGGCTACGAATGTGAAGACCAAGCTGCCTAAACAAAATACCTGAGACAGACATTCATTTATGAACAATGGATGTCACCCTTGTGAGGTGAAATAGAATGCACCAAAATAACATGGGCATAATAGAAATGTTATGGATTTTATCTCGTTTTACCTTGAAAAAAGAGAACTACAATGTGTGATTTTAACACGGACTAACATAGTGTAGCAGTATTAACATAATTTAATAAAATATTTGTAATACAGGGTGAATCATATAGAACTGGCCCGATGAATTTGCTAATAATTCCACAGGTGATGCATATAACAGCTGACAATTAGGACATAATAATCCGTGGGACATGGTGAGTCAAATGGTGTGCACATGATCCGGCAAGTGGCAGCCCTTATGCCGCAAGGTCAAGGATAATCCCAAAACGTGTCTGCAGTGCGCAGGCAAGTCATGGAGTACACTGCTGAACAGCGAGTGTTTCTAGTGCCTACTTGAAGATGGCGGACCCTTTCAACACCTGCTCTGACCATGGCACACAATCCAAGATAAGATATGTGTAAATTACTTTAGTATCTGTAAGGTATATTTTATATTACAGCTCATTTCGTCAGGCCGGTTCTCTATGAATCACCCTGTATATCAAAACACATGAAGATGGCCTTTTGGGGCTGAAACATGTAGTGTCAAAGTGTAAAATGTTAAACTAAATTAAAATTAAAACAAGTGATCCAATATTGACAGATGATAAATACATGGACATTAAGTTCTTATAATATATTTACAATATGTAAATGTGAACTATTTAACCCTTGAATGAAACACAACATTTAATACCTACTCACTCCTTGGGATGGAGAATATTTAAGCATTTGAAACAGAATGCAATATTTCACTTAAAGTGTAATATAATTGATAAAAGCTGGAATTCTGTTCTTATAATTTTCACCCTTGGTTCAGAAAAGTATACAGTATTGGAGTATTAATCCACACTGTTATAACATTATTGTTGGTACAGTAAGCTTATAAAAATTTGAATATCATATTACCTTAGAAATTAAGCTGGGTGTTATTCATGAAAACATTCTAGACAGAGTCCCATTGCACACACATCACACAAATACACAGTGTCCTTTCTCTTCCCACATAAACAGACCCAATACAACATAAATTTTTCTGTCACAGGTTTCCACACCCTAGCAGGCAACCTGACTGATAGTTCACACCTGCGTAGAAATTGCTCCACATATCTGTTTGCATATTAGTTCTCTAATGAAAACCAACTAAAAATGTCCACAATCTCTGTCCCATGTTTTGCAGCACCTTGAGGTCCAACAGTGACCACGAAATTTTCTCTTTGTCCTTACAGTTTTGCGCATTCTTCGGAACAAAGTCTTGAGTAACACTATCATCCTCATCATTGTCATCATTTAACATAGCATCAAGAAGAGCACAATTATCTAATTCATTGTCAGTGTCAAATTCTGGATCTGGCAAACTTTCTTCTGATTCACTTAGAAGCAAATATTCTCCCATTTCATGACTGCTATATGGGAATGAGATGCATATTTATAGAACAAAGGGAATGTACAGTAGAAGCACTCATATATATATATATATATAAGTGTTATTGTTTCTTGAATAGTAGTCATAACACACTCCTGTTAAGTCATGATCACAGTTTCTCATGGTAACAAATGCCTAAGTGAAAGCAGTACTGTCTCGATCATGAAATAATGCTTCCAAATCATTGACAGAATTGACTTTTGTTTTGATCAACATGCACAAGAACAGCACACAATCAATCACAATCAATGTAACATATTTAGTTTGTAAAAATTCCCCAGGGTGCAGACAGGTTTGTATGTTCATATGGGGCACCAACTGGTGAGGTAGAGAATTTTTCAAAGAATTCAAATGTAATACAAATGCCTGGGGAAAGAGGAAGTGGGATAATATGATAGCCTGAAAGTTCCTCATTTATTTTGTACCAAAAGAATTACTTGATGTGAAAAGCAACAACTGACAGACCCTGATGGCCTACTGTGGATGTCAGATGGCAATGAAGGGTTAAATAACTTATTTAATTATATGTCCTCCATTATTTTTTCTTTTTTTGCAATTACTAAATACTATAGTGATCCAAACTTATAAGAAGTAACAGAGCTGTCAAAATCAGAGTCAACACCAGCAGACCACAACACAGTTATACAAACAGAAAGATCCCTTCACTTTGCAGGCAGAACTAAGTTCATTGTCCCTGATGATTCCACAAGTTAGTAGTACCTGCACTTCAGTGGGCCATGTTACAGGAAGGCCTCAGTGTATAATAAAAATGTTATGTTCCTCCACATACCAGTGTCATACAAACAGAAATTTTAAAATGACAAAAATTAATTGAGTAGTTCAGAAGGGATTGAACATGTTAAAACACTTAAAAATCTTCAGATTTTATTCAGTGTCAATTTTCATATTGTAACTAACCAAAGAAAATTGTTCCTTTCAAATGCATATGTACAGGATAGAGATTTCTGAAAGAATTATAATCTGCTAAAGGTGGTAGTGAAATGGATGGAAAGTTCATAAAATATCTCCTGGATTGTAACACTTCTATATAAATATCAGATCTTGGAGAATAGGTTCATTAACTACACAGACAGAAGTGTAAATATGACCACACAATAACTATTTGCATTTTTTCTTTCAAACCTTGAAAAACTGCAACCTTAGAGCTTCATGAACCACAATTTGAGTGCCAGTGTTCTACACCATGCCGCATGTCAAGAGACTACTCATTAGGGGAACACAGAATCTGAGTGATGTAAGTGTAATCTTGATGCTACAAGAGAGTGTAAACTTGGGGTGGGAGATAGTCATTTTAAGAGATATTTGTCATATATGAAAATGGTTAAATACATAAACACAATGCAGTATTTCCAGTTCTCACAAAATTCTATCTTCGGGGATATAACACGGTGTAGTCTGTTGAAAGTCAACTGACGGTTTGAGGAACATGTCACCTCAGTCTTCAGGGCTGAACAAGAATTCATTCATTCATCTGTAATCTGTCAATCTCTTCCAAAACAGTTCCTCCACTTGATGCGATCTAGAGCTTTCCCCTTCAAATGGAAATATCCTCTTCTGTCCCCAAGGTCATCCAGCATCTTCTTACGCCTTTTTACTCGCCTTCTGGTCACTTCTATCCGCCCCTCTATCTTTCCTTCAATAACTTCTTTTAGAAGGCAGTTACTGCGTAAGATATGACCAATCCAATTAGCCTTCCGTTTTCTTATTTCATGTAGGATATTCCTCTGCTCACTGGCTCTAAATAACACTTCTTCATTTCTCACATAATCGGTCCAACTGATCTTCTCCATCCTTCTCCAACATCACATTTCGAAATGCTGCATTTCCATTTTCAAATTCTCCAATTTGCCTGCTTGATTCAAGGTNCCTTTGACCTATCCAGCAAGGGAGGTCCTGCCAGCAGCTACACCACCACTGGTATAGCTCTCAGGGTCCTTGGCATACTCAAACCCCCTCACCACGATAAGGTGGAACCACTAACGAGGGGGGAAGCAAGAAAAAGAACCAGCATCAAACAGAAGAAAAACTGCAAGTAAAGTTGGTGCAAGAATATGTAGGTCAGTCAAAAAGTTCCCAGAATTCTCCTGCAGACGGAGAACGAGCAATAAGATAGCACACACATTGTTGTGGTGGGGAGCTCAGCATGTCTGCTCGTAGGCGCAATAGGTCTGGACAGGTTTCAGTGTGCAGTGTTGTTACTGTTCCGTTTCAATTAGACGTGAGTGTTGGTCATTTGGCACAATGTCGCAGTTCAAACAGCATGCGAACATTAAGTACATGTGCAAATTGGGAAAATCTGCTTCAGAGATGCAATCGGCCCTGCAGCAAGTTTACGGTGATACTGTACTAAAAAATCCGCAGTTTACAACTGGTTTTCCCGGTTTAAGAATGGGCAGGAGATGTTAGAGGATGACCAGCCCAGCGGGAGACCTTCGACATCCAGAAATTATTGGAAAAGTGTGACAACTGATTTGATGTGATCAAAGAATGACCATCACGGAGTTGGAGCAAGAAGTTGGTATCACACACAGATCCATTCATGCCATTTTGTCCAACGGTTTGAAGATGAGACGTGTCAGTGTGAAGTTTGTTCTGAGGCAGCTGACCACGGATCAGATAAAATGTCGCATGATGGTTGCTGGCGATCTGTTTGACAAAAGTACGCAGGACCCAACGTTTCTCAAAAAGATCGTCACTGGTGATGAGTCATTGGGATTTGCCTACAACCCAGAGATGAAGATGCAGTCATTGGAGTGGCACACAGCGTCGTCTCCCCGGCCAAAAAAAATCATGCATTGTCAGATCCAAAGACAAAGTGATGCTCATTGCATTTTTTGACATCGACGGTTTGGTGCACCATGAGTTCATACAGCCTGAAGAGGCCGTTACTGGCCATTTCTATGTGCAAGTTTTGCAGTGGTTGCGCGATGCTGTTTGGAGGAAGCGGCATGACAAGTGGCAGGGACGGCGGTTTCTGCATCACGATAATGCATCGAGCCACACATCGCTTGTTGTGCAGCAATTCCTCACTGAGAAAAACATTCCTGTCATCACTCAACCACTGTACTCTCCAGATCTCACTCCAAGTGACTTTTGGCTGTTCCCTACTCTAAAATGGGCCTCAAGGGGACAAGTTTCACAACCATGGAGGACATCAAATCGAATGCGATGTCTGAGCTCCGGAAGACTCCAAAAGAAGCCCTCCATCGCTGCTTCCAACAATGGCAGGATTGATGGAGCAAGTGTGTGTGCATGCAAGGGTCCTACTTTGAAGGTGATTAGGTAAGAGTTCCATATGTTCTACCATTAGAGTGCTATACCAGCATTCCAGGAACTTCTTGACTGCACCTCATACATGAGAAAAGAGCGGTGTCTAGTTAGAGATCACTCATTATGATGAAAGTGTGGGAAAATCAACCCTTCTTTTATGCTATGGTTCTCCATACTAATGGTCCCAGTGGTTCTAGTCAGTATAATGAAGTCCCCATTATAAGCCATAGTTGCTCTATCATGATTTCACTGTAATGACGTTCTTTAACTCACATGGACACACCACTTACACAGGGTGTCTGTACCTTCAGCTCCATTTGCAGTGAGATAAGCCTGTTTTCTTCGTTTGCGTCTGTGCCGGCACCAGATCATCAGTCCCACCACAAGCATCATGTAAGAACCTGCAATGCTCAGTGTGATTGTGAAGGTCTTGGTCATCATAGAGCTGTCCCCCTCCTGGTCCTCACTGGGGTGGTAGCCCTCTGGGCCTACAACAGTTAGCCACAAAACACAATGCAGAGTAACAGACTGAATCCTCCTGAAACAATACTAAGACATGACAGTTCATCAGTAAAGTGACTTGCTATGTCTGCATGGTCCAAGACCATCAAAAATATATAATTCAGAGATTCTGACTGTCCATCCATACACTTCATATGCCTTTGGTTTCCACAGATTTTATTGCATCTAGTCATGCCATATTGATATGCTTACTTACTGCGCACAATGAGGGTCACCTCCTCCCGCTTGAAGCCACCACTGTTGCCAGCTGTGCAGCCATACTTTCCACTGTCTGCCATGTGTACCTCTTGCACCAACAGCGTTCCATTCTCCAGAACATGGAATCTTGTAGAGAATGCATATGGAAATAGCATTATTACTGTCAGGATATAGTAAATACCTGATACTCCCGTTTTGTAACTGGGACAATCAGCTCCAAGACTCAGTGCCTTCAAGCAAATGCTGGGTTAGTATGTTAACATTTAACACTTTGTGGACTGGTCACATAATATTATGCTTTTCGCTTTTAAACATGGCGGACTGGTCGCATAATATTATGATTTTAGGACACGTTATGTTGCAACACACTATACCTTGCTCTGGTGCCATGCAGATGCATAACTGGTGTGTAACAGACCTCTCGAAAGTTTGCTTAGTAGTCAGTAACATGACCTCTCTGTTTTCCTATCCCACTCCAAAGGAAAATGCCTTTGTTCGTCTTCAAGCTGTATGTACCAGGCAGTAAGTTAGTAGTGCAATATGGATCAAGGACGAAAGCGGTTGAAGACCCAGCGATCTCTCGGAGAACAAGAAATATCTGACTTGTCCTCCGATGAGCTATCTGACGTGCCTTGTGAGACGTGTAGTGATAGGGACTCAGATGGTGGCAGTGACAGGGGACAACAAAGAATTGTGGCCACAGACAGTAAAAGTGACAGTAACTCTGACATAAATGCGGGTAGTAACATTGCGGGGACAGCCACATGGGGAAAAGTAGACAAAACACCTAATTTAGGACAGCTTACCAGAAATCCGGGGGTTAAACAGATTCCATCGGACCCAACGCAAGTGTCTGAAGTAGCAGAACTGTTTTTTGCAGATAGTTTCTTTGACATGTTATGTCAGGAAACTAACAGATACTATCTCCAACACCGTGAAGAGTATGACAGAAGTTATAAGAAGTTGAAGTGGGTGTATGTCACTTAAGCAGAAATGAAAACATTTTTTTGCAATAATCTTTCTAATGGGGCATACAAGGAGGGATACTCTAAAAGAGTATTGGTCAACAGGTCCATTTTTAGAAATGTTTCCAGAAATTTCACACTCTCAAGCACATCTAAGAGCATTGGTAAGTGTTCTCCAAAAATTTTAGTTCATAAAATTAATTAGATTTTATATTAATTTTTAAAGTGAACAGTGCACATGTTAGGGTAGTAGGTTTAAAAATGCCAGTCCCCAGGGTGATTTAAATATTTAAATTGCCGGTCCTCAAAGTGTTAAGATAATACATTTAAATCTGATCTAATCAAAATCTTGGTCCATCACAGCATGAATAGGCTGAATTTGGTGAAAATTATTTCCCTTCCTCTCTTTCCCAGTTTGTATTCGTAATCACTTTGCCATCTCATACAATACAAAGCTGTCTCAAAATGTCACATATTACTGCTGAATTTCTGGAAGATTCAAAGTTTATTCTCAATCCAAATGACAGCTAGCCTGACAGATTGCTGATGGTTCTTCTCAGTCCCTTCACATAAATGTTAGAATGGCACCTTAAAATAGTGCATGACCACATCCTTCCACATCCAAACTCAACGTACATAATCCACCTCCCATTCAATACTACATAACCAGTGCAACTGATGGAATGCCATTAACAAATTAATCAACTAAAACAACTGAAAATAATTTATATATATATTGTGACATGTTGACCCCTGCCTCCCCAGCGGTACGTGGCGGTAACGTAACACTCGCGTTCTTACGGTAATAGGCGAGTTCCCGCCCCGCCACTCCCCTCCGCGGTGACGTCACCGAGGGATATCGCGGTCGCTAGGCAACGCGAGTCAACAGCGGCGACGTTACGATAGTAACAGCGGTTACC
>NW_019724611.1:65232-68059 GCF_002891405.2 Cryptotermes secundus
AGGGTGCCTATTACGCGGCCGTTTTCCGTATGGTCCGATCGAGGCTACATGAGGCGCAGCGAAGGCTATTCACAGTCAGTTGTGCTGAGTCAGTCAGTGAGTCCTGGAGCTACCTACGAGTCAGTCCTGGAGCTACCTACGAGTCAGTCCTCGAGCTACCTCCGAGTTAGTTCCGAGTTAGCCAGCAACCAGTCAGTTGTACTGTAACAGTCGCCGAGTCGAGTTGTACTAAGTCAGCCAGTCAGTTGTATTGTGGCATTTGGAGTGTACTAATTGTGATACTGCAGATAGCAGTAATCGTAAATCTGTAATTTGGGTGATTGTATGGGCGAATGTGAAATAAAATTCGCTATATAAAATACGGCGTGAACTTATTTGTCGCGATATATGCCCGACGCGCGACAATATATATATATAGCTTCATTTGGGGGGCACGCGGTAGGGTAGTTGGTTGAGGCACTATGCTCAAGCCGGAAAGTCGTGGGTTCAAGTCCTGATGAGGTCACTGGATTTTTTTCAACTAACCCTTCCAGCCACACTATGGCCCTGGGGTCAACTCAGCCTCTAACAGAAATGAGTACCAGGAATATTCTTGGGGGTAAAGGGTGGCCGGAACTTAGGTCTGACAACCTTGCTGCCATCTATGAGATGATTTTCTAGAAAATGTGGGAACCTCAACATCTCACAACCCTAGGGGCCTCCATGGCCTGTTACAGGGATACCTTTACTTTTTTTACTTTACTTTATTGCTTAATCTGACTGTGATACTGACCACTATCTGGTGGTTGCAAAGGTTAGGGAAAGACTGTCAGTAAGAAAATGAGAAATGCAAATATCATATACAGAGATTTGATCTCACGAAGCTAAATGAGGTAGAAGGGACAGAAAAGTATAAAGTTAAAGTCTCAAACAGGGTCACAGCTTTGAAAAACTTAAGGTGATGAACAGAACTATAACGTTTATTTTGGATTCTATCCATCATCTGGTAAGACAAAAAACCACAATGTTTCGGAGACTGGATCTGTCTCTGTCCTCAGGTGGATGGGACAAGATAGAACTACTCAGTTGGGCCCATTAGAAAGAGCTAGTCTGAATCACTGGACCTATGGACGATGGATAGAGTCCAAAATAAACCTTATAGTTCTGTACAGCATACACCATCGTCAGAATCCTTTAAAGTCTATTAAGGTGATCAGTTCAAAACGTGGCTCACAGAAGTCAATGCCAGGATCAAGTGTGGAATATACCAGAGGACAGGAATAGGTGTGGCAAAGCCTCCTAAGTTCTACACATCCACATCATGGGCTGTGTTCTGATGCCAGTTGGGGAACATAGCAGAACACAACTGCTGGATGCCTCAGGAGCCACATACTTGATCACTGTCTTGCAGAGCCTGGCCTCTGACATGCTACACAGAGTCCCAAAAGGAGCAGCAGTATGAGGAAAGTCTTGAGACCCTGCAGGAACACCTTGGGGACCAGCACCTGGCCACCGCCTATCACAGATAGCTGGAAATGAGGACCCAATGTGCTAGAGAATCCTATCAAGAACATTCCCCCATTGAAGAGATGGCCCATTGCACCTACCCTGTACTACATGAGAACCATGTGAGGAGGGAGGCAGGCAAGGCATTCATTGACATGGTAGAAGAACCTAACATAAAAATCCATCTGCATCTGGGAGGAGAGAAAATAGTGAACAAGGCTCTCAGGCAGGCCCTAAAGCTGCAGGCTGTATTTCTAGCAGCCAGGTCCCAAAAAACTAGTGGGTCATTCTGGGAGAGCTTCACTCACCCAAACCAGGATAAAGGACCAAAGACAATGAGAATGTTGGAGCTTTGGGAAGCCAGGTCAATTCCAGAGTAGCTGCCTTTACAAAGCGGAGGGAGAAGAAGACAATGGAGGTTGCAGACAAAAGACAGGTGCTTGAAAGGTAAGCAGAAGCTCTGAGCAATAATCAGAATGGAGAAGGAACTGTCAGCTAACTTTACTATGCATTGTCTGTTACCATTTATCACTTTGACTGCAGCTGCAAACTGTTCACTACAATAGGTATCAGTGCCCCTGGTGTTTGTATTCCCATAAAATGTTCAGAAATGTTTTATGTTCTCATTTACAGCACTGAATTGAGATGGTGAGATGAGAAGACCTGGCATAAATAGGAGGAAAATATTAAAATATATTCAAAAGAAATAGGAGGGTAACATGTGGAATGGATCTGTCTGGTGGCTAGCAACCAGCTATGGGTTCTTGTAAACACAGTAATGAACTTTTGCATCCATAAAATACTGGAGGTTTCTTGAATGGTTCAGAAACTACTGGCTTCTCAAGAATGATTTAGCTCCACACAGTATTTCTTCCATTCTAATAAGCTTCCCCTAATAATATAGTAACATGTCTTGCGTTACTGAAGACGCCGTAGAGATGGTTAATTGGTTTATTTAACGATCTACAAATAACAGCTACAATTACTTATCTCACAGTTGCGGGGTTTCACACTTTATAACCCTAAGCGCATTAATCTGTCGCCACTGTTGCGGGGTTTCACACTTTATAACCCTATGCGCAAATCAGTTCAGTCTGCCTTCAGTAGGCTACACGTTTACAGTCGGGGAGCTAGGTATCACTGTATCACACGCTCCCAATTACA
Source organism: Cryptotermes secundus (assembly GCF_002891405.2). Taxonomy (NCBI): domain Eukaryota; kingdom Metazoa; phylum Arthropoda; class Insecta; order Blattodea; family Kalotermitidae; genus Cryptotermes; species Cryptotermes secundus. The sequence continues at coordinate 67,882 of NW_019724611.1, forward strand.
CAATTACACACACGTCCGGATCTTCTTTCCGCGACGGCTGCTATACTCCAACTTGTAGTCGGCTGGCTGTTACTTTATAACTCGGAATGTCTTCGGCGGTAGCCACACTGGAACTCGAACTCGAACTGATCGATACGCACTGTGCATCCACTTATATAGCTGCAGTGCTTGCCTGTGG
>NW_019724611.1:70796-72536 GCF_002891405.2 Cryptotermes secundus
TGGCAAGTTATTAAATATTCTAATGGATGAAAAATGCACACTCTTTTGAATGGAAGATAATCTCACAAAGGAAACATGTAGTTTATTATGCCACCTAGTACTTAATTTGTGTATGCCATTATTCACCTGATACATATCAGGATTTTTGAGTACAAACAAGACTATGGAATATATATATAAACAGGGGACAGTAAGTATGCCCGTTGTCTTAAAGCCTTCCCTACATGAACTCCTTGGCCCTAATCTTAACAAGACTCTTAATGCTCTTTTTTGTACAGTAAATATACTTTTCATTAATGAAGAAGAGCCCCAAAAAATGATACCGTAATTAAGTTGAGCCTGCACATGAGAAAAGTAAACCATACGTAAAACTTGTCCACTCACCGTAGGCTGCAATTTTCTAAGCATGAAAATTGCAGTACTTATTTTTTTTATTAAATTATCCGAATATTGTTTCCCCTTGAGATGACTGTCAAGGCACACACCCAAGAAATTAACACTTTCATCAATATTAAGAACTTGATCGTTATATTCCACATGTAATGGATAGTCCATGGTCATAGGCGTAGTAAATTTAATTACATGCATCTTCTTTAGATTAAGGACTAATTGATTATTTTGAAACCATTCATAGATATGATTCATTATTTTATTTATTTTATGATTCAATGTTGTGATGTCTTTTGAGGAAACAATAATGGAGGTATCATCCGCGTAAAGGGTGTTGTGTTGGGGGAAACAAGAAAAATATATAGAATCCAGGTAGGGGATTCTTCCAGAAACTTGTAAACTTTTGGAGGTGGAAGAATGATAAGGAAATGGATCTTGGTGAAACAGGTGGTGAATTAGACTGATCTGCCTCAAGACCACATCCAGTGATGGTCTATGGTATTAACAGTAATGAACCATTTATTTATGCAGAGTGGGCCAGAGAAAACTGAGAGCTTTCATTCATTAACAATTTCTACTTAACTGAAGAAGTTAACTAAACTGACATAATAAAATACAAATCTTGGATTTCAAGTGTGGTACACTTCCTGTTATTTCTATTTAATGACATGCAATAAATTTCTGCCTTCCTTAACCCTTCAGTTCGAGCTTGGTGCCACGCACGCCAGCAGTTTCTGTCACATGCCGCTGGGGTTGGTGCACTGTATGCTTAGTGTAGTGCTATGTTTCAGCTCTTGTTTTGAACTGTTGTTTTCCTTGCAAAATAATTTTTTTGGTATGAAATTAAAGAGGAAGTTTCTGGCTATCATTTCATACATTCGTTGTCTCACTTTGAACTTCCCGCGGGAGTTGTAATACATTTGGATTCTTTGAAAAAGGTTTCTATTTCAACACTTGGTGCGCTTGTTACCATACAAACCTATGTCTGCCTAGGGGAAATCTTATGAACTAACTATGTTAGATTGATACTGTGTACTATCCTCTATCCTGATTGAATGAAAAGTTGATTCTCTTAAGGCATACTCTGAACTGTGCTGCTTCCACATTGGTATTTGTAACTATGAGAAGACACGTGGAGACTCTATGACTTTGAGATGTGATTTTGACTCTAACCTTCCAGTGCCAGGCGACGTACATAGCATGTCAGCATTTAAATGCCACATCTCGCCGGGCGACATCATGCGTCTTGTGCTGCTTTTCATGTAAAGCAATACTTTTGCTATGAAATGAAAGAGGAAATTTCTATCTATCATTTCATATATTCGTTATCCCACTTTGAACTCCCCGGGG
>NW_019724611.1:74150-84787 GCF_002891405.2 Cryptotermes secundus
AAAAAAGGCGAAATCGTGGCACAACATTCTGGACCCGTTTCTGTCACAAAGTGGTTCGACAAAAAAATAGTCACCATGATCTCCACCTATCACAGTCACGACACCAGGACTGTTACAGTTAGAGGCAAGGAGGTGGCGAAACCAGTTTCAGTATTGGACTACAATAAGTCAATGGGAGGGGTCGATTTGAAGGACCAGCTGCTTCACCCTTATTTGATCGATAAGAAGAACATGAATAAGTGGTACAGGAAGCTGTTCCGCAGGCTCCTAAATGCCTCAATTCTGAATTCAGTGATAGTGTACAGGAGTAACACAGGCACATGAATTCAGCAATTATCATTCAGAATTCAGTTGATTGAGGGCCTGTTCGTGAAATATGCGAGTGCTGTGGAACATAAAGTGCCAGGTTCACATCCATCAGACAACACAGTGCCCCGTCTAACAGAACGACATTTTATCAGCAAGATTCCTCCAACGGCAAAGAAATCTAGACCACAGAGAAGGTGCGTTGTGTGTCAGAAACGCAGGAGGAAAAGGGACACAGTGTACTGGTGTGATGCGTGTGGCGTGGGCCTCTGCATTGAGTGTTTCCGCGACTACCACACACAACTGAATTTTTAAGGTAATGCAATACTATTTTTCATAATTTTTATATGCTTACTGGCCCAAAAATAATTTTAAAGTAGTGTGGATCAATACTCTAATTCTATATACTTCTCTGGATGTTGTGTGAAAATCTGAAAAACAAAATTCCAGTTTTTCCCAATTTATTAGGCATTAAGTGCTGCATTCTCCGATTTAATTATTTAAATAGGCGCCGGCATTGGAGTGGAAAAACGATTTAAATGCCCCCGGCACTGAAGGGCTAAGAAGTGTGTTATGACTGATATGTAGCAAACGATAAGCAGTTCACTATATGAATGGTACCACTGTAATCCCCCTTTGTTGTATAAATATTCATCATTCAGTCTTGTTAGTCAAGGCCAGCCGCAAGGAACAAAGTGGCCAGCTGTGTTGTGTCATGACCAGTGGAGAATACAGTTACTTCAAACCAAATCAGAACACAGTTTTAGCAGATTCAGAGTTATACACTGAAAATGGATGTTTTTGCTTTTCTCGATTCTGTGGTAGATGACAGAATTCAGAATAGCACAAACATCCATTGGGAGAATATGCAAAACTATAAGGGGCAAACAGAAAATTTTTGAATGCGATGATAATATGTAGGAATAACAGAAGGAAAAGAATAGATCAGTTGTCAATCAGAATTCAGTTAATTGAGGGACTCTCTGTGAAATATGTTAATGCTGTAGAACACAAAGTGCCGGGTCGACATTCGTCTGACAAAACAGTGGCCCATATAAGAGAGAGAAATTTTATAAGCAGGATTCCACCAACTGCAAAGATGTCAAAACCACAGACACAGCGTGTTGTCTGTCAAAAATTGTGTACTGGTGTGATGTATGTGACGTAGGACCCTACATGGAATGTTTTCAGGACTAACACACCCAGCTGAACTTCTAAGGTATTATGATACTATCATTCATAATTTTATAGGCTTACTGTGCCAAAAAATAATTTTAAAGCAGTGTGGATCAATACACAGATTCTATATACATTTCTGAATGTAGTGTGAAAATTAGAAAAAAAGAATTTCAGTCTTTCCCAATTTATTACAATTTAAGTGAAATGTTGCACTCTCCAATTTAAATATTTAAATATCCTCTGGCAGAGGAGTTGAGTAGGAATTTAAATGCCCGCCGACGTTGAAGGATTAATGATGCACTCCTGAAGACATCCAATGAAATAGTCCATCTCTTGCTGTAACATCTCACACAACATAGCCTTCACCTAAAGTGGTAGGCCATGTCTGGAATACACAACTGTTCAAATATTCCTGCAAGAAATTGTGGAAGACAGATAATTTCGCTATTTAGGCAGCCATATTAAACCTCCAGTGAGATAAGGTAATGGGAAACATTCCACATAGTTTTTCCATGCGTATCATATGGTATGTTGGTGATAAAGGGTTCACCTGGAATTTATTCTTTTTACAAAAGAATATACATGACAGAATTGCTTAACTCTTGCTGCTCAAGATGATCTCCCTTTGTATTAATGCATTTTTTTTTCTACCACCCTGGCAAGTTACTAATGCCAGCAGCATTAAATGCTTTATCTGAACTCTGTGGCCAGTTCAGGACTCCACCACCTGAGTTCATCAGTTTCAAATTTCTGTATTCCTAGGTGAACCTTCATTAGTCCAAATGAATTAAAACCACTGTGGGCTAAACCCAGGTTGTAAGAGAAATGCCCCATACTTTACCAGTCCACTGTTGTCAGTGTCACCTTCATCAAATTTCATGCATGTGGATGAGCACCATCATGCAGTAGGATAATGTTCATCGATTGCATATATAAAGACAACTAATTTAAAACTTTCCACACGGCCTAAAAATATAGTAAATACAATTACGTAATTATCCAACACTCAGCACCCTACAATATTAAAGCCATGTTTTAAATTGAGGAAGAACAGAAAATTTAAAAATGAGTACATAGACAGTAAATCCTCAAGATGTTTGCCAACAGTGCTTCAGTATGACTGCAAAAACTGTAGGAATCTAACTTATTTATATTTTTACACAGTTTTTCAGTTGTCACAAAGGGAATGCCAGTAACAGAATAAGCAAACAATTCAACTTTCTTTTAAAAAAATTTTGGGATGTAATACTTGAGACGTTGGCAACATAGTTCAACAAAAATGCCATAGGTGAAACAGGTTTCACCCATACCTTCCCGAAACATCTCACCCACACCACATGAAGATGGTAACAGTGTGCACAATATGTCATGAGAAATAACTAATGGGTTAAACTTGGATGTCACAGCAGATTGTCAGTCACTGTCAGCTGGTCACTGGATTGGACAGTAAAAAAGTTGGCTGGAATCACATGGTAGCAGATGAGAGAGAGACCAAACTACATTTGTAGCAAATCCAGAAAGGACAGTATACAGGTGAGAGATGAATGGAGGCAGAAAAGCCCACATTTTCATTTAGATGTGGGCTGATGAAGTGAGAATAATAGAACTAGACAGAGACGCACCTATTACATCAATATCAACAGTGGCATTGATGATTCCTTGGGAGTTGGTGGCAACACACATATACCGCCCCTTATCCTCTGCTGTGACATTACTGAAGTGTAAGGTGCCATTTACATCTTTCACATGGTTAGGAATCTCAAACTTCTGCTCCCCATGTTGCCCCTCCTGTGAAACAACACAAAAGAGCATAACTAAGACATTATCTAGCAAAATTCAGAAGACAAGCATCTTACGCACATGTAAGTTTCATCTGCAGAACAAGCAAGAACAGTTCATTACACCAACATGAATTAGATGGCATGACCAGGGAAACTTTATAAGAAAATGAAGCAACAGCTACAAATATATACTAGAAATGTTTAATTAAACACTAGAGTAATTAAACGACCAAAGCTTGAATAGGTGCTATTACAGTAATTGTAACTAGTGGCTGAATCTAAAATAATAGCCAGTTCTAGCAGAGAAATTGAAAACAGCAGCTGTGTTTAAATTGATAACAGGCACTACCACATAAATTTTAAATGCAGGACAGGTCTCAAACAGCAGACAATATTAGAACAGAAATCACAAAATGTTGTCAGATAACATTTCTGAATGTTTCAGGTTTCAGATATTACCCAGATTCAAGAAGAGACTAGGTCTCAAATAGAACAAGCACAGAAATTGAAAATACACTAAATGAGGCTCAAAGAGTGGTCAGTATTAATATAAATATTAATGAGTGGCCAAATATGAAACGGCAGCAAGGCACAGAAATTGTATACTGTGGTCAGTTTCCAAATAGCAGCTGGGTACCAGCAAATGAACTAACTAGTGGCCTGGTTCTATTTTTTATTGCATACAAATAAGAAAAGAGGTAACTAGCACATAATTATTAGTCAAGACCACAATATACAGTGAAATCCCCATTTAAGTTTCCTTTGAGGAGCAGAATATTTGTACACTAAACTGAGGAAAATTTTTAAGTATATGTACTTTAAAACTAAGAACACTGACTTGTTGCCTTTGAATCACTAAAACTGAATGTTGTGTGGGAACATCCCACATTATCACGCATTTCTGCAACGCTCGCTCTTCACATCACTTTTCACCATCACGCGCGCTAACCAATCAGATTGCCTCAAACATTCGCATTTATACGGCACCTCCTGCTAGCCAGCATCTACGTCATTACGCGTGCTGGCCAATCAATTCTTCCTCCTCAATTTCAAGTTTCGCTCCGCCCCACCGAGCAGTGTATAAAAAGGGGCAGCTCCAATGCCGAGTATTCAGTTCTTCAGTTAACTTCAGTCTACGATCAAGCAACACCAGCTAGCAGGCTTTGTCGCCAGCGCTCAGTCTACGGAGGCATCGGCAGGCTGCGCCAGGCATGACTGCCTCGGCCCTCCGGCTCTCTCACACCCGACTCACTGGGGCACCGCGCCTGGACTCGCCGGTGGTCGTGTTACTGTCCGACCCACTGGGCATCTGGCGTAGCCACTGCCTCATAACTCCTACGGCCGCGCTCAACGACTAGCATTTCACCAGCCACTGCTGCGCTGCGATCAAGCAACCGCCAACTCATGCTGCCGCACGGCAACCAAGCAACCTCCAGCCACGGCCACACTGCGGCCAGGTCACTCACCGCAACTAGCCTCTCTCCTTACCAGTGTGCGCCATGCTACCTCTCCGATCAAGCATCTCAGCAACCACGGTCCTTTTCAGGACCAACAAACTGTTCCGAAGAAGTGGGTTGTCATCGGAGTAATGACAAGACTACACATAAGAGCCCCACAGTTGAATGAGGAAAAACCTTAAATTGAGGAACATCAAACGGGGGTCCCAAAGGACTGAGAGACACTTAACTGAGAAGATAATGAGAAGCGAGGGGATGAAATGAATAAAAGTAAATACAAGTTGAAAATAAATGAAGGTTTACAGGAACAGATGGTCACATTTTGTATAGACCTACTTCTCTTCATAGGGTTAACAGTAAATAAGATGTAAGCCTCTGATTATACCTATTGTGGTAGTTGCTTCCACATAACACATCTACTGAAGAGCAGAAATGCATGTAATGAAGTTTATGCAGCAATGGTGACTTTGCACCATGTGGAAGTGGGCAGTGCTGACAAGGATGAGGAAATATATGTTGCCTTCATTTGTAGGGCTGACACTTCAATTCTGAAGATGCAGGAAGCATGTACCTCCAAACTGTTAGTAACCTTGCTCACATACACTATATGATGGAAAGACCCTCCAAACTGTTAGTAGTAACCTTGCTCACATATGCTTTATGGTAGAAAGACCCTCCAAACTGTTAGTAACCTTGTTCACATATGCTATATGGCAGAAAGACCCAATAGCTGAATCAGCATTACCAGTGAACCACAGTGAAAGCCTTGATTCAAGAATATGATAAAGTGAGGGTGATTTTTCTACTGTGATGAAACAGATTAGTTAGGGTCAACTTAAAATCTATTTTGTAATTACAAGACCTGATCCTTTTGAACACTAAATATCTCTCAACTTTTGTCATATATTTGTTTTTTGAACAGTATACTGTGCTGAGTGAGCTCCAAGACTAAAACATAAAACATCACCTTGAACCATTTTATGATGGGAGGCAGAGCACCTTGAGCCTTGCAGTACACTCGTGCTGATGATCCCAGCTCAAGCTTCTTGTTCACAGGTCGAGGTGAGAACTTCAGCCTCTCTGAACAAAGGAAAACAGTACCATGAAGCAAAACATAAGTAACACCTTGAAAAAAAGTTCAAATTAAGGACTGAAACCCTTGAGCAACAATTCTATTAGCTCTAATGGCACAGTAATTCAATTCAGAATACTGTGATTAAGTTTTGTATGAGCCACGAACTAAACGTGAATGCAAGCAAATTACAAGGTGTAGAGATGATATTTCTAGAGCACTTTATGGAATATTAAGAACAAGAAGTTACAGAATCCAAAATCAGGACATCAGGTAGAATGAAACATAAAACCACTACAAGAACTACATGGCATCATATCCCAGAAGAGGAGACAAGTTCATCAAATTAACTATACTGTGGCATGTCTGCTGAAAGCCAAAATAGTTTAATCAGCAGAGATAGCTGTTGCAAGACAACAGTTCAACAAACACATTTTCAGGGCTACCAGGTCATGTTACCATGTCCAAACTTACACACAGCAGAGGAACACATCATGTCCACAACTGCATTGATGACATGTGACAACAGAGGAATTGTGGGAAGCAGATGGATTCATGTGGAGGCTACATCTGAAGAATCAAAACACAGCTGAGTCATTCTAGAGAATATAGAGAGTCTAGAGGAGTTGAGAGTCAGGAGTCTGCAGTTAGCAGTTGAGAGACAGACCAGTCAGAAATTTTCACAGATGGTCACCCCTGGTGGAGGCATGGGAGACAGAGGACCCCGACTGCTGAAAGTTGTTGCACAGCAACACAAAGTGAATTGTGAAACAGACACCAGCCAACAAGGGCAGAAGTCCCTCAACACAGAAGCTGAGGAAGCTACAACATTGGAAGCCATTACCAGACAACCAGTAATGACTAGGAACAGAATTTTAATGCAAATGGATATTTCTTTTTGCAACAAGAAAGTATGCTCGTTTGGATATATGTATGAATTACTTCATTTCTTAAATTTTGGACATGGTTTGATGGTGCATATAAATGCATATTTTGCCTCTTTCATGAATAAGCATCATCTTTTTTTGGAAGGTCTCTATTTATACTGCATATTTCCTTTTCAAAATGTTTATCATATATATTTTTTAATTTTATGTGCAAATTTTCAATCATGGTCGCACGTATAGAATTTTTCTTTTCCATATTAGAATATTTTGCATATTTGACTCAACATTTCGTCATGATTCATGTTTCTGATGCAATACCCAGGACGGTACTTCCCCTATCCCTCTACTTGTAACATGCCTCATCCGCGTACCATCAAAGTGGCCATGAAGAGATTAGTCAGAAGCGTTCACATGTAGCCGCTATCAACGTAATACTATTCAACTGATAAGGGACTTCACTTGTTTATTTCCAAAGTCTCCATGAGGTTCGTTACGCTTCTTCGTTTGAAGCTGGGGGCCATTCACATTAGTGGTGACTGGTCTGTAGTTAAGTTTGTTTAGCTTTCTGTACTCATGCCGAAAGTGAAAGTAAGTCAGAAAACTAAATTACAGCTGTATCAACGGGAGTTCGAAGGAGAGATGATAAGTACGGATAACGAAATTCTTTATTGCCGAGCATGTCAGAAAACGGTTCTGTAAAACGCTTTCAAGTGCTTCAGCATTTGAACACCAATATACATAAAGAGAATATTAAAATAAAATTCATGAAAAGTGCTCCTGTTCAAAAATTGCTTAGTGAATTTTCTAATAATAGTTTCTCTTTGATTTATGCAAAGCCTTTTTAGCAGCAGATATTCCGCTGTGGAAACTAACCAATCCTACTCTGAGAAACTTCATAGAGAAGTATACACAGTGCAAAGTGCCGGGCGAATCTACTGTGCGCAAAAATTACATAAAGCAGTGTTATGATCTTACAATTGAAAGCATCAGAGATAGGATTCAAGATAATTTTGTGTGGGTATCAATTGACGAAACACAAGATTGTGAGGGACGGTTTATTGCAAATTGTATGGTTGGATCCCTTAATAAGAATGAACAATCTACCCCATAACTTCTTGTGGTAGAGCAATTTGAAACCACAAACAGCTCCACAGTTTCCGAATTTTTTGTCAATTCCATGAATTTGCTATGGCCGAATGGCATTCAGTATGAGCACGTATTGCTCTTTGTGACTGATGCCACAAATTATATGATGAAAGCCGGTACTGCTCTTAAAGTTATATTTCCAAATATGACACATTTGACTTGCCTTGCCCATGGGTTGCACCATGTTGCAGAAACAATTCGTGCAAATTTTCCATTTGTTGACAAGTTGGTGTCCTCTGTGAAGAAGGTATTTGTTATAGTGCCATACAGAAAAGAGGCCTTTAAAGCAGTAGCACCAAGTGTTCCACTTCCGCCGAAACCAATTTTAACACGCTCGGGCACGTGGATGTGTGCAGCGAGTTATTATACCGAACATTTAGAAACAGTCAGGAATGTCGTTAATACATTTGATCCCAAAAGTGCAGCATCAATTCAAATTGCCCAAGATGTTCTAAAAAACGCAGAACTAGAAACTAATCTTTTCTATATATCTGCTCACTTCTCTCATCTTCCATTCGCCATTTCCTCACTGGAGGCAAGCTGTGATACTTTGTATCAGTCATTAAGTCTGTTCAAAACCACTGTTTCCAAATTGAATTCGGTTACTGGAAGAGTTTGTGAAGTAGTAAAGGAAAAAAGTACACAGCATTCTTTAAAAAAACCCAGGATATGAACAAATTTATGAATTTGAAGAAATTTTAGCCAGTAAAAATAATGAACTGCCAAGGAAAAAAATCACTTACAGTGGAGCAAATAGCGGCTTTTGTACATGCGCCCCTAAGTTCGTGTGAGGTGGAAAGAAGTTTTTCCCGCTATAAGGACACCTTACGAGACATTAGGCAGCAACTAACTCTGGAAAACCTACCACATTTAGTAATTGTGAACTGCAACAGAAGAGAAGTTGAAAGATTGGGGATCTAAATGTGAGTACCACTGGTTTTTTAAATTTGTAATGAAATATGCTGTTTTTGTTGCATGATTTATATTTAAGTATAGCTTTTTATTGCAAGTGAATCATTCAGTGATTACATAAAATGAACTTAAATATTGATTTGTTGGTCTTAAAATAATGTAAAATTAATCCATGATATGTGTGTAATGGCCGTCTTGTAGTACACTCAATTTCATGTCACTTCTTACTACATGTTTCGGCAACATAGTGCCATCTTCAGGTTCGTTATTTACGCTAAGCTATTACATTGCTTGCCATCTTGTGTCTTTCATAAAATTATTTAGAAAGTACATTATTCGTCAACTATAATAAAATTTGTATATACTAAAACTTGTTAAGATTATTCATCTATATGTCTTAATTGAAACTTGTGTATAGTATGGTTCGTCCACTATGGGAGTCATTTCTGTGTGTACTGTGTCTGTGACGTGTCCTTCCTTTTTGACTGCAAGCGTTGTTTTAAATTTTAAATACAACTTGATGTAAAATTAATTTTAATATTTGGTATAAATTTTTATGTGCATATTTTAGTGCATATTTCGGAAGTTCTTCATGTATAAATGCATATATATTTAAGGTATTATTAGGGCATAAAAATCCGGTCCCTAGTAATGACACAGCAGACTGTGAAGGCGTGGTGGATGCAGTAGTGAAAGATCTAAATGAGTTGGTAACTAAGCTGAATGTGGCTGTTTATACTATTAGAACCGTATCTGCAGTTATGACTCAGTAATGTAATTTTCAAAATACAAAAATGAATAGTGAGAATTATTATGAAGGCAAGAAATAAGGACTCTTGTCATCCATTGTTCAGGCAGAATATTCTGCCCTTATATTCTCAATATATATTTTCTGTATCAATTCTGTAGTTAAGAATTTAGATATATTTAAATTTAATTCTGTTATACACAGCATTAATATCAGACAAGGTTCTGACTTACATTTTCCAATTAATAAATTAGCTAAAGTGAAGAAGGGTGTATATTACTCAGGGATTACGATATTCAATAATCTACCATAAGGCATCAGGATTCTATTAAATGATATTACTAAATTCAGACAGGCTCTAAAACAGTTTCTTCTTGTTGGTTCATTTTATTCTTTAAATGAATATTATGAATGGAACCCAAGGGATGATCTTGGTTCTTATAAATAGTATCTAAATTAACCTTGACAAATCCTATTAACTAAAAATATATGTATAAATAATCATCTACTTTAGATCTGCATACATACCTACTATGACTTTTATTTATTTTAGCATACAATCTCTTGTTTTATATGAATTTATTTATTTATTTATGAATGTATTTATTACCATAAGAATTTTTAGTACACTCCTGAGAGAAGTTATTTATTCCATTTATTGTTGATGAATGTTAGATGGTTTCATAGTTGCTCTTTTCTTTCAACGTGTGAGTGATGTAACATACATTATTTGATATTGTATTGTTTATTGATAATATCCATTCATATGCATTATTTTTACAGACTGGATGAATTTTATGAGATAACTGGTTAATATGTTTTCATCTAGTAAGTCTTGTTGTAGTCACATTTGATTATGTTTAGTGACTGTGTTGTCTATGTTTTATATTATTTTATTTTAACTTGTTCCAGTGATTGGTTCGAACATTTGTTTTGATTTTTAACACATTCTATATCCAGTGATGTGTGAACTTGTTTCTCGCCCTGTAATTGGATCTACAGTGGAACCTCGGTTAATGAGCATAATTCATTCCAGAATCTTACTCGTAATGCGAAACACTTGTTAAGTGAAACAATTTTTCCCATATAAATTAATGTAAAATACGATAATGCGTTCCATGCCAAAAAAATATTAAAAAAATTTTATGT
>NW_019724611.1:85539-110329 GCF_002891405.2 Cryptotermes secundus
GCTTTGTTATAGAATAATCCACACTGGTGGAAAGCTCATTGTTGTTGTTGTTGTTGTTGTTGTGGTTGTTGTTGTTGTTGTTGCTGCTGCTGTTTTCGATGATGACAACAATGACAATGGTGATAATTATGACAATAATCATGTCAGGAATTATTGGTACTATCACTGGAACCTACATTACTAATCACTAGGCATGTGCAAGAATGACGTTTTCAAGCCAAGAAAATATTAACATGGGAATTTGGTAACATTTTGAGAATCAAGGCAAAAAATTAAAATTTTCTTTAGTACACCAACCTTTTACCACATTATTTTATAACATTAACCATTTTTTCAGTGTATAATCATACTCATATTTATCCAAATGCAAGACAGCTCTACAATATAAAATATCTGCCCAGAAAATTAATTTTATGAATTAATTTCATAATCTTATTGCAACAGTGTGTCTCCTTCTTGACATACTAAACACAGGGCAGTGAGAAAAACTGCTTATGTTATTCTCCCACAGATGTAAGACCTACCCTTGACCAGCATAGTGGCTGGTTTGGAATGAACTGGTTTGAATCCAGTAGTGTTCACCAGACAGCTGTAGTTTCCGTAGTCATCCAGCTCAACCTCTGAGATGACAAGTGTGCCATTAGACTTGTTCATCTTAATGCGAGATCCATCTTCACTTATCAGTTTGCCATTCTTCTTCCACAGAACCACTGTGACAGGATGTGCCATAGCATGGAACTGACATGCTAGGGATGCAAATGCTCCCTCTTCTACTGTCATGCTTGGTGGGTCTGACACAATGTTAGGAGGAGCTGTGAACATATTAGGCAGTGCTTTCAGTGACAGTTTCTACACATATCAGTGGCTGCTACAGATGTTGCATGCCTATCAACCTCATATCTGACACAGCCTGACAATGTTGGTCAATGTCTATCATTACATGCTTGTTATATTCATAACAAACGGGACTGCAAAATACAAGAAAAGTAATAGTTAGTTTGAAACATGTTTATTGTGAGTTCAAAAGTCATCACCTAAACAGGACTTCAAATGTTCAGAGCTACTTACTGGCCACAACAAGTCTGAAGGAAGCCATCTTGGTACCAGCCATATTCTCTGCCACGCAGGTGTAATCTCCAGAGTCATCCATAGCTCTGGCAGCCTCTATGATGAGTCGTGTCTCATCCACTCTTACTGGCCCACTATCAGAAACAGTGTGGCCACGCGGGTCAAGCCACCAGACTCGTACTCGGGGGTTACCAGCTACTGGTATGCATGTCAGTTCAAACTCTGCCTTCTCTGGAACAATGCGGGTCCTGCTCTCTGGCAGAGGTGGCTCAAATGAACTGCCTGTTAGTTCATCTAGATCTTGGGAAAACAACAATGCAGTTGTCAGTCCTATGGGTCCCATTGCTGGTAAGGGTTCTTTTCATTCATACTTTCACTCAAGCCAAGTTTTACAACAGATCTCTCTCTCAAACTCTACTGAACATACTGCAACATGAGCACTGAAGATTTTAACCAATTCAACCATACAGACCAAATATGAGTTTATAGGAAATACGTTTCTGCATGGTGACTAACTTATGGAGATATCACACTCCTTGATGTGAATATGCTAAGAAATATTTAATGAGCAAGTCTCTTATTTTATGATGTATGCAACAGAACTCAATGGTGTTGGCTGGTTTATACTTTGATTTGACACTGTATATGCACATCCAAAAGAGTACTGTACAACTCACAAGCAATATTCAGTTCTGCGGTATAGGTCTGAGGCACTTGGTTTGAGTCCCCTGGAATTCCCACACATGAATAAAAGCCTTCATCTGAAGCTTTCACATTGTGGATCAGTAGGGAGCCATTAGGAAACAAAGTCATCCTGAAACAGTAAGTACAGGCATAAACTTGAGTCTGACCTTCCTGAATGGTGGAGCATGGGTTCATATCAGAACAGGGAAAAGCTGAGAAACCCAAGTTTCTATGACACTACTTGAAATAAATGTTCACTCTGGTCCCTCTCAAGAATGAAGGGATTAGGGCTTATTTAGCAGGAAAGAAGAAATCTTAATTTGGGGAAATGAAGACCATGAGCCAGTGTTCTTTATCCACCGTTATTCCAACAAATATATCACAAGACTCATTGCCTTATTTTAATTTCTTATACTTCCAATACAAAAAATTGAATTTGGGTTTGAGTGCTGTTCAATACAACAGTAGATTTTCTCATCACTTCCAGAACACCTATGGGACCTACCCACCTCATGCTTATTGGATTGCTGGGGGACGTCATCCTCGGTGGCTAGCTTCAGCAGGGGGACAATGATCCTATGAAGATTGTATTGTTCATAGTCTTGTGTATCATTTTGTATATTTTTAAGAGCTGTTGACTTGTAGTGTTTTAGATGGCTTAAACTGACTTGTCCAATTGTACTTGTGTTTAACAGTTTATGGATGTATATAAATTACGAATTATGAACACCTATGGGGAATACCCACCTCATGCCTATTGATTGGAGGTACACATTAAAGCTACTCACTATATTCACACATTAACTGTTTCTTGTTCTTAAATTATGTTCTTCAATATAAGATATAAGTATACTTTTAATGTGGCATGTATGGTTGCCAATACCACACTGTGAGTCAAATTGGGAAATGTGTTTCTGACCAACAACTGACAAGTCAGAAGATCTGTGAGTGTGGTTGTACATTAGCACTGGATTAATTCAGCGAAAACATGAGGAGGAAAATTATTCCTAGTAAGGTAAGGTAAAGTAAAGCTATCCCTGTAACAGGGCGTGAAAGCCTATAGGGTTGTGTGACATTGGGGCTCCACCATTTTTTTGAGTCAGCTAAAAGATGGCAGTAAGGTTGTCAGCCTTATGCAATGGCCGCCCTTTACCCCCCCCCCCCGGAAATTTCCTGGTACTCATTTCTGTTAGAGGTTGAGTCAACCCTGGGGCCATAGTGCGGCTAGAAGTATTAGGTAAACTGAAAACATTCAATAACCTCATCGGGATTGAAACCCATTACCTTCTGGCTTGTAGCATAGTGCCTCAATGAACTACACTACTGTGTGCCCCTAATCCTTCCTACTAACCACAAAAAGTTAAAAACATTCAGTAATCACTATAGAATTTATTTACTCATAAAGAATGTTATACAGCACTCTTTGGCAGGTTAACTGTTTATACAGATGACATTATTAGGTGTCAACTGCGGGGATTCCTTTGTGCAACTACAGTTCAGATCTTCTGGATTTGTTATGTGACAAGAAAACATGACAGCACAATGCAATAGTATATCCCCCATTTCTACACATGATTAGAAACTTGACTCACGCAGCAACAAATTATTGCATAATAGTCTGAGTTTGGTATAACCAGACAACTACATGGGCTAATTAAAATGTGTTTAATTAAAACCAATACCAATAAAGTTTGTATATTGTTACAAAAGTCCAAGAAAATCTAGAAGAACTGGAAATGAATGGAACACATCAGCTGCTGGCCTACAGTGGTAATTTATTAAGCATAAATATAAATACCACAAATAAGAACAAACTATATTATGTGATAGAAGAGGGGTGTGCAAGCTATGGCCCATGGCAGCTTTTTATCCAGCTCATGGAGCTATTGTGAAAATTACCTATAACATTACTTTTAATTTGTATCAATACTTTTTCATATTAGAATTAAATATTTTGTCAGCAACATCAAACAGCACCATCTGTTGCTCTAATGTGGTAAGTAATGGTATTCATTATGAATATTACAATGTAGAGTGTAGACCCCTTGCTAGGTAGTGACCACAAGAAAAGAACAATTGTTAGGCAGCAGCCACATGCCCACAGACTGGCTGATTAGCAATTATGTGGGTACAGCAACAGACACACATGAAAAAATAGAAGAGCTTTGATTTCTGTAGGTCTTTGCCAGTGGTTACAAACTGGATGAAGTTTAGAGCTTAATTCAGTTGTGGAACATGTGCTAGATGGGTCTGCAGAGGTCAGTGTTAAAATTTGTTACCAGGAAACGACTAGTGAAGACTGAGAAGACTTTATGTGTGTTGTAGCTACAGTTATATTCAAAGTGTGTAATTTAATTACTGTGAAGAGAAGACTAGGAGGTTGGTGTGAGGTGGCCATCAGCCTGGGAGTTAGTCAGAGAACTGCAGTTCAGTCATTGAGGGCCTTTGAAGTTAGAAGCTGGTAATGGAGGCTTGGGGATAGTTCTGGAACCTAGAGTAAGGGCAATATCTGCTATTGGGAGCCATTCCCAGGCAACAGGTAGTGGAGACTGAGGACACTATTCAGTGTGTGACAGTAATCTGCAAAGTGCAGTTAAATTTGTGGTCAATAATTTGAGTCACTAATCCAAATCCCATCTATAGTCACTCTATCATGTAACAATATACACGGTGCAAGCCAAAAGTTCCCGAAATCTATATAAATAAAAGTGTAAATGTTCGTTTGTTCAGGATCCCAAATCTCCGAAAGTTCTTCACTGATTGCTTCGAAATTTTGACACAATGTTGCGTTCGAATGTGCGCATGTTTTTATATACCTATATTGGAATTTGGAATTCAGAAGAGTCACCCCTATGGAAACGCTAGAACAGACCGTTGCATAGGAAGTAACAATAGCAATACTGTATCGAATCTCCATGGTTATGACGAATACACAGAGCGTTCCCACAGAGACAACGCAATAACAATGGGTCATTGCGCAGGAATCGCGGAAACAACAAAGCAGCGTTTCCGTGGTTATGACAAAGGCTCATTTGCATAGCAGCGGCTGAGGGCATAAAAGAGGGTTGAATTCAATCACCCAGTCAGTCTTGGAATAGCTGCCGCTGAAGAAGGTTGGAACCTAGACGCCAAGAGATACAGAAGTATTGGCCGAGAGACTGTGTAACCAGTAACTGTAATACTGCAAGTGGCGATAATTGTAAAGTGTGCAAGTGAATTACAATAAAGATTTGCTATAATTAATACAGTGTAAAGTTATTTTTAGCGTTACATACCCAAACACGCTACTTGCATTACTGACGCGTGCAACATGTCACATCCACATCAAATTCGAGCATTGTTTGCAATCACATTGACCGCCTGCTCTCCTTCATCTCCAACAGAGTTATGGGAGAAATATAAATCGCACATGGCTGAAGATATTTTCCGTCAAATATGCAAGGAAAATTCCAATACGAACATGGATTTCACAGCAGAAATCTGCAACGAAGCACTGATAATGATTGAAGATTTGTGCTTAGAAATCGCGAACTAAGTTCTCAATCAATTGGGAATGCCATTACCAAATCGATCTGCTGCTGCTTCGTTCAATGTAAAATTGCGTCGTGAACAAAATTACAACATGGGTGATCTTTTGTTGTATGTGTAATCAAATATTCCTAAGCTAATGCTTGAGCAAAAAGGCATTTACGATCAAATAATGCAAACTGTCAATAATGGGGTTGCAGAATTCTTCTTCTTAGATGCGCCAGGAGGAACTGGTGAAACGTTCCTAATTAGATTGATTCTGGCAGCAATTCGATCCCAAAATGACATAGCCTTAGCTGTTGCGTCATCCAGAATAGCTGCGATATTGCTACCAGGTGCAAGAACTGCTCATTCCGCTTTGAAATTGCCATTGAACATACAATTCATTGAAACTCCCAAGTGCAACATTTCCAAAGGATCGGGCATGGGAAGGGTATTGCAGAAATGCAAACTTATTGTTTGGGATGAATGCACAATGGCGCACAAAAAATCGCTCGAGGCTCTTCATCGATCATTGCAAGATTTGCGTGGAAACATCAGACCATTTGGGAACGCATTAATATTGCTTGCAGGAGATTTCAGGCAAACATTACCTGTAATTCCTCGATCGACACAGCAGACGAAATAAATGCTTGCCTGAAATACTCTACTTTGTGGCGCCATGTAAAGACGTTAAAATGAACTACAAATATGCGTGTCCAGCTGCAAAACGATCGATCAGCTGAGATATTCTTACACCAATTGCTAGAAATTGGGAACAGAAAGGTGCTGGTTGATCTGACCTCAGGACGAATTTTGTTGCCTCATAACTTCTGCAATTTAGTGACGTCAAAAGAACTGGTTGAAAAAGTATTTCCCAATATTCAAACCAATTATAAGAAACATGATTGGCTGAGTGAACGAGCTATTCTTGCGGCCAAGAACAAAGACGTCTACGAACTTAACAATATCCTTCAGTCTAACATTCACTGCGAGGCAGTCATATACAAGTCCGTCGACACTGTTGTGGAAGCAGATGAAGCGGTTAATTATCCAACAGAATTTTTGAATTCACTTGATCTGCCACAGCAACGCGTGGCCGGGTACAGCTAGTATATTAATAAAAACTATTACGTCTTACCTGGATCTTATTCTGCACCATCACCTTCAAAGCAGTTCCCTTGGGAGCGCATACACCGATCCCAGCATTTCTGCCACTTTTGAAATGAATCCTGGAAGGCTTTCTTTGTTAGGGAGTTTAGTACTGTCTGTGTTTCCACTTGAATTTCTTCAACTGCATCAAATCTTCGTCCCATCAATTTGATTTTGATCTTGGGGAAGAGAAAGAAGTTGCATGGAGCTAAGTCTGGCGAGTATGGTGGGTGGAGAACGAATGCCATCTTGCTTTTAGCCGAATATTCCTGCACAATGTAAGCCGTACGTGGTCAGGCGTTGTCATGGTGGAGTACCCAGTCATTCGTGCCCCACTTCTCTGGACGTTTTCTCCTTATGTCCTCCCTCAACCGCCCAACCGCCTTAGAATATCATGATAGAACTCTTTATTGACTGTCTGACCAGGAGGGACACACTCCTTATGAACAATCCCATCAATATTGTGACATGTTGCGCAACGGAGGACACCCACCTCCCCAGCGGTACGTGGCGGTAACGTAGCGCTCGCGTTACTATGGTAATAGGCGAGTCCCCGCCCTGCTACTCTCCCCACGGTGATGTAACGCGCAACACGCGGTGACACAACACGGTGACGCGGCACTGCTTCCTACTGTGACGTGGCATGTAACAGGCACACACAGCCCCTATATAAGAGAGCTGCGCTGCCTGCGGACTTGAGTTGTAACGTAGCCATTTCCGAAGACAGTTCCGAGTTAGTTCCGAGCTACAGACGCATGTGCGAGAATCAGTGATAGTTCGTGATAACCAGTTATATTTGGAGTGCGTAATTCAGCGAGACTTGTATAGCTCCCGCGCTATTAATACGTGAAGACTCTTGAAGAGAGTGTTAGATTTTGTTGTAGGGTTTGTAAAGTGTGGAAACCCATAACAGTGTTATAATTAATTGTAGCCGTGATTTGTAGATTGTTAAATAAACCAATTAACCATCTCTACGGCATCTTCAGTAACCCAACACGTTACAATATAAAAAAAAACAGATCAACATGGACTTAATGTTGCTCTTGGCTTGTCGAGCTTTTTTTGCTGAGGTGAAGAAGGGCTCTTCCATTGCAACAATTGCTATTTACTTTCAGGGTCATACCCATAGACCCAACTTTCGTCACCAGTGACAACCTTCAAAAGAAGTTTAGATCCTCTTGAAGCTGTTGTTGAAGTTCTCTGCAGAGTTCCAAGCGATGCTGCTTGTGTTCATTTTGCAGCCGTCGTGGCACAAACTTTGCCACAATCCTCATGTTCAGTTGCTCTGACAAAATTCGTTGACATGTACCATAACTTAGGCCCAAGGTGTTCCAGAGGTCTTGGATGGTCAGTCTACAATCTTGCAGAATCAGATCCCTAACTTTCATGTTATTTTCTGGTGTGGTGGTGGTGCCAGTTGATGGCTGTTCAGAACGATCGTAATCATCAATCGATGTTCGGCCATTTTTGAAACGCTTATACCAGTTGTAAGTTTGTGTCTGGCCTAAATTGTTGTCACCAAAAGCTTTCTTCAACAATTGGTGCATTTCTGCAGCAGTTTCCCAAGTTTAAAACAAAACTTTATACAGACACGCTGCTCTCTCAGGTCAGCCATCACAAAACCGCAAACTCATGGAAACACAACAATGGAAATACGTTCACCAACAATAAACCCAACCACTCAACTCGACGCTGCTTGCCACACTGATTCAAGAAGGGTGTGTGGGGAGACACCTAGCGGTATTTTGATGTACTCAAAACCATTCATGCACAAAATTCAAAGTTCTGGAACTTTTGGATTGCACCACATATTTCTGCATATTAGAAAATGCTTAAAAACTATTGTGTTGAGCACTTTCTAACATAGAAAAGCACCTGCAACCCCTAAGACAGGGTTAGAGCTATAGAGTCCCCCACCACTAATGGTAACAAAGAGAGAAAACTAGTTATGTGTTCATGTATTGCCACCACAATACAGTAAAACCAATAACATAAGGACATAAAACAATATTACAAAGGTAGAAAAATTAAATTCAGGAGAACATCAGTAACAAACCATAATTATATTTGTGGTTTTTTCTCTATAAGGGAAAACCACAGATTAACATTGCTTGAAAATAAGTGTCATGGAGAATACATGGTGAAGACCCTTACATGTATAGCAGTCTTCACCTGAAGTTCTTAGAGTGATTAAATAAAGTAGTGTGTGTGATGGGTGGGACATGTAGGATCCATATGGGAAAGTTAGATATACATAAGTCCAAAAACCTGAATAAGAGAAGCTGCTTGAGATACAAAACACAGATAAATGAATCTTAAGGAAACAGTATATTAGTATGTGAACTTATTCAACTATTTCAGGATAAGATCTAATGGCAGTTTTTTATTTCTGTATAAGGAAATTCTTGATTCTTTAAAGGGAGAATTTCTTGACCAACTGAATAACTGTCAACTTTACTAGAAGGCTCTGAATTAAACAGTTATATAGTTAGTGTCAGTGTCTCCCAAATCCTCTCCTATTATGATACCAAATAGACATACACTCAACTCTCGATTATCTGGGGGCGGATAAACCGGTTTGCAGCTTAACCAGCGCTTTTTTTGAGGCTTATATGTTGTTTAATATTCATTCACTTTTGTTTCACAGGGTGAGTTGTAACACTATTTTCGCACTAGTGTGAACCGAGTTCTGCATTTTTTGGTCCTGTTATGCTAACACAATATTCTAGGGTAGGGGTGAAAGAATGCAAGGATTTTTGGAAAGTTTCAAGGACAGACACACCGTCCCAGTTAGTCTCTTTGTATCGGTCTTCAAATGCGTTAGTAAAATGTCAGGGTGTAAAAGGAAGCCCCACCATCCCCACCATTATCCCGGATAATCGAGAGTTGAGTGTAATTAGTTAAGATTCAAAGCCATGGGACTATTTGTACATTGTCTAACATCAGGACCTTCAGTACTTTCAGATCATTTTTAATGAAAACTTTTAATTATTGATATGACCATAAAACTAAAATCTTTGCCTTCAATTTGCTTTAATTGATAAGACAGATCATAACTTGTCATCATTATGGTCAGTCTTATTTTGCTAGCCAGTATAGCGCTTAGGTTGATGTCTTCTGAAATTCTGAATAGACTTTCTTTGCTCACATTTCTTCTTGTACCCTATATGAAGAAATAAGAAAGGGGTTAAAACTTTTACATAACAGATTTTGTGCTACACTGAACAGGAAACTGAAAAGAACACGATGAAAGACTGAATTTTGACGGCATTCCTACCCTGATAAAAAACCGAATATATACATGTGCACAGCACGCATATCAACCCACAGGAAAGAGGAACTTAACAAGATCTAAAAAAAGATGAGGCATTGTTCTTAATACCCAAAATCATACCAACTGGGCTTATTTGGAAGGGCTATGATGATACAATCACATAAATAAAATAACCCTCAAAAGGTAAGTGTAAATTTATCTTGCTCTGAACCTTCATAAGCCTTGGACTTGATTAGAAAATATACATTCAAGGAAAACTGCCATATGTGTGTGTGTTTATATTAATATGTATCACTGGGGAGGAAGATTATTAACATCTGGAGAAACATTTTGGCCAGATTTGATGCAGGGACCCTGTGACATGACTTCCAGATGCATCATGTGCAGGAGCCTTCAGTGTTTAAAAGTCTCTTCCTATCAGTCAACTGTTCCCTGTATAAATATTTAACACAGTCGGCACAGCAGGCTCAAAGACACAAAGCCTGGCCACAGTTGGGAACCCAACAGTAACTGCCAAATGATAAACATTTGTGTGCAGCAGCATTTGAGGTTCACCATGGTGATAAACATCCTTGTGAGATGTCACCTCATCTTGCTTCTTCTTCTAGGCTGATAAGCCTCAACAAAGAACTAAAAATTGTATTTGCCATTCTAGCGCCTTATACCTAGGCATTAATCATTTTCTAAACCCTTAAAGATAAGCACATGACCGTCTCTGTGGTCTAGAGATCAGAGTTCCTGCCTACAAATCCAGAGGTCCCGGGTTCGATTCCCGGGGCTAACAGATTTTCTCAGAAGTAGTGGGTCTGGAACGGGGTCCACTCAGCCTTGTGAGGATAACTGAGGAGCTACTTCTAGGTCTAAGCTCCGGTCTAAGAAACCGAAATTAACAACCATGGGGATTTGTTGTGCTCACCACGCGACACCCTCTATCTGCTAAAGTTGGCACTAACTTCAGCGACAAGTAGTGGTCGCTCGGTCAGTTTAGCTCACTTGCAGACTAAAACCACCGAGTTTGTTTTTATAAAGATAAGAACTCATATTTTCAACCTGAAAATATCATAAAGAGTCCCTACTGCAAAGCTTACTCTAATAAAAAGCAATATCTATTGGAAAGCAAAATTTTTCTCTATTGTTGAAACCAATTAATTCCAACCACCCTCACTTGAACAGATGATTCTGCATTGTGTTGTGCACTAGTTAAATTGCAGAATACTTCTTGGGTTCCTTAACAAGAAATTTATGGGACATTTCTTTATCCCTTCCTCCTTTGGTTTGGTTTAATTAATATTTGTTTTATTTTGTTAGGTTAAACTACTGGTGCACCATGTTATTTTAAATTAAGGGAACTTAAATTCAACATGCTAAATTCTGACTTTTTCCATAATATTAAAAATTAAACAACAATTACAGCTTTCAAGAAATCTTTGCTGTAAAAATTTACAAACAGAATAACTGATTGCCTGCTTCCCTTCCTATTTTCCTACCTCACTAAAATCAAAGTCCCTTGTGTGGTACAACATATTTCTCAGCCTGCACTGAATTTCACATCTCTATAAATTAGTTCAAAACACCTCATTTTTTAAGACAGAGCACTTAATTTCATATCTGGACCAATATGGACTTTCAAAAACTCAAGACACAGGATACGGAGACTCGAGAACATTTGTTATTCCTCTCTGTAGAATATGTGTATGTCATTTTACCACCCTTGATTTAAATTCCCTAATAGTATTAACCCATGAAGGCACTTGCTGTATAATTTAGAACAATCCAGTGGGATGAGATATGAATTAATATCAAGTGTAACTGTAATGTTGCTTATACCTAACACACTTTAAAATGTCTGCTGCTATACCTAACATATTAATGTGAAGTGCATGTAAACTGATAAACTGGAGATAAGCATAATTAAATTGTGATACATGTAAAAGTGAGTCTGAACCAAAACAGTGTTCAGATATTAGTTGCACGTCTCTCCTCTTACTGACACCAAGAGTTACTCATCAGATCATTTAGAATTTGTTGACAATATGCCTAATATGAAGTCTAGGTTCTTAATAGGAACAGATTTCATGTCACTTCTAATACAGTCTTCAAGTTAAATGTACCTGAACTGCGTTATCTATGTGTTTCAAACAGATAACACCAGTCTGTAATACCTACCATGTTAACCACAATTCAACCATATTATCTAAATCATCCAGTAAATAGTATAAAATCTGTTTGCTGTGCTTAAAGTGTTATCGGGCAGAATTCTGTATTTTCTGAACCTATTCTACTCTTCATTTTATATGTATATTTAAGATTTACAACTTCCGGACAAACAAGTGATTGCTCAGATGAGTAAAATGGCTGTAACTATAAGAACAGTTGATATTCAAGTTCTCTAGTAAACCTGAAATTAAATTACAAAACAAATGTTAAGAGCTGATGTTGGTGTGGTGCATTTTAGGATTCTTAAGGATCTGATCATATTGGTTTCACCTGTAACTACTATTGCATGTAACATATTACCATAAAATGTCATGTGTAGTTACTGCATTGATCAGTTACTTTAATCAGACCAAAATATTTGTGAGATTAACATTCCAGTTGTCATCTTACTAAATAATTACTCTGTCAGTTGTGTATATTTAACGCCATGGAAAACTTCCACACATTGCAGTGGATGATTACTGCACTTAATATTAAGTAGCACTAGTGTTACTCCTTCTCCTTCTGGACTACTATCTTACCATCATGGGGAAATCTGCTTGCTCTGATCATCTGAAAAACTGTGACAGCAGAGGCATAAGTCCTGGTAGTGTCACCCATGTTAGACAGGTTAAAGGCTTGAGGCCATATAAAAGATAGCTCCTGGGCCTTCCACATGGTGGAAGGGGGGTGGGCATGTTGGATACTGGATTGGTAATATAAAGATAAAACTTGAGATAGGTTATACGGAAAAGTTAGTCTTGCAAACTGGACTGTGTTAAGTCTTTTCAGGACAGAAGCATCAGTGAAAGAAAGCCAGAAGGTAAGAGGTAGCCAATATGTCATACACGGGACAAAGTTTCTTAGAGAATTCTATGCACAAGGAATAAGTGAGTATTACTCCCATAATACAAATTCCTATGGTCAGAACACTTGATATGTTGATAATATGGATTTAAAAAGCTATCAAAAATCTATGTATGAAGTAGGGACAACACAGTTATATCCATCTCACTGATGCAAAACCAAAAAATAAATCTGTTCTCTCAAAAGCCCGACAAGAATGAAAGCCCACAGCTGCAACAAAGTGTTGTGTTGTGCAACATAGTGTTTGTGAATAAGGGGCATTCTATGTTACAATCACTGACCATAACCAAATCATCTCTTCAGATTCATGCAAATTCCCCACTGTGAAAGAAATGATCACAGTTCACAACACAGTAATGGGGAGTAATCAGAGTTATCAGCTCTGTGGCTCTGGACTGGAAACTGAGTTTTGTAACCAGCCAGTATTTGTCCAAATACAGGAACCTCTAGATTTTCTCAGTCTTTCATATGAATAATAAGACTGAAGTTTACTGCTTCAGTTCTGAATGCTGTTTGCTACCATGTTTAGTTCTGAATGCTGCCTGCAAACCTTATCACTGAGATGTGCACCCCATAAGAATCTTTTGAATACCTGGTACTGTTCTTCGATATAGGATCTGCCTTGCCCTTGAAGTACCACTCTGTTATGTTGGCATTCTGGTACACACAGTCAAACCGAGCAGAGTCACCCTTCCTCACCAGCTGGTTACGGGGTTGAACTTTTATGAGGGCTGAACCATTTTCTGAAACACAACAGCTCACAAGTTTTGTTAACCCCTTAAAATTTGAAACTCAATAAAAGTAATCAAACATTAACTACTACAGCTGACTCCATTTCATAAATTTATTTTCTTCAACTGCATGTCTGATTATCCCATACTACTGGTATACCTTACATCATATACCTGGCAGTAACAATGAAATGCATTACAATCTTCAATCCAGTTCTAGTGTTTGAAAAGTTAAAGTGTTATATTTCATAATGGAACATAAGTTGTCTCAGTTCATCATAAACATTATCCAAATGCTGCCAAACCAGCATAAAATAGTGGCCTTAAATTTAAAAAAACGGCTTTAAATTTTAAGAAACAACTTTGTGGATGCACAGTTGAACATCAATGATACCCAAAAATGGTAACGAAATGCATTTGACTGCAGTGATAGTACTCTCAATATAGTGCACCACAAGACAACATCCTTTCAATTACTTGCTTCATTTTTCCAGCTAAATACATGTTTTTTGTGTCTCTAAGAAAAGGAGCAATTGCTCCTATTATGTACATTCTTGAAACCATTATCTTCACCTTTGTAATTTGACTTGCTAAGCACTTAACAAAACTGTCATACAGAGCATTTAAGCTTTTAAGTAAGATGGTGATCTTGCTTGAGTGAAATGGTCCAAAGACAGAAGCTTGGCTTCATATACACATCACAATTCTCTGCATAGCTATTTGCTGAAATAATGACAGGTACCATGTTACACACATATGGACAAACAGATAAAAGCAACTTCCTCATCATGCATTACACAAGTTACTAAGGTCACAGGAAGAAGTCCCACTGATGGTCCTGCTCAAGGCTACCCCAATCTGTTCCCTTCCAACTCCCTCTATACCAAGTCAACCAGCCTAAAGCATTTGTCGCTATAATAGCAAAGGTTATCAACGCCAAAATCCCTACAAACTGAGAGGTTACACAAGCCGAGGGGGAATCATCACAGTTCAAGTGAGATTAGGAAGTGGTCGATACACGGCACTTCTCTCCATATCCTCAGTATAATCTTAACTTCTCTTGGTGAAGTGGTGAGTCTTTCCTGAATTTTATTAACCTAAGCACTGAAATAAAATACACTGCTTTGAATGGTTACACTGTCAAAGGTGTGCACTCCCTACAACCTCTCAGAGCTTAAGTGTTTAAATTCTGTCCTCAGTACCCACTGGACAGGAGACTGGGTGGGTCCCAGTAGTAGGATGGACATGATAACAAAGACAATTTGTCACCACTACCAAGAATCAAACTCTTCAGTAGTCATTCCTTTGCTGACTAGCCTCAGTTCACATAGTCCTTCAATTGTAACTGAATTATTTCTTAAGAAGATATATACTCATAAAGTGTACAGAATTGAATGCATTCATGTACATATTAAAGCGACGTTAAAGGAACTAGCTGTAAGAAAGTGGTCAGCTTCGTGCTCTTGCTGCTTTCAGCCGAGAGAAAGAGGCCCTAGTATTTATTTCATAGGAGACTGCATGGGCCCCAAAGCCTGTCTAGAGATGCCAACAAAATGAAAAATTCCTGCCCCTATTCTCTCTTGCTCTCGCTCTCTCTCTCTCTCTCTCACACACACACACACACACAGTATTACTCATTATGAAATCAACTTACCTGCTATCGCCAATGAGAAGTTATCAGCACTGCTTCTGAATCCAGCCTCATTGCGAGCAGTACACCGATATACTCCATTATCTTTAGCCGATACATTCCTTAAATGGAGACGTTTCTTACCAAAGCTCACAGTATCTGACTTCGTCAAGCGGTCTGCATTCCTGTAATGGGTCAATCACACATAAGAACTTGTGCACTGTTTCCAAATTCCTGACAGATACATCTTCTGGATTCGGGAATGGGAAATAGGAATTTCCAGGATTTCCCGAAATCATAAGTTATTCTGCATTTTTCATAAAATGTTATTTATGTGTTTTAAATAACGAGTGACCTTGATATTTATAATAAACAGTTAATCTTTTTGTGGTAGGGTTATACTAAAGGTTTCTGAGTTCTTCTGCAGGAAATGATATAATAATAAATGCATGTTTTAGTATTATTATGAACCAATATATTGAGACCAAATTATATAATTCAGTAATAATATTTAGAAATGTTATCATTATCAGTCTAAAAATTACAGTGCGTACAATCAAGTGCGCGCCGCGGCTGCAATTTGCCGTGAGTCATACCACCGCAGAACGGATGCAACTCCTCCCCGCGACTGCAGTGCTCCTACGCCGATGGTTGCATAATCGGAACCCGAGGTTGCATTAAACAGTCAGTCTTTGTCTTGCTGTGGAAGTGGAGTGGAATGTTTACAGCTGTCGACAGACGGTGGAAATGAAGTTCACTATTAAACAGCGTGTGTTTATTGTCGAAACTATTGCAAGGAAAAACATTTACAGAAAATTCGCACGTAGGTTTCGTCAGAAATATCCTGACTCGCCAGTTCCCACAAAGTCGTGTGNAACACAAAATATTAACTGCCCTATCCAACAGTCTTCCCATTTTTCTGATTTCTTGACTAATTTCTCTAGGGATTCAGGATTTGGAGAAACATACAAATTTCCTGAGAAGTGCCGGGAAGGAATTCCCACATGGAAACACTACATATGCATAACTAAAGAAAATAACTCCCATATTGATGCAAAACACTCAATAACTCATGCTGAATGTTCTCCATGCTCAGATTGTTAAGAGTAAAATATTATTTAACTGAAATTTCACTTACTTACTTACTTACTGATGGAGCTGAGCCCTTCTTGAGGAGCCACCAATTCTGTGGCTACTCAAGAAATTCCCAGTAATTTATGGAACCCGAAGGTTCATCACCGTGTTCACAAGAGCCCTCCACTGGTCCCTATCCTCAGCCAGATCTATCCAGTCCATACCATCCCATCCTATCTCTCTAAGATCCATTCTAATATTGTCCACCCACCTACGCCTTGGTCTTCCCTGTGGTCTCCTTCCTTCCGGCTTTCCCACCAATATCCTACACGCATTCCTCGTCTCCCCCATTCGTGCTACATGACCTGCCCACCTCATCCTCCTTGACTTGATCATTCTAATTATACTTGGAGAAGAGTACAAGTTATGAAGCTCCTCAATATGCAGTTTTCTCCAACCTCCTGTGACTTCATCTTTCTTCGGTCCAAATATTCTCCTAACACCCTGTTCTCAAACACTCTCAGTCTATATTCCTCCCTCAATGTCAGAGACCAAGTTTCACACCCATACAGAACCACTGAAATTTCACTGCAGTCTTTAAATTCTATAGGTGAGGTGCTGTGAGTGGTTATCTAAAGTTTCAAAACATGACAAACTCAAGATCTTTGTGTTGATAATGCCATGTAACAAAAATATACAAGAAAGAGGGACTGGTTACAGAGTCTTATATCTTATTCACAGTATAATAGTATTACAGTACTAACACTGGGGACATGCAGTAGCGTAGTTAGTTGAGGCATTATGCTACAAGCCGGAAGGTCGCGGGTTCAAGTCCCGATGAGGTCATTGGATTTTTTCAATTGACCTAATCCTTCCAGCTGCACTATGGCCCTGGGGTTGACTCAGTTTCTAACAGAAATGAGTACCAGGAATATTTTTGGAATGTTCCTGGGGGTAAAGGGCGGCCGATACGTAAGGCTGAAAACCTTGCCGCCATTTATGATCTGATTGTCTAGAAAATGTGGGAACCTCAACATCTCACAACCCTATGGGCCTCCATGGCCTATTACAGGGATACCTTTACTTTTTACTTAGTTTTACTTTACAATATTAACATTGGTAAGTGTATTAGTGTATAATGTATAATGTGTAAGTGTATAATGTGGGTTCTGGAGTGGATGAATGGATTTATTTACTCCTGACACACACCACTAGTAATTACATATAATTATAGTGTTATCGCTATTTACACACTTTCCAGTCCACTGTTGCACATACACTAAGTTTCTCAGTTTCCACTAGTCATCTCCTAGCAACGGATCTCAACACAGAAATTAGCGCTTCAAATCACTATGAAGACTTCCTGCTATTTGGTCTTCATTCTCTCTGGAACCTCAGAACTAAAAATTCTTCTGGACTCACTCCTTCATCTTATGACTGCTGACTCATAACTGCCTTGAACAAATTCCATCACTCTTGCTTATACAGCCTGGAATGGACATGGACCTACAGTAAACACACATCGTGTGATAGATAGATAGCTACCCAGCCAGTCAATTGTCCTGTCGGTGGGATGTACAGAAAACACAGCTTCCTCTATTGTTGCATGTTGGACCATGTATACAGAGCTGTTGCCTGGCAATGTGTTGATGAAATCTGTTGCAATTTCCAACTATGCCACAATGTGCCCCTGTGCCTTGCCCCACTGTCTCAGAATGTTCAATCAGGAAGCACAACTGTTTCATCACTGAGAGGGCCCACCATAATGATTTTACATAATAAATCAATCAATCTTGCTTCTATGATCACTCCTGTTTATGAAATTTATTTTACTCACATCAAGCTCAGTAATCAGAAATGCATATACATTTCTGATTTGATAATCGATCACAAAATATGTTCCTCATGTATTTCCTTCGCTTCCTATCTAGCTATTTGACATTATCCTTATGCACTAAATAATGACACTAAAGACTGCTGAACTTGAACTGACTGATAATAATACCTCCCACAAGAGTAACTGAACTCCCAACAATCTGCAAACTTTACTCACTGCAGTAGTAGGCTACAGCACATTTCCTATTTGCATGGGTAATGCACAAAAGCTGCTGTGTTCTATATTGTCATGTATGATGGGTTTATGTGACAAATTTATCAGGTCCTGGATTGGATGATTGGATTTACTGATGCCTGATTTACAATTACAATACATTATAGCAGCTCATAATCGATAACTGTTTAAGACTCACTCCATTCCTTATGAGACTACAAGTGTCTCCTCTTCTGCGTGACTGACTTGGTTCTGATTTATGAATTGGTCACTTCTTCTAGTCCAAGTGCCTTGAATGATGACTGTCTCATGAATGAATCCCTTATGAATGCCAAATGAGTCTGAGTCTTATGTTATGACCCACAGTCAGTCAGGCAGCCTGTTTTGGAATAAAGCACCCTTCTAGGGCTTATGACAAGATTTTTATTACTGTCAGACAGCTGTGGGTTTGTTGATGTGGGGCACTGTCTCTGACGAGCGAACAGGTCTATTGTTTACAATTGCTTCTGGCCCTCGCTAGCACAGTCATTCTTGGGTCCGAGTCCTCTGGGACTTGCGACCGTATTTCACTGTCTCATATTCGAGACTGCTTTTCGCTAACTCCTATGACTCTCAGGGCTACGGTGGAGGTATTCGACCCTGCCTCCACACAGGATACCTAACTCACCTCATGCCGAATGATTGAACTCTCCTGAACTGAACTAACTTCCAGGCAAAACGAATATAAGTCACCATATCTTGCAGTTCCTGTTATTATTTTTTTCTTTGTTTAACTGTTGCAGTGGGAATGTGCTTACTGGACCGCTGACCAGCACTGGATTATTTTTCGGCTATTCGTTGCAGTGAGGGCATGCTTACCGAACCGTTGAAGGGGCTGGGATGGCATAGTCGGTATAGTGACTAGCTGCGGGCTGGACAATCAAGGGGTCGGAGTTCGAGTACTGGTAAGGTCAAGAATTTCCTCTTCTCCACGTCATCCAGACTAGCTATGGGGACCACCCAGCCTCCTACCCAATGGATGCCGGGGGCTCTTTCCACGGGAGTAAAGCGGCAGGGGCGTGAAGCTGACCACTCACCTCCAACTAGTGCCGAGCTGAAGAAAATGTGGATCTATACATCCACTCCTCCATACTCCTTTATGGCGTAGTGTTTAATTAGTTAAGCACAGGAACAACTTTGCCTTTTTTACCTTTGCCGTTCAGACGGGCTCAGGCGCCATGATGTACATACCAAGTTTCATAAAGAGTGGTTCAGGAAATCAAAAGTTAATAGCGGGAGATACACAGATAATGAACAGCATGGTGATCGCTTATGCCTACTTTTATTTTTTAAGTGAGGAAAGTAGGTTAAAATGGATGTTGTTGATTGAGAAAAAATTAAAAAATAATGTAAAATAAATTTCAGTCAAACATCCTTCTAGATATGTAAAAAATAATTTTGGGTTACCGTAGCAAGGAAATCTCCAGAGTTGCTAACACAGTAAATGAAAGTAAGTTAACGCCGTAAGCCACAAACGAGCCAACAGTCTTTTATTTCAGCGCATCATTGCTATTCTGTGAATACTGATAATATTTTGATGTAGTTACGTGAAATGTAGTTCACTATGTAAAGGAGATGGTTTACAATTGATTATTCATGCATCCTGCTCGCAAGAAATGGCATTAAACATTGAGCTTGACACATTATTCAGTGGAAAGAAATATGTATGTGAGCCAATATTTTTTTTTATTGCTAGTGGAGTGGGACTAAGTCCCTCGTACTTCGGCCACCTCTGGCCTATTGTACCAGCCCCAGATGATAGGTGAGGGTGATTGTGGAGCAATTGGTGGAATGAAGATTGGCAGGGGAAACCGAAGTACTCGGAGAAAACCTGCCCCAGCGCCATTTTGTCCAACACGAATCCCACTTGACCAGACCCGGGATCGAACCCGGGCCGCCGCGGTGGGAAGCCAGCGACTAACAGCTTGAGCTATGGCGTGGCCAACGTGAGTCAATAAGTAAGTTACAAACTGATGTGGGATACTACATGTTTGAATGAGGCACTTGAGGCTATCGCCACTAGATGGCAGCATTATTCCGGTGGCAATTGATGGCATTCGACACGAGACAATCGATGTTTACAAAAGCGAAACAGCAGTTGCAAGATGGCGGCGCCTCTGAGTGAGTGTACAACCCTCGGGTAGCGCTCCGTTGTGCGATTTTTGTGGGCAAAAGGTATGGAATCAAAGAATATTCATAAAGAAATGCTTCCCATCTACGGTGAGAAGTGCCTGTAACGTCAAGCTGTCTACAATTGGGTGAAGAAGTTCTCTGAAGGGCGGACATGTATCGAAGACGAACACCGCGTTGGCCGGCCAACGGAGACTGCCACAGAGGCGAATGGGCAACGAGTTAAAGACTTAATCCGAGCAAACAGAAGGGTAGTTAGTTAGTTAGTTATTGGAGAGGGTGGGTTTCCCAATGCGCTGAGACCTGTATTGGTCCATTGTGCTTCCCTCTATGATTTCTACCAGTCTCTATATCCTACCGGTACTGGTGCTTACCATCAGTCCCGCCCAGCCAGCGAGACCGGCTCTACTAGCTGAGAGGTATCTATAATGCATCTACCAGAGGTATTAGAGACTGCTGTTGGGCGGGAAACGTCCGTTAATTTGGCTCAGTGACCTCCTTAGGAGATATGAGGTTCTTTTACGTGCCGTAAAGCTACGACACGGGACCCACGGCTTAAAGTCCCTCCCGGAGGACTTGTTCCCTGAATTTTTCCGCCCTTAAAAATTCTACACTATAGACACTATAGCCACTGCTATAGGTTGTTCACAGGGCATGTCCTACCTCATAATGCATGACAGGTTAGGTTTTCAGTCTGTGCACGATTGGTGCCGCGCATGCTGACCCCACAACACAAAATTCAAAGAATGGGTCTGGCATTACAGCATCTCAGTCGCTACCACGATGAAGGACACGATATGCTAGCCCGAATTGTCACAGGTGATGAGTCTTGGGTTCACCATTACCAGCTCGAGACAGAGCGTGCGTCAATGCAGTGGAAACATCCTGCGTTGCCTGCCCAAAAAATGTTTAAGGTGACACCATCCTCCAGGAAAGTGATGCTCACAGTCTTATGCGGGGTCACGAAGGCATACTGCTCACCGCATTCCAGCCTCAAGGACAAACCGTAAATGCCGACTAATACGGTAACATCCTCAAGAAACTTCGTAAGACCATTAATTTGAAGAGACCAAGACTTCTCACCAAAGACGTGTTGCTCTTGCATGACAACGCGCGTCCCCATACTGCCAACAAGACAAATGAGACGCTGCGAAATTTCAAGTGGGAAGTCCTCGAGCAGCCTCCGTGTAGCTCCGACCTTGCTCAAAGCGACTTCTATTTGTTCGGCCCTCTTAAACGTCATCTTTCGGCTATGGCGCGCCATATGCCGTAGGTGTTATTACTCTTTTGTCTCACAGAGATGCTGCTGAAGTCGTCGAAACGCATTAGCGTCTGGATGACGTCGACCAGGATACCGCAGCGCGCATTCCTGTAGAGCAGTATCAGCTCTAGTGTTGCAGGTACTGAGGGTTACGAGCATGTCATGTATCACAACCGACCATTCTTATACGCTTCATGTGGCCGGGACAATTAACACCGCTGGTAAGTACGTGTATGTTAACAAGGCCGCGCCATAGCTCAAGCGGTTAGTCGCTGGCTTCCCACCGCGGCGGCCCGGGTTCGATCTCGGGTCTGGTCAAGTGGGATTTGTGGTGGACAAAGTGGCGCTGGGGCGGGTTTTCTCAGAGTACTTCGGTTTTCCCTGCCAATCTTCATTCCACCAAATTCTCCATCATCATAATCACCAGGGCCGGGCTACAATAGGCCAATCAGTGGCCGCCGTGCCGAGTGGACCCAGTTGGACTCCACCCCCCCAATAAGCGAATTAAAAAAAACACCTACGGCACAAGTGAATGCAGGTGGCCCAAAGGCTGTACGGACACCACCCAATGTAGGTGCCACAACTGCAGCCGTGGAACGAAGGCCCTGAAGAATTTCACGTGGAGGCTAACCCAACCGAGGGTCCTCGAAGTTCTTAATGACGATTAATTGTATCCATACAACTACGCGCGGAGCACACTTCTGTTTCCAGGCGATCGTCTTCTACGGATACAATTTTGCGAATGGGTTCTCTCTATGTAATATTATGTGGACAAACGAAGCATGCTCACGTATGTGGGTGTGTTCAACGTCCACAACAGTCACCTCTGGACACGGGATAGTGGGTATCAAGTCCGCTTCAGCGTCAGTGTTTGGACTAAAATCATCAGGGCCATTGTCGTGGGCCCCTGTGTGTTGCCGACCGGCTGACCGCTCAACGGCATCTCGATTTTCTGAAGATTCTACCGGGGCTGCTTGAAAGTGTGCCTCTAGTTATGAGGCAGGGGTTGTGCTTTCAGCAGTTCCAGCACATTATGGGGTAATGTCCGGCAGTGGTTGAAAGCGACATATCCAAGAAGGTGGTTTGGACGTTGGAGGCCGATTGCACGGCCTCCTCGTTCACCGGATCTAACTCCAATGGATCTTTTTTCTTGTGGGAACCATTGAAGGAGCACATCCATGCAGTCCCTCCCAGGACTATGGAAGATCTCATGACAAGACTTTAAGCAGCTGTGACAACTGTCGAGGCCAATATGTTCGAGAGAATGCCGTGTAGCGCAGGTCTATCCTGAAATGGATGCAGGCTGCTTCGAACACACATAAATATGAGGCACCCACTGTTTCATTATTGGATTGTTTGCACCATTTGACGGTGACGCGTACCTCGAAAACTAAACGTCAGAGGACATACGCTGTACAATATTTCTGTCTATTTTTTCTTTACAAGGAATCACACTACGGGAAACCTTTGCGTGAATTTCGTTTCATACCGCGCGCGCGTGTGCGTGCTCGTGTGTGCGAGTAGATAGATGTACGTAGTATATCAGCTACTGAGACAGAAGACCTACGATTTAGTTAGGAGGGAAATAATGTGCAATATTCTCATTGAGTTTGCTATACCCATGCAACTAGACACTCTGACTGAAACGTGTTTAAATGGCCGTACCATAACTCAGGCTGTTAGTCGCCGGCTTCCCACAACGGCGGCGCGGGTTCGAGCCCAGGCCTGGTCACGTGGGATTTCTGGTGGACAAAGTGAAAATGGGGGCAGGTTTTCTCCGAGTAGTTCGGTTTCCCCTGCCATTTCTCATTCCACCGACTGCTCTATATTCATCATCTATCATCCGGGGCGGGTACAATAGGCCAAATAGTGGCCGACGTATCCAGCGGACTCGGTCTCCCCCCCCCAAAAAAAGAACTTACGTATTTAAACTAAACCTACAGTAAATTCCCTATATGTAAACAAAGGAAATGCCTTAATGCTTTGTCGCCGTTATTTGCTTTTGAATGCGCATTTAGGAAGTTCAAAGATAATCCGAAGGGACTTAAATTGAAGAGGGACACAACTTCTTGTCTATGATGATGATGTTAATTTGTTAAAGGATAACATAAACACTGTACAGAAAAACACAGAAGCTCTATTAGATGCTAGTCAAGACGTTGGTTCATATGTAAACACAGAGAAATGGAAGTATGAGTTGTCTCTTGGCCGAAATGAAAACGGAACTCATAAGAGTAAGAAGGCTAATGAATCCTTCGAAAACGTGGTAGGTATAAACGTCTGAGAGCAACACTTACTAACTTACTCATGGAGCTGAGCGCTTCTGGAGGAACCGCCAATTCTGCAGCTACTCAAGAATTTCCCAGCATTTTATGGAAACCGAAAGTTCATCACCGTGTTCACAAGAGCCTCCACTGGTCCCTATCCTCAGCCAGATCTCTCCGGTCCATACCATCCCATCCTATCTCTCTAAGATCCATTCTAATATTGTCCACCCACCTATGCCGTGGTCTCTTTCCTTCTGGCTTTCTCACCAATATCCTATACGCATTCCTCGTCTCCCCCACTCGTGCTACATGACCTGCCCACCTCATCCTCCTTGACTTGATCATTCTAATTATACTTGGAGAAGAGTACAAATTATGAAGCTCCTCATTATGAAGTTTTCTCCAACCTCCTGTCACTTCATCCCTCTTCGGTCCAAATATTCTCCTCAACACCCTGTTCTCAAACACCCTCAGCCTATGTTCCTCCCTTAATGTCAGAGACCAAGTTTCACACCCATACATAGCCACAGGCAAAATTATAGTTTTGTATATTCTAATTTTTATGTTTTTGGACAACAGATGAGAAGACAAAAAGTTCTGGACTGAATGGTAGCAAGCATTACCCGAGTTCAGTCGCCTCTTAATTTCCTCCTGAATCAGGTTTCGATCTGTTATAGTTGTTCCCAAATATCTGAACTGTGCCACATTCTCATAACATCTGTTTCCTCTCTTCATATCATCATTTTGCCCTGCATTTTGGTGATGAGACAGCAACATATACTTAGTTTTCTCTGTGTTTACTTCTAGACCAACCTCTTTACTTGCGTCAATTAAAGTTTGTGTGTGTTTATGGTATCTAC
>NW_019724611.1:110458-117235 GCF_002891405.2 Cryptotermes secundus
TCCCTCATAACTGAATCGTAGGCTTTCTTGAAGTTTATGAATAGCTGATGTACTGTCTCATCGTACTCCCATTTTTTCTCCAATATCTGACGAATGCAAAAGATCTGATCTGTAGTTGATCTGTTACGTCGAATCCCACACTGATGATTCGCAGTAATTTCATCTATATGTGGACTTAACCTTGAAAGAAGAATATTGGACAAAATTTTATATGAAGTTGATAGCAGTGATAT
This sequence comes from Cryptotermes secundus, assembly GCF_002891405.2. Lineage (NCBI taxonomy): Eukaryota > Metazoa > Arthropoda > Insecta > Blattodea > Kalotermitidae > Cryptotermes > Cryptotermes secundus. The sequence continues at coordinate 110,692 of NW_019724611.1, forward strand.
CCCCCTAAAATTACTAGAGTCAGTTTTATCGCCCTTCTTGTGAACTCGTACAATAATAGATTCCTTCCACTGATCAGGCAATTTTTCCTTATGCCAAATAGAATTAGATTGTAGATCTTAGAACGTCATATTTCGCCTCCTGCTTGAATAAGTTCTGCCGGAATTTGATCACTACCTGGCGATTTATACCGTTTCAATTTTGCAATAGCACTTTCAACCTCAAAAGGGCTAGGATGAGGTATCAACAGCTCAGCTGTATGGATTTCTGTCTGCCTAACATCACTGACCCTATGTACATTCAGTAACCGAGAGAAGTAGTTCTTCCACCTATTCAAAATGTGGGAATCTGCAAGCAGATCACCATTCTCATCCTTCACTAAGTTACTGCTAGGCTGGTAACCTCTCTTAAAGTCATTTATTCCTCTATACAGGTTTCTAATGTTCTTATTCTTACTGTTCATTGGAAGCTCATCAATTTTGTCTTTCAGATATTCCCTCTTTTTCTTCCTGAAATGCCTGGCGGTTTCACGTCTTACATTGTTCAGATTATCCCCATTTAACTAGCTGGGATCCTGTAACCATTGCAATTTGGCCTGCTTTCTTTGATCTAATAATTCTGAGCGTCCTTCATCAAACCATGGCTTAAGCTTCTTCAGTTCATAATAACCTAGACTCTCTTTGACAGACATTTTTATATTCTCACACTTACTAAATAAAACTGAACCCATGAAGAAATTATGAACAGATTGAATTCAGGAAGTGCTATTACCATTCAGTTCAGAATCTGTCTTTTCATTTGCAATCTGGAAACGCAAATAATGAAATACACAAAATTATAATTTTGACTATTGAGTATAAATCTTGATCGGTCACATAAGGGAAGAAAGGGGACCGAGAGTGAGAACAGAATATATGGATCTAAGAGGGATGAGGTAACAAAAGGCTGCAAAAACTGCATAACGAGGAGCTTAATAATTTGTACTCCTCGACAAGCAGTATCAGAGTATCAGGAACTAATTAAGTACTACGCCATGAAGGCGTATGGGGAGTGGATATATGTGTATATCCACATTTTCTTGAACTCGGCACTAAGTGGAGGTGAGTGGCCAACTTCACTCTCCGGACTCTTTACCCCCGGGGAAAGAGCCCCCGGTACCCACTGCACAGGAACCTAGGTGGGTCCCACAGCCTGTCTGGACAACTGGGAGAAGAGAAAATTCTTGACCCTACTCATACTCGAACTCCGACCCCTCGGTTTTCCAGCCCGTAGCTGGTCGCTATACCGACTACGCTATTAAAGATACGAAAGAATATACAAAAAAGTTTTGGTAGGAAACCCTGAAGAAAAGAGACCGGTAGGAAGGCGCAGCGTAGACAGGACAATAACAAAATGTGTTCTAAACAAACATGACGGTAACATGTGGATTGGTTTCTTCTAGCTCAGGATATGGCTCTTTTGAACATGGTAATGAAGCTTCAGGTTCCTTAAGATGTTGGGTTTTTCTTTGAGAACCTGAGAAACTACTAGCTCCTCAAGAAGGATTCAGCTCCATATGTATATAGTCTTACGAAATGCCAGCGTCGTTTAAATAGATCCTCCATACCTGGTTTCCGTCACTTTATACTGCTACAACGTGGAGTCGAACAACTATGCCAGCAGTTACGGGAAATACTGTTTACTGTTTAATACCCAAGCAAACCACACAAATGATTTAAAAGAAGTTCCTTAGACTCTAGCAGTGAAATGATTAATACTCCATGTGCCTTACCGGTACCAGTCAATGTGGATCTCACCGCTGCCTTCCACAATGCACCTCAAGATGACGTCATTGCCTGCCTCAATCTTGTGGGGTGAACCTGGAGACTGCAGCTGCACCAGGACGGGCTCCCCCAACCCTGCAACACAACGCAAGCTACAGAGCGTGGGTTTAACCATGTCAGCACTGCCTTCCAGAGAACAAACAGCTCAGTATTCTGCCCTGGAGTCGGCCACCGCAGGAAATTCTTTCTTCTTTGGCATTAAAACCCCGAGTCGATAAGTGGATCTTTCTGTTTAAGCCTCATTCTTTCAGGTGTCCTCTTCTTATAATTTGTTCCAAATGATATTTTGTTATGAAGACGTCAGGTATTTGAAAATGTGTTAGGATAGGATCCAACAGCGAACTTTGTGGTGGCAATAAGGAAATTTCGAGTCCCATAACAGTCAATTTATTGATCAGTTAATAACTACAGATGATTAAGAAATATCGGACATAAAATGTTTAATTTTTCTCTACAATCTTTGTTCGAAACATTTCCGTTCCACAAGTATTTATCGAGTCATAGAGATGAAGCAGAAGTGGAAGCAGGTCTTCATGAAACACCAGTACTGTTCAAGGGATTAGTAAATGTCCGTACTTTGTCCATCATCTGGTATTCTAAAGAACACAATATTTCGGTAACTGAACCTGCTTCCATCCTCGGATGAGAGGCTTGGATGCACCTACTCTGTTGGGTCCGTTGAAAGAGCTAACCTCTATCATTGGGCGATTGAGGCAGTTGAGGTTAGCCCTTTCTAACGGAACCAACAAAGTAGGTACCTCCCACACTTTTACCTGAAGACGGAAGCAGCCCCAGTTTTCGAAGCGTTGTGTTCTTTAGAACACTGGACAATAAACAAAGTCCAAACTCTCAGTAATCCCAAGTGTTATACACCGTCATCAGAACCTTTAGAACTGGCCGCCACTCTTGCTCAATTCTGACCAAAATTGAAATACATCAACCATGAAAATCTGTTCAACGGTTCCCGAGTCGTTACAAAAAGACAGACATGACGAAACAACTCGTAATAGACATTTTATGAAACTTTGTATTCCGAAGAACCAAATTACTTGGTTTCTCTGGGTCCTTTCAACGCAGTACATGAAATAACTCGCTTAAAAGCACTTATGCTCCTAGTCTGCGTCTGTCTGCTTGAAAATATTGTTAAGACAGCTGTGCTGCCATCTCCCAATAGTTACATCCAACTATTCAAGAAGGCAACAGCAGCAATTAACTTTACCCGGCCTCCTACACGGTGGGGGTAAAGCGGACGGGTAGTGAAGGCGATCTCCATCTAGTGCCAAGATCGATAATGTTAGAGCTGTACCTCCATTCCCCCCATATGTCTTCATGGCATACGGCTTAATTAAGCGCAGAACAACTTTACCTTTACATACCATCTTTAGGTACACAAATAAATTAAGGACGGGAAACTCCAGCGATCATAACGGAAAATTTAGCAATGAATTATGTAGGTACATGCGACATCGGTAGTTGAACACAAGTACCATATTAATCATCTGATTGAACACGTTTGACAGTCCTGCTGAAGTTCCCAGGTGGAAGAAATTAGGCACCCCTCTTCACAATCGACGCTGGCCATACAATGTAACAAGCCTTCCAGAGACTGAAATGCAGACGTCCTGTTTCATCGCTTGTCAGTTTATGTTTTCTCCCTCACACCCGCCATCTGCCGCGCGATTACGCAACCGCTCGGTGCATGAAGGGCCTTAGTTTCTCTCCAGAAATATGCTCGCCTAGAATTTAGTTCTATGGTTCTCTGAACCTGATTAAGAAGCTGTGTGTGCCTGTACGTCCTTTAGACCGTTCGCCTTTTGAATGGAGTAGGCACACCAACATACTAAGGCAGAAATTCGTAACGGTCAAAAAGAACCCTTTGCCCTTGTTCGAGTCATCGGTTATTTGCACTTTCACACTGCCCAACTTCTTTCATCACCATGCATTAATCGTCACAGAAATTAATTCCGTTACATCTAATATAAAGATTGCAGATAAAGTGAATTTGTTCAATTTTCTGGGGTGGATTAATTTTGGCATTTCCTTTATTTTCCCGTAAGTAGACGTAGTTAGAACCTCTTCATATGATATTCATTCTATGGTTAGCTACTTTCATGCAGTATTGTGTTTGTTACGATGGTTTTGCTTTCCCCACTTCATTAAAAAAATAAGTGGTATAGGACCGCCTCTGTGGTCTAATGGTCAGAGTTCGTGGCTACAGAGCCAGAGGTCCCGGGTTGGCACTAACTTCGCCGACAAGCGGCGGTCGCTCGGTCGGAATACTTCGCTTATGAACAATTATGTTTTATGAACAATACTAGCGCCAATTCTTATTATATTCCCTTACTTAGGATATTTTCTCAGCTGTATCGAATGGAAAGACACTTACGATTAACGGATTGCAACGAACGAGAACTGAACAGACCGCTACTTATTTTAACATACTGAAGTGGAGGGGGGAGAAATCACCCCCCTTCATGGAAGTCCATCCCAGATTACAGCCCGGGATTTAACCGCGACGAACTAACATTCTGTTCAGTGCATGACCTTGAAATGCGTAGATTCCGCTTCCGCTGCTCCTGAGTTTCACAACTTTCTGCACGGCCAGTAAATGCTTGTACGACCGAGACAACTTAGAATGAGGTAGCTGAGCTACATGCCGCTCTTGCATGAGCAGCAGTTGCTGTTTATTTTCAGAAGCGCATCACAACATCGAGTGAAACCAAACGGCGGCTAGCGGTTACTTCGATTCGAGGATCGAGTCCCGAATTCAAGGACAGACCCTTACAGACGACAAACGTCAGTTGCGTTATCTGAGGATCAGGTCACATGTTACCAAAGGTACGTAAAATTCACTTTGTATCTAAACAACACGCCATGAAAGCATATCAGTGGCACAGAAGTAAATTTTCGCTCGTTCTAGACCCCACGCTAGGTAAAGATTAAAGAAAAAGACAAAGTTGTCACTGTGCGTAACCACGACATTAAGGCGTGTGGGGAAGTGGAGGTATAACTCCACCATTCCTGACCTCGGTACTAGATGGATGGCATGTTGTCAGCTTCACGCCCAGGTCACTTCACCGCCGGGGAAAGAACTCCCCTTACCCTTTGGATAGGAGACTCAGTGAGCACCAGTGTCGGTTTTAACGCTGTGGAATAGAGAAAAATCTCTTACCCTGCCGGGAATAGAACCCCGGCCGTTTAACCACTAGTCCGTGGCTATACCGACTGAGCTATCATGCCTGCTTGGTTAAATGATAAACTTTCCTCTCCGGTCGATGAATCCCTGGGCAGCAACTCGAAACGTTCACTGGCTAGGGGACTAAATGAGTGTCTAAGCAGATTTGGGCATTGAACTGGACCGTTACTATCCCGGCAACGCCTAGTCAACCACTTCCTTCTGCAGTGCTGTGTAGCACTCGCAAACATTACCACCCTCCTCATCGCACGCAGTGGTCCGATTACAGCAACTCACAAACAATTCTACCGTCAGGACACAAGTGATGGCAATCTGTAAACAACATGACGCTGAAAACGCATATGTATTTACATGAGGTTGTGGCAAATTTTCATTTGGCAAACTGGCAACATTTTCTATCCTCCTTTTACACTTATTACACTTGACAGACATTATTTATTCGTGTATTCAGAAGTGTAACGGCTCATAAAGAAACTTACTCCAAATGCATCTTAGAGAGATAGGAAGGAATGGTATGGAGTGGATTGATCTGGCTCAGGATAGGGGCCAGTGGATGGCTCTTGTGAGCACGGTAATGAACATTCGGGTTCCATAAAATGCTGGGAAATTCTTGAGCAACTGCACAATTGGCGGCTTCTCAAGAAGGGCTCGGATCCATGATTAAGTGCTTATTTAGCAAGGATGTCAGCAGCTCAGTCTATACAGGCCCGCATGGCAGAAAGATTGGTGAACAACGAATTACACAGGATGTAGAAGGAAATGGGCGCCATCTAACTAGCGGTATTACCACGGCATTTGCCTGGCAGACAGAGAATCCGACGAGAAGCACATGGCAGGATATCCGATTTATGGGCCAAGATTTGTACACGGGACCCCACAAATACGAAGGAGGAACGCTTAACCACGCGACCAAGATGTTCCGCGACATGGAAAACAATAAATTGTATCTGTGGGATGGAACCACATACTGGGAATTAGACCACTATCAAAATTATAAGTTTAGTGATACCTAGAAGTGTGACCGGTCACGGTAACCGAGCGGTATAAGGCATACACTGTCTTCCCTCGCTCGGAAGCCGGGATCGTGAGTTCGAATCCAACTCAGGGCATGGATGTTCAGTGATTGTGTGCCTGCGTTTTTCAGTGTTTGTGTACAGGTAGAGGTCTTGCGATGAGCTGATCACCCGCCCAAGAAGTCCTACCGAATGTCTAAGATCTAGTAAACCGAAGTGAAATGGAGAGTTTCATGGAGGTAGGCCAACGCACAAATTGGGGCTGTAGCGCCAAAGAAAAAAAATCATCATCATCATCAGTAATCTGTCAAGACGACAGGTCCACAGTCTCTTCCAAAACAATTCCTCCACTTAATGCGATCTAAAGCTTTCTCCTTCAAATGACAGTATCCTCTTCTGTCCCCAAGGTCATCCAGCATCTTCTTACGTCTTCTTCCTCGTCTTCTTGTCACTTCTATCCGCCCATCTATCTTTCCTTCGATAGCTTCTTTTAGAAGGCAGTTTCTGCGTAAAA
>NW_019724611.1:119477-132432 GCF_002891405.2 Cryptotermes secundus
TGGAAGTATCGTACTTGGGTACGCCATGTCACGGAAATTTCCTTATTGAAGCATTTATAAACCTCCCGAAAATTAGATGGAGGGGGATATACACGTATCTTAAAATATTCAGTAGGGACAGTCATGCTGTCATTCGGCTTCAGCATCAGTCTCTAGCTCGAATTTCTTCTCCTGGGGGTCCGAGTCCAGGAACAGTTTAGTCTGTATCACATTTTCGTTAAAAGAAAGATTATCATTTATCTACAACCGAAGATTGTTCTGTGACCTAAACCACTCTTAAACGACGTCTTAGCCAGCGGCTCCGCAGTCACGTAAACAGAACATCAAAAGGTAAAAAAAGTAAAGCTAACCCTGTAACAGGCCGTTAAGCCCACAGGGTTGTGAGACGTCGAGGCTCCCATTGTCTCTAGACAGTCGGCTCATAGATATTGGTAAGGTTGTCAGACTTACGCGCCGGCCATCCTATGCCCGCCAGGAACATTCCTGGTACTCAGGCTGAGTCGACTCCAGGGCCATAGTACAGCTGGAAGAATTAGGTAAATTGAAAAAAAAAACATCATCGGGACTCAAACCCACAACCTTCTGGCTTGCAGCACAGTGCCTCAACCAGCTATGCTATCGCACGCAGAGCATCATCTGCTGTTAATGGCCATCTTTACCTGGAAGATTAAGTGGCCAGCGACTCCCAGCAAGGGATACAAGAGAATAAAACTGCGGACTGTTACACCTTGCCCATACACGGTACTGTATCTGAGTATTCTTGCATCGGGCTACGATTCGGGTCTGATGAAATAACAGTTCACGTCCAGGTCTGAATATCACGTTTTCCTGTACGGTAAGGTAGGTAAAGTCCCTGTGCTTAACTAATTAAGCACTACACAGTGAAGGTGTATGAGGGAGTGGACGTATAAATCCACATTTTCTTGACAACGGCACTGCTTGGAAGGGGTTGGTCAGCTTCAACCCCCGGACGCTTTTACCCGGGGAAAGAACCCCCGATACACATTGGATAGGAGGTTGGGTGGGCCCCAGAGCCGGTCTGGAAACTGTAGAGAAGACAAAATTCTTGACCCTACCGGGACTCGAACTCCGACCCCAGCCCGTAGCCAGTCGCTATACCGACTGAGCTCTCCCGGCTCCCCTCTTGTATGGACGTTGTGGGAAGTAAAACGATGCGGTTGCTGACACTTGAAACATCTGCAGATCTGAAGGAGCCTATTAGCCATTTGAGTTGGGGCTTCTCCTCTTTCAACTACGGACATCAATTTTTACCACAAATTTAATTAAAATCTATAGGCACATCCTATAACTACATTATTCCCCATGTTGGTGAGTTTAGTCTCCATATGACGGACATCAACATGGCAGTTGTGAATTTTAATGTACACCAATAACGAAATTTAGCATACTTACTTACTTACATAATGGGGCCGCACCATAGCTCAAGCGGTTAGTCGCTAGCTTCCCATCGCGGCGGCTCGGGTTCGATCCCGGGTCTCGTCAAGTGGGACTTGTGGTGGACAAAGTGCCGCTGAGGCAGGTTTTCTCCGAGTACTTCGATTTCTCCTGCCAATCTTCATCCCACCAACTGCTCCACAATCACCCTCACCTATCATCTGGGGCTGGTACAATAGGCCAGAAGTGGACGCTGTACAAGGGACTTAGTCCCACCCCACTAGCAATAAAAAAATAATATTTACATAAACATGGAGCTGAGCCCTTCTTGAAGAGACACCAATTCCGCAGCTACTCAAGAATTTCCCAGCATTTTATGGAACCCGAAGGTTCATTACCGTGTTCACGAGAGCTCTCCACTGGTCCCCATCCTGAGACAGATCCATCCAACCCATACCGTCCCATCTTCACTCTGTAATATTACTTTCATATTTTCCACCCACCTATGCTTTGGTCTCCCCAGTGGTCTCTTTCCTTCTAGCTTTCCCACCAATATCCTATATGCATTCCTCGTTTCCCACATTCGGGCTACATGCCCTGCCCACCTCATCCTCCTTGACTTTATCATTCTACTTATACTTGGAAGTTATGAAGCTCCGTACTAAGTAGCTTTCTCCAACCTCCTGTCATTGCATCTCTCTTAGGTCCAAATTTTCTCCTCAACGCCTTGTTCTGAAACATCCTTAGTCTATGTTCCTCCCTTAATGTTAGAGACCAAGTTTCACACCCATACAGAACCACAGGCAAAATGGTAGTTTTGTATATTCTGATTTTTATGTTTTTGGACAGCAGACGAGAAGACAAAAGGTTCTGGACTGAATGACCCCCATTAAATCTCCTTTTAATTTCCTCCACAATCAGGTTTTGATTTGTTATGGTCATTCCCAAATATCTGAACTTTCCCAATTTTCAAAACGTCTATTTTCTGTCTTTATCTCATGATCTTGCCCTGCATTTTGGTGACGAGACAGCGACATATACTTAGTTTTCTCTGTGTTTACTTCTAGACCAACCTCCTTACTTGCGTCAATTAAAGTTCGTGTGTTTTCCTTTATGGTACCTATATTATCATCCAGTAGATTAACATCATCAGCGTAGACTAACAGCTGATGTGTCCCGTTTAATTTCAGTCCCACCTGGTTTCCCTGGACCTTCCTAATGGCATATTCTAAGGCAAAGTTGAAAAGGAGTGGCGATAAAGCATCTCATTGTTTTAGACCATTCTGAATAGGAAATTTATCAGACAACTGTTTACCTATATGGACTTTATTATACGTTTCGTTTAAACACATTTTAATCAGCCTAACTAGTTTCATGGGCATCCCAAACCCTATCAGAATATTGTACAATACTTCCTCCTAACTGAATCATAGATTTTCTTGAAGTCCTTGAATAGCTGATGTACTGTCTTATTGTACTCCCATTTTTGTCCAATATCTGACGATGATCCCCAACAATTTCAACTATATATGGACTTGAACTTGAGAGAAGAATACTGAATAAAATTTTGTATGAAGTTGATAGCAGTGATATCTCCCGATAATTACTACAGCCAGTTTTATCACCCTTCTTGTGAACTGGTACAATAATAGACTTCTTCCACTGATCAGGCAATATTTCCTTATGCGAAACAGAAGTAATTAGCTTATGGATCTTAGAATGCAATATTTTGCTTCCTGCTTGAATAAGTTCTGCCGGAATTAGATAACTACCTCGCGATTTAACCGTTTCAATTTTGCAATAGCACTTCTACCTCAAAAAGGCTGGGATCAGGTATTAACAGCTTAGGTGTATGGATTTCTGTCTGCCTAACAGCACTGACCGTATGTACATTCAATAACTGAGAGAAGTAGTTCTTACACCTATTCAAATATTGTGGAAATCTGCAAGCAGATCACCATTCTCATCCTTCACTAAGTTACTGCTAGGCTGGTAACCCCTCTTAAAGTCATTTATTCCTCTATACAGGTCTCTATAATGTTCGTGTTCTTACTGTTCGTTGCGAGCTCATCACCCTTTCTTTCAGATGTTCCCGTTCTTTATTCTTGAAATGTCCAGTGGTTTCACGTCTTATATTGTTCAGATTATCCCAATTTATTTTGCCCGGATCCTGTAACTGCTGCAATTTGGCTTGTTTCCTTTAGTGTAATAATTTTCAGTATCCTTCGTCGGACCATGGCTTATGCTTCTTCAGTTCATAATAGCCTAGACTATTTTTGGCAGAAATTTTGACATTCTCTCTAATAGTTTCCCAAGCTTTATTAACATCCGCCTCAGTGTCTAAGTTTTCCTAAGCTTCGAAACTCTTTGATTTCAACACGATACTGCTTTTTAGCCTCTACCTCATTTAATTTCTTGAGATTGAACCTCTCCATATGAACTCTGTGCGTTGTTTATTTACTCACTGCCAGTCTTTCCCTAACCTCTGCCACCACCAGGTAGTGGTCAGTATCACAATCTGCTGCCCTGAATGATCGGACATCAAGTATACTTGTGCGACGTTTCCTGTCTATAAAAATATGGTCGATTTGATTGTGTCTCTTCCCATCAGGAGATCTCCAAATAAATTTAGGAATGTTATGATGCGGGAACACTGTACTTTTGACAGTAAGATTTTTTAATGTGGCAAAGTTTATTACTCTAACTCCATTATCATTACTAATTTCATGCAAACTCTCATTCCCAATCTTTGGTTTGAAAATGTCTTCCTTCCATACTTTGGCATTGAAATCTCCTAGCAAAATTTTCATAGGGTACTTTGGAAATTTATCAAATACATGTTCTAGTTCTTCATGGAATCTATCCTTTATGTCATCAATTTTATCGTCTGTTGGTGCATGAACGTTCATAATAACGATATCACACCAGCAACCTTTTAGTATTATATATGATATCCTATCACTAACGAACTCTACCCTCTTAACTGTTGATACGATTCTCTTATGTACTAAAATACCTGTGTCTAATTCAGGATTTTCATTCCCCTTTCCATAGAAAAATGTATATCCGCCTGCTGGTTCGATGCCCCCTCCGTCCCATCTGACATCCTGTACTCCCGCTAAGTCTAACTTATATTTTGAGATTTCTTCTGCCACTGCCCTGAGCGAACCTGCCCTATAAAAACTTCTGACGTTCCACGTACCGAATCTCATGTCTATTCTTGTTTAGCCTAGGCGTTTGAGGATCCTCTCAGGTCCGAGGCTTTGTGTTCATTTTGGTAACACGATTATTTTTAACCCACAAGATGAAAGATCACCCCTTGTCGGCTATCCGCGACTGCTTATTCAATATATTCGCAGCTTCCCTCCATACCTCCTCCATCCATAACCTGAGGACGCGCCATGCCGTGGTGACAAGGGACCCACCTAACATGGGACACTGGCATGTATTATGGAGAATCTAGATAGGAACTACAGAAATAGGAACATCTACATTCTATCTGACAGCCAAGTTGCACTTAAACCGCTTGACAAACACCAGATCAACTCAAAATTGGTCTGGGATTGCCACCAAACCCTCATGGAACTGGCCGAACATAACAGGGTACAACTGATATGGGTGCCGGGGCATGAGGGTATTGCTGGAAACGAAACAGCAGACCAATTGGCCAAGATTGGAGCTAAACATCCGTTCATAGGGCCTGAATCAGCCTGTGGCATCTCTATAGGAGTTGCCAGAAAGGCAGTCAGGGACTGGACAAATATGAAACACAAGAAATACTGGGGGCCCTTGACTGCACTCAGGCAAGCAAAGGGACTCATACGAGGACCCTCTTCTAAAAGAGCGAAGGAACTGTTGAAGTTAAACAGGAACCAGCTACGATGGGTGGCAGGACTACTTACAGGACACTGTCACCTCAAAGGACACCTCTTTAAACTGGGACTAAGTGATAGTCCAACTTGTGAGAGGTGTCAAGAGGAAAATGAAACAGCCACACATATCCTGTGCGAATGTGAGGCCTTAGCTTATTTAAGATTGCGTCACTTGGGTCAATATTTTATGGAGCGAAGTTACTATTTCGACGTCCCCACGTACAAAATCCCACGCTTTATTCGAAGCACAGGATTGTTGAGGGCATAAGGGGAAGTACAACGGATCACTGTGGTCGCGGTGCAAGGGCCAAGAACGCCCACTTTAATCGTCTCCTACACGATTGGTGCCCCTGGATGGAAGCGCCACGTCCTAACTGCCCCACCCGCTGACCTTGTTGATCTTCGGCCGCCGGCTGCTGGACTGCTGCGGGCGACGGCGGCTACAGCTGGCTTTACCGTTCCGCCGGTAGAGCTAAGATTCAATTCTCGGGTCGTTTGGCAGGGTCTCGCTCAGGAAGGGAAGTAGGAACTCGTATTACAACACACACACACACACGCACACTTTGTTTCACCAGGCACTTTATTAAATTCCTGTCCCTAGTGGACGACACTAACACACTACATTCAACTTCTCTCTGCGAGGTTTGAGATCGCTAAAAAGACTCCTTCCAATGATTTCTTTTTTAGAATTTGCGTCCGGATCGTTTGGGATTTTGAATAAGACTCCCCTTGCGGAATTTGCGTCCGAATAGTTCGAGATATTGAATACAGCTCCCCGATTGCCTTCTGCTCGCAACTCTCAGAGTCGCCTCGGTCCACAAGTCAACTCCAGAAATTACGAGGATTGGTCATTTTCAAAAAATGGGAGTACAATAATTACGTATTCCCCCAATCCGTTTAGGAATTACAGGGAATTTAGGCACTAAAACTTAACGTAAAACCTGTCAGTAGCTTGACAAATGTTACGCTTGGCTTGGGGTTGGGAGACCATCCATCTTTTGAGTTATGGGTTTAGAATTGTCACTTATTGTGTTCTCCAAAGATACAGACAAGTAAAATTTCGTGTGACCTTCTAAAGAACCAAGCTGCGAGGGGTCTTCTTTCGTTCCGCTTCTGCCTTGACCAGTCGTTTTCTGTTTTATTGTCTTTTTCAGTGGAGAGTTTGGGCTGAAACTCCTTCTTGAAGGGAAGAAATAGCCTATGTGCCTCTCGTCCATTTGAGGTATGTTACAAGTAGACCTAACCAAACATGTTAATTTACCCGGATCCAAACATTCTACCAAATTAAATCGAGCTGGGGTAGGCAGATCGGTTACACCAACCCTTATACATTCATTCATACATTCAACATGGGACATTTAGCATAAGTTCAGGAAATGTTTCGAGATGATTGTATTAAAAATATAATATTTATTGACCCATATTTTAATACAAGGGTGAACACCAATGTGAGAACACGGTGAATATTTTGGTCTGATGAGAGTGACTGAGGAAGCGTTCTAACATGACATACACATTCTAATGGTAACAATTTACAGACACGTGTAGCTCATTACTTAGTATTAAAACTGAAATATAAACTGTTCTGAGCCATAAAATGAACCATACCACTGGATAGTACCTGTAATATATTACTTTTTATAACAGCCCGCAAGTTCGGAAATAATATGTGCACTTGCTGTCCCTTTGTTTCGAGAAAACCAGACAGGTTTACGAAGAAAAAGAAGACTGTGGGTTGTTTACACTGCAGACGAATACCGCAAGCCGTGGATTCTGCTGCATTGGCCGCGTGTAAAAATAAACAACCATGTCTTGGATATTTCTCAAGCGTTTGTTTCGGAACTATGAGAAAATTCAGAATTGCTCGGTTCACGAGATGCGGGTTATTCATCTCTTGATACGCTGCCAGTAATTCTATTTTATCTGCTCAATTTAGCCCGTCGCATCAGTCGGGATCATGAGCCGTTAAATAGAAGATTTCTCGCTATCGATACGACTATCTCGAACCGCCCGCACAGCACAAACTTCCTGCCGGCTGCACCAAACTCAGGACAAACCGAGCATTTGGAACTGGAGCGGGCCCTACGCAACATTTTCAAATGCAAAGAGTAAAAGAACTGTTGTTTCTGTACCTAATGGCGTATAGGTGGCATGAAAGTTAAACTTCATGCATTCTTTACGTCAGCAATTGATGAAGGAAAGCGGCCAGCTCTATGAGTTGACCGTTTTATTTCTGGGAAGATTGGGCTGGAGGTAGATTGGACCTCGGAACAGGCCTGAAGACTGTGGTGGAAAGAAAAATCTGTCCCTTACTTATGGAGCTGAGCCCTTCTTGAGGAGCAGCCAAATCTGCAGCTACTCAAGGCCATCAAATTAATCGTTTTAACGAGCTAGGATAAGCGTCCTTTGCTGCTTTCGTATACCTCGTTGGTCTCGCCATTCACTTACTGAAGAAACAATTGCACACAGTGGTGGCCTACACAGATATAAATTATGTTTTCCTTTATTTAGTTATGTATGTACACCGTATCAAAAGAAGTTTCCAATTAAAGCGATACACCTTCATGATGTTTCAGTCAATACGCCGGTAACAGTAACAGCGCGGTCTAAGGCATAAACTGTCTACGCTCCTTCGTAGGCTGGAATCGTGAGTTCGAATCCCGCTTACGGCATGGATGATTACGGAACTGAATAAGAGGCCAATGGTCCTGAATGGGCTGGAGCAGCCATTGAAGAAGAAAAACAGGTCAATGCTTCAAGTCATATACTAATTCTCTAGGGCTGTGGTATAGCTGAAGCGGTTACAAACCGGCTTCTAATCATGGAGGCCCAAGTTCAGTTCCAGCGCAGCCCGCAGACCTATGTGATTTGCGGTGAATATTAAAGTGGTAGTGGGTTAGGCTTCCCCGAGTACTTGCGTCTCATCCTCCCAGTTTTCAGTCTACTCAGTTCCATACTCAACCATGCACCATATTTTAAAAAACTCAGTTAACTCGCATAAAAACAATAAAATGCCCCTCGTATGTGATATTATGAGAAAGAATGTTTTTGCCATCTCTTGGCCGTTTATGGTCTGACAAATAGAAAATGGAAATTGCTATAAATCTATATGAAAGCAAACAAGACACATCTTTATAAGAGAAAAACTTTTGCCGTGCAGGGGGTTACTTGGGACTTCGATTCTGACTCGGCACATGAAATGACCCAGAATAAAGGAGGGCCTCAGCTGTCCTGATGTTCGTTTCAGAGATTTTTAATGAAGTCCATTTGCGCTTCACGTAAAGCATGGGATATGATCGAGAGATAAAGATCAAGATTGAGTTCAGTTTTCCAGGTTTCATAGTGATCTACATACAGCATAATTAAATGTCGTTGTAACCAGCGCACTTTTGGAAGTAGAACAGAAGTGACAATATGGAAGGCAGATTCTCCGGGGCTAAGAAAGATGCTATTGCAGGACATCGAAGTAAAGGCTTCCACACACCAGAGCGATCGCGGCGGCGGTGGCGATAAAGTCTTCTCACGCCAACAACGCGGAGGTAGGGATGAGTTTGAAAAATCGTGTAATCACAACATCGTAAACGTTGCATCGATTATCTCGTCTGGAAGAAGGGTTACTTTTGGCAGCGGTAGTTGATGAGGAGCAGAAGCAAGCAAGGTAATTATTCGTTTTGCAGTGTACAATTGAAGAAATTTGAGAAGTTATTACAAATATTAACATCACAATTAATATATTCTTCAGAAAGAAGCGTAAGAAAACGTGGATTCACGACCTTAATCTGCTTCGTCAGCATGAAGGAGAATTTCATACTTTATATCGGCAACATGAAGAACGATTCTACATTTACTTTCGGATGCCAATTGAATGCTTTAATGATCTACTGGACCTACTTAAGGGAGATAGTATGTAATTTTACTTCTTCAATAAGTTGCTCTGTTGTTGTGCTCATTGTTCATGCTAACACACAGTGACACGGGCGGCCTTCAAGCTCAAGCTGCATCTGATCCCACGACGGAGTAGAACGCTGCCCGCAAGACCGCTGCCTGTCTGAAAGCGTCTACAAGTTCAGCAGGAAATGTCTGACCGCCACCGCGATCGCTCTGGTGTGTGGGAGCACGTGAGCCGCGCCATAGCTCAAGCGGTTAGTCGCTGACTTCCCACCCCTGCGGCCCGGGTTCGATCCCGGGTCTGATCAAGTGGGATTTGTGGTGGACAAAGTGGCGCTGGGGCGGGTTTTCTCCGAGTACTTCGGTTTCCCCTGCAAATCTTCATTCCACCAAATTCTCCATCATCATAACCACCCGGGAAAGGCTACAATAGCCCAATCAGTGGCCGCCTCACTAAAAAAAAATGCAGGTCGTGAGTGATTCATTTTAGCGCCAGATCTGGGAATTCTGTGAGGAAAGATTCAATATATAAATGACCGCAATCTAACTTGAGGCTGAACCAAACGGATTGCCCTCGGGCAAATATGCAGTGATTCTTCTCCAAACATTAACTTTGTACAATTTGGAGACATTAAAAGAGAACAGTTTGAATACTGATACAAATGCAGATATTGCGTTTTGTTTCTTCTATTTCCATTTTCCCAGCTCCTGAAACCGATGACACACACACACACATATTCTAATGCAGTAGCTGTTAATAACGATGAAGACCAGAGTAAATGGGTTCTTGTTCCCACACAAAGCATAAGGACTGTTTTCCATCAAAGTGTGGTGTTCTGTCACTTTTGCGCAGATTAACTACTGGATGCATTAGTCGCCATGGTAACGACAGATTGAAGTGTGTGTACCTTGCAGACAGCCACGGAGGCTATATGCCGCGTTTGCTTTCAGGTTCGGCTACAGACTCGAGAAATAGATGTCTGGGTGTCGAACCAATCGGCAACATTCGAGTTCTAGCTGCCACATTGAAAGGAAGAATGACGGATTGTTTCGAAATTTCATTCATCTTCCTTGTGTTCCTGGGTTTCACCGGCCTCATGTCTTACTCTGTTTCCAATCACTAATCAAACTCTGGATATTGTGTTATTTGTGTGCCTCTTTAGTGGCCGTGTTCCCAGACAGTTTTGTCTGCGGTGCAATAAAAGACAGAAGCCCAGAGAGAAGCCATATTCATTTTCTGATTGCTGCGAACAGCTAATAATATTCACGTCAAATTACTACTCGTTGTGTTTCTAGTTCCTTCCATATTTATTTTTAATTATATTAAGAAGTTGCCCTGCTTTTGTATGAGAGCGAATTAAAGAACAACAGCACTACCAAGCATACAACACAAGCTGTATCACGCTTCCTGTAGTCTCAATAACAGCAGTCAGTACTCTCAAAGCTGTCCCCATGTGGCGAACAGAAAAATATCGACTATTATAGAATCTCAACTAGCCAACAATTTCATTCTGAACAGAAATGCCAGTTACTCACTCACTCATGGAGCTGAACCCTTCTTGAGAAGTCGCCAATTGTGCAGCTACTCAAGAATTTCCCAGCGTTTTATTGAACCCGAAGGTTCATTACCGTGTTCACAAGAGCCATCCACCAGTCCCTATCCTGAGTCAGATCAATCTAATCAACACCATCCCATACTATCTCTCAAAGATCCACTTTAATATTGTCCATCCACCTACGCTTTGGTTTTTCCAGTTGTCTCTTTCCTTCTGGCTTTCCCACCAATATCCTATATACATTCCTCTTCTCTGCCATACAGAAAAGCCAGTTGCAACCGAAATGTAAAACAGGCAGCAATAAATGAAATGAGCCGAAGAAGGTTTAGCCTGACCAAACCATATCAATACAACTACGGGACTACGGAAGAGGGGGGAAAAGATATGCATATTTTATTAGGACGAGAAAATCTCTTGGATATTTTTATGGGGTTATTTAACGACGCTATCAGTACCTAACTATATAGCGTCGAATGGTAGGACGGCTGATGAATGACGTAATGCAAAGGATCTGGAAGGAAGCAATCGTGGACTATTGTCAGTGGGGTGGGACTAAGTCCCTTGTCCTGCGGCCACTTCTGGCCTATTGCACCAGCCCCAGATAATAGGTGAGGTTGATTGTGGAGCAATTGGTGAAGATTGGCAGGGGAAACCGAAGTACTCGGAGAAACCCTGCCCCAGCACCACTTTGTCCACCACAAATTCCACTTGACCAGACCCGGGATCGAATCCGGGCCGCCGCGGTGGGAAGCCAGCGACTAACCGCTTGAGCTATGGCGCGGCCAATCGTGGACTGACTGAGGCACTATCCCAAATTTTTTGCAAGGACCGGGAAAAACCACAAAATATATCATTCAGGACAACCCGTGTCCAGGCAGAAATTCGAAACAAGGACCTCCGAATGCGAATCCAGAGGGTTACCGCTACTCTAAACCACTAATCTAAGGTCTAATCACTTTCCTGCTTTTATAAGTTTCACTTCCTTGTTCACCAAAGCTTATCACTGAGCTCGCCCTTGAGCCATAAAATCATATCGTATTTCTCTAAGATCCATTTTAACATCATTTTGCCATCTATGTTTACTCTTTCCCTTCAGGTCTGCAGACTAAAATTTGGTGTACATTTCTCACCTCTGTTCTGCGTGTCCTGCTCATAGCAACTTCCTTCATTTTTTCACAATAATAATAATTTGGTTTAACTCTTTAATAATTTACATGCTTATGCAGAAGCTCAAAGTCAAATTATAAACGAAACACGAGCAAAGAAGGAACAAACGCACACACACACACAAACACAAGACAAAACAAGGCAACTTGTGTCATTTAGATAATAATAAAAATTCAATGCGTGCAATTGCGCCAAATATTATGCGGTGACAAAATTGTATATACATTCATCTAGAATACAGTTAATAATTAATTAATAGCAATATTTTAATAATAATAATAATAATAATAATAATAATAATAATAATAATATCCTATTCAGAAATGTCTGAAACAAGATTCCTTATTGTCATCATTTTTCAACTTCACTATTATGAAGGTCAAACAAAAGCATGTGGGAACTGAAAGTGAAAGGAATGTAACTTCTGGTCTACACTGTGACGTTAATTTCCTCGGCGAAAACATAAATGCCAATTAATGAATTTAAATTATATTATATGCTAGTACTGAGACTGTTCTGTAAGTGAATGCAACTTCTTTTAATGTTTAGAACTCTCTTTGGATGTGAGATATTAATTTCTCACACCACAGTTTCTCTTTATGTGAAATTCTTGTTACAGTGCTCCATATACCAGCACATTTACAGGAAAGCCGAGCAGGCTTTCTTGTATGGTAAAGGTACAGATACTCCACCCAAAAAATGAAATGGTTAATGAGCAACAGGAATATCATACACACACAAATGTTTTAAAAGATCTGAAGCATTTACTTCAACATTTAAAATTAAATTGAGGCACAGGAGCCATTAATACATCAACGAGGTAAACTGAATGTATTTCACATTATTATGGCACCTTTCACTGTAAAAACAGATACATTTATTCATGCTATTCGATAATACTGTATTTTATTTATTTATTTATTTATTTAATTTCATCTCTGTAGACCATTGTTACATGGTATAGGACAAGTCAGTTACTGTACATTGGCGGATTACAATAAGAGAGTAAAGTTACAATACTTACAATTGTTTACAATAGATTACAGTAGATTACGGTAGTTAAGAGTTCATATAGTG
>NW_019724611.1:132544-133479 GCF_002891405.2 Cryptotermes secundus
TACCAGGTGCATGCATCTGAAAGGAAAATAGGTCATTTGTTGTATATGGATGACTTGAAACTGTTAGGAAAAAGTGAGGAAGAATTGAGGGACAAGATTAAAATTGTAAAAACATTCAGTAGTGATATAAAAATGGAGTTTGGACTAGAAAAATGTGCCAGAATTTCGATAAAAAGGTAAGGTTCAAAGAAAAGAGCCTGTAGAAAAAACAGGGGAGAATGAAATTAAAGAACTAGAAACAAATGGAGCATATAAGTACTTGGGAATAGAAGAGAACCACCAGATAGAACACAAGAAAGAGAAAGAAAGGTTCAAGAAGGAGTATGTAAGAAGATTAAGATTGATTTTGAACACAGAGCTGAATGCAAAAAACAAAATGCAAGCAATTGGATTATTGGCAGTACCAGTACTGAGATACAGTTTTGGAATTATTAACTGGCACAAAGAGGAAATACAAAAATTGGACAGGAAAACAAGAAAAATGTTAACTACCTATGGACAGCATCACCCAAGAGCAGATATAGACCGTCTGTATGTTCCTAGAAAAGAGGGAGGACGAGGCCTGATACAGATAGAGGCGGCTTGCGTGGCAGAAACCACAAACCTGCGGAATATACAGAAGGAACAGAAGATCAACTGGTGAAAATTGTTAGGACACACCAACGCAACACAAGTTCTTCGCCTAACACAGCCTGCAAGCACACAAATTTTTTTACAAAAAAAGGCAATAGCTCAGAACACAAAAGAAAAATTGGAAAAGAAAAGAATGCACGGACAATACCCACGCAGCTTTGATGACACTCTGGTGGATAAGGAACAGACCTATCGATGGTTGAAATTTGGAGGCATTGAAGGGGAAACAGAAAGCTTAATCGTAGCAGCTCAGGACCAAGCAATCAGTACAAACTATTTTAAGAGAAAAATATTAAAAGAAG
>NW_019724611.1:134077-149583 GCF_002891405.2 Cryptotermes secundus
ATAATAATAATAATAATAATAATAATAATAATAGCAATATGGAGAAAGTACAAATTATGAAGTTCCTCATTATATAAATCTCTTTAACCATTATTGGCTAAATTATAAGACTCATATTATTTAAGTGATTTCCATTGGACAGATATCTATTCAGTTTGAATGATTTTAGCCCAAAACGCCATCGTGAACAGTAACTGGTCTCTGCCCTGAATCATAGTGTGTGTTTCTTCACATTTCGGCCATTAAAGTTGATTACACAAGCAGCCATCTTCCTTTGTTCGTTCAGCTTGGAGGCTCGTTACTGCTCCCGGCATTTCAAGCGCCTGTACACACAAACTCCGGCAGCAGAATATTCTCTCTACTCTGGGGATAAAAAAGAAAGTATTCTTTTGTCTGTGAACCTTCGTGGCAACTTCATTTGTGACATGTCACTGGAAGTTATCTTGTACTTTCAAACGATTGCTTATTTACTAGATAATATGAACTACAAATACAAATGAGACCTCATTTTATCTGCACCGTTCTTTTTGCCGTTTTACGGTGAATCTGCCTGTCAGACACCTTTAGATTTCAAAATATGTATTTGTTAACCTAAATTTAAACCGCATTTTATTTTCGTGATGTCAGCTGTTGATATTGTCACGTGATAGTAACTAAAGACGGGGTTTGAATTGGTGATAGATTTAATGACCACTTACAGATGGTAACTACAAGCAACTATAGGAGCCTCACTGGTTTACACACTCTAAAGATCACTATAACTGCAGCGCACATAAATTCATCTATGACTTCACTAGCCGTTTCCTTGTAACGGATCTAAACACTGTCCCCCTCTTACGTCCTTACTGTCTGGCTCATATCACACAACTGAACTAAACTCTAAACTTGTCCCTTTATAGAACCTGGGCACCGACAGTAGAGAAAACACCGTTCCTATGTTGCGTCAAAGTCAAAGTCATGTTGCAACTGACGGTCAGTCAGACTGTCTGTCTTGGTGTCGAGCCCCAGCCGTTATTACTGAAAGTTACTGTCCTGTCCATGTGGGGCGCCCTCTCTGACGAGAGGTCGGGTCTGTCATTTGTCAGTCATAGTCGACAGTATTAATCCATTGTCACTATGTAAACTTATTTACAATTGAATCCTAATATCTAGTACGTATAATATATAAAAGGCCTCTGTCAGTCTACGCTCAGTGTTTGAGAACACGGTGTTGAGGAGAATATTTGTATCGAAGAGAGCTGAAGTGACAGGAGGTTGGAGAAAACTGCACAATGAAGAGCTTCATAACTTGTAGTCTTCTCCAAGTATAATTAGAATGATCAAGTCAAGGAGGATGTGGTGGGCAGGTCATGTAGTACGAATGAGGGAGACGAGGACTGCGTATAGGATATTGGCGGGAAAGCTAGAAGGAAAGAGACCACAGGGAAGACCAAGGCGTAGGTGGGTGGACAATATTAGAATGGATCTTAGAGAGATAGGATGGGATGGTATGGATTGGATAGATCTGACTCAGGATAGGGACCAGTGGAGGGCTCTTGTGATCACGGTAATGAACCTTCGGGTTCCATAAAATGCTGGGAAATTCTTGAGTAGCTGCATAATTGGCGGCTCCTCCAGAAGGGCTCAGCTCCATGAGTAAGTCAGTCTAGGCTCAGTACAGCAGACTATGCCCTATTTCTAGTAGGATTCGCTACCACAGTAGCCTAGTCACTTGAACGGTCGTATGCCTGACCGCCGCCAATTTTAAGCCTCTTATACTTTCTGTGTCTGGCTTCACCTTGTCCGATGTTGCGGACATTCTCATTTTCATGATTTTGTATGCCTTCTGCTTGTTTCCTGCATAATTTTGTTATAAAGCCATAAACGTGCGGGATTTTAAATGCCATGTGCAAATCGCGGACCGGTGTGCGCCTCGGAAAATTGCCATTGGTGCGGAGAACCTTGTTTTGCAGGCGCTGCAATTTCATTAGATGGGTATTTGCCGCGAATTACCAGGCGGGATTAGCATAAGTCATTACGGATCTAATGAGAGCTTTGTGGAGTGTCGTTTTAATGTTAGTGCTCAATCGCTCACTTTTGAATAAGGAATATACCCTAATGAATGTTCTGAAGGCCTTGGCTTCAATCATTTCTATGTGCAGTTTCCATGTAACTCTCTTATCGAAGATTACACCTAGATATTTTGCACTATTTACAAATGGAATATTTCGTCCATTTAGAGTGAGACAAGACTCAGGCGGTCGACGACCACGAGAGAAGTAGACCCCCTGAGTCTAATCTTCATTAATTTTTATATTCCAGCGCTCACACCAGGTCTCCGTTGAGCTGAGACCGCGCTGGAGTTTTCTAACAATAAAACCCCCCTTGCGATCTTTCGCCTACAGACAGGTGTTGTCCGCAAAGAGGGCCAGGTGAACACCTTGTGTACTGGGAGCATCATTTATGTACAAATTCAAAAGAGTAGGAGAAAGGACAGAACCTTGTGGCACCCTTGCTTGCATTTCCTTTGGCGTTAACATTTCGCCTTGAACCGAGGCCCTGAATTTACGCTGAAAAAGAAAGGACCCAATTAGCTTGGTCAAATTTTTTCGAGGATTCCAATTTTGATAACTTATACAGCAATCCTGAGTGCTACGTGGTATCAAAGGCTTTTTCGATGTCCAAGAACACCGCAGTTGTAGATATTTTATTGTTGAAATTAAGGGTCACGTGGTCCGCCAGCCTCATACATTGCAATGTCGTGCTGTGACGTGCACGAAAACCAAACTGGCTTGCGTTGAGCACGCCTATTTCTTCAATATGTTTACGGAGGAATTTCAAAATTTCTTTTTCGAATAGTTTTCCTGTCGTGGACAGGAGGCTGATCGGACGTAAATTTTGAGGAAATTTCGGGTCTTTACCCGGATTAGGTAAAGTTATTATTTTTGCTCCCTTCCAAGTATTTGGAAAATGAGAGAGCCGAAAACAATGGTTGAATGAATTAGTTAGGTGAACCAATGGTCGCCTTGGAAGGTGCCTGAAGCATTCATTTGGGATGCCGTCAATTCCACAGGCCTCTTTTAATTTCAGGGATTTTATTAATTTCTGAACGTCACATGGTCTGATCCTTTTAGGGGGGTTGCTGTCTACGGTTTCCAGCAGATCTTGAACTCTAGCCTCCACCCACCGTTCATGGTTATCGTCGCACAGATCATGCGGGGTGAGCTGAATTTCCAAACAGTCAGCAATTTCGTTGGCTTTTTCGAAAGGATGAAATTTAAGGCCAGAAGCACCATGAATAGCAGTTGGTGCCCTTGGTCCGTCTCTCTTTAAAAGAGATTTCGCAACTGGCCATATACCCTAAGGTGTGACTTCAGCGTTACTTATTTTTGTTCAAGTGCCTTTTTACGGGTCATTCGTCTGATTGATTTGGTTACCCAATTGACTGCCATTTTACACGCTGGATTCCTGGTTTCTTGCCACAATTTTCGTAGCCTCCACTTATGTTTTATCAAACGATCTAGACCAGGAAGATCGTTGTTTATATCCGAAAGTGTAACTTTATTTGTAGACAGCCTATATGCCGAAGCAATAGAGGCTGAAAAGTCGCGTACGTGTCTTCGTGGTCTTTGCCTAGCAACAGGTCAATAGGCCACAAGACCTTAATTAAAGGGCCACTTACAGCCTGGGGTATTGATAACTCTGCCATAAGTGTTACGGCTTTATCTTCATCGTCTTGGCCTTTAAACAAAACTCTGTCTGTGGGAACCATTTACATTCTGACAGATTTATCATTTTCATCAGACCTTAGGAAGACTTAATCACAAACGTTTAGATGTTCACCAGTAATATACGTCCACGCGCGAATAGCATCTGACGCTAAAGCGCCTTAACCCCATACATTCACCCATACTCACCCAGAAAATAAGACACTACACCGTAGATTACCTTTTGTGGCATGGAAAGGGTTAAGAACGGAGAAAAATTTTGAAATCTTCGGCCACAGCCTGAAAATCCCTCGTTTATAGATGCATTAATCCTATTTGTCCTTTCAGAGTCAGATGTAATTCACATTTCTGCGCAACTTACAGACAGCCCGTCCATCCCACAACTATTACTGTTCTGAGATCGCGGAAATTGATTCGAATTTGTTCCGTCAGTGCGTCAGTCCGTCCGTCCGTCCGTCCGTCTGCATCACGTGCGGCCTAGAAAGAAGCGATTTTGCTAGAAAATTGTACTGATCTGCATACGTCTTACACCACTTCGACCTTTAGGAATTCAAATTTAATTCAGCCAGAGCTGTTCAATGTTTCATCGCGCATGAAAGTAGTAACACCAGATGTCCCCCGACGGGCTTCACATAAGGAAAGGTGAGGTATAAATTCAACTTAAATAACTGAACCTAAAATAAAGTGAAATGTGATAAACACTTTCTAATTATTTTGTCCCTGGTAATGAAACTAGATGGTCAAGTTTGACAATAGCAGTTCTGAACCTTCGGATTTTTTTGCCAATCTGACATGTTAGTAAGAAAGGTGTTTAACTCGTCTAATTTCAAAATTTGTAAGCTCAAGCTACGAACCAAATCATATATTCCTTTTTTCTTTTCTTTCTTTGGCGCTACAGCCCTCATTTGGGCCTAGGCTTACATCCATGAAACTCTCCGTTTCACTTCGGTTTACTAGATCTTACACATACGGTAGGACTCCTTGGGCGAGTGATCAGCTCGTCGCAAGGCCTCTACCTGTAGACAAACATAGAAAAACGCACACAAACATCCATGCCCTGAGTGGGATTCGAACCCACGATCCCGGCTTCCGAGCGAGCGAAGACAGTGCATGCCTTAGACCGCTCGGCTACCGTGATCGGCCCATATATACTTTTAGTCATGTATTACAAGAGTTACTTAGCTAATAATTTCATCTTCGTTCAAACTCTGCATAGGCTTTACAAGCCTGTATATAGCAGCGTTACTAGCAGTGGGTTTATAAGCACATCCACTGCTGAGGCTATTTACGCCTGTCTTGCAGTCAGTGTGCTTAAACTGTGCTGCCGGGTACAGCGGAACCAGACTCCATAGTAAAGCAACAGGTAGAGTTTATAAAAGAAGAGAGAAGTCGCAAAATGCTTCAACTCGATCAAACATCGGGGATCATCACTCAGCGTTTCGCAAGCGAATGCGATCACCCTGTATAGTGTACTTAGGCCAGTCTGCTTCAATATGTCGAGCACTGGGTGAACTTTCCAGGGCGGTCCGCAACAAAACCCTGCAGCCTTCACAGCACGCATCAACTTCCTTACGAGACTCTGATTAATGAGCGGGGCACAAGAGGTGAGAGCACGCTCTACTGTGCAAGCATACGAGTATAGTCCATAAACCCAAATCATCATAATCTACAATTCTGGTGGAGTAATTAATTTTTATTTATCTGCTGGCATGGGCCGCCACCCCTTGCATGGAACTTTTTCCACCCCGCTGGTAATGAAATGTGAAGTTGACAGATTTCACCGCGAGTCGGGCGCTGTAAACTAATGACCGCTACGAACATACACGCCAGAGACCAAACCACCTGCATCATAACAACTACTTCCACAGGGCACTGTCTTCACTGAAACGTCGAGAATTACTTGGTAGGTTAAGAATTTTTTTTTTCTAAAATCAACATGTAGTATCGCAAACACAAGGGCCCCTTTAGCAATTCAGAAATTTCAATGTGATCCCTTCGTTTCATCATATTCCAGGACTTACAATCGAATTCTGTTGTGCCAATACAGCTTACACAGCATCCCTCCTAATAAACTGCAATACAGGGACGCTTACTTCGCCACTTCGTCCAGACTGGTTCTGACCGCAACCCAGCTTCTCATACAAACAGGCTGAAGCGTGAAGCCGAAGTTAGAAATGTGTGGACCACTGTTTTCCCTCCCCATACGCCTTCGTAACCTCTTGGTAATTTACAGGAACATATTCAGACCAGTTCTTCCGTAGTACTAGGGAAATACTGAGTCCACTTGGTTCTGCGGCCACTGTTTGGCCTACTGGACCAGCCCCAGATTTTAATGTTAGTGGGGTGGGACTAGTTCCGTATTCTGTATTGAGGGGGTTGGTTTCCCCATGCACTTAGACCGATTACTGGTCCATTGTGCGTCCCCCTTTAATTTCTACTGTCTCCATACCCTACCGGTACTGGTACTTACTATCAGCCCCTTTCTGCCAGCGAGGTTCCAACCTCTTACTGGCAGTGGTATCTAATAGTTAGTCCCTTTCTGTCAGCGAGGTCGTCCCTCTTCTGGCAGGGGTTCCTAGTCCCTTTCTGCCAGCAAGGTTTCTACCCTCTACTTGGCAGTGGTATCTAATGGTTTAGTCCCTTTCTGTCAGAGAGGTCCCCCCTCTTCTGGCAGTGGTACCTGATACTTCCCCCATCTACCGGAGGAATTGGAAACTAGTTGGGCGGGAAACTTGGCCTAATTTTGCTCAGAGGTCTCCTAGAGACATGAGGTTCTTTTACGTGCCGTAAATCTACGACACGGGACCCACGGCTTAAAGTCCCTCCCGGAGGACTTGTTCCCTGAATTTTTCTGCCCTTAAAAATTCCACGACCTCCGCCGGGTTTTGAACCCGCGTACCTTGAGTCATGAGGTTGGAACGTTACCCCTAGACTACGGAGGCCGCTTGGGGTGGGACTAAGTCGCTTGTACTGCGGCCACTTCTGGCCTATTGTACCAGCCCCAGATGATAGGTGAGGGTGATTGTGGAGCAACTGGTGGAATGAAGACTGGCAGGGGAAACCGAAGTACTCGGAGAAAACCTGTCCCTGCGCCACTTTGTCCACCACAAATCCCACTTGACCAGACCCGGGATCGAAACCTGGCCGCCGCGGTGGGAAGCCAGCGACTAACCGCCTGAGCTATGGCACGGCCTCTCCTGCATGTCGGTTCTGTATTTCTGTAGACTTCTAACCTGAATCCGAAATTCTAAAATTATCGGCTTATTAAGAGTTTTGCCTTCTGGGATATCATACCGTCTGCTCCGGTGAAAGTCAACTGACTGGTTGCTGTCTGTTGCATGCTGATTTCTTGTCTACCTTAATCTTCGACCTTGAAAACGGGGGAGACATATTCTTCTAAAACGTCAGTTCATTTTCGCTGGACCACACGATATTATATTCCAGAAAAAAAAATCTTCACATTCACAACTGATAGACCTTCAAATCCAACTCACGCCTATTCTTGGCGTGAGCGCTTTTCCATAGTGAGTCACTGGAAGCAGCCGATTCCTCCGAAATGTGAGTACCGATCAGCCGAACTACAGACGCCATATCCCAGGAGAGGGGGATCTTCATATTCACCGCCGTGAGAACCTCAGTCCACGCTCTCCTACGCTACTCTTCATATACAATTTAATTCTCCCATCAATGACTGGGTCTTCGAAGTCGTTCTTTCCTGTCAGGTTTTCCAACCAACATCTTCTATGCATTTCTCTTTAACCCCATGCGTTCTACATACACCATTCATTGCATGCTCCTTTATCTGACAGACCTAGACTAACAATATCTGATGAAGCACAGCAATTATGAGGTTCCTCGTTATATAATTTTTCGTCCCTCTGTTACTTCACTTCTTTTAGGTCCATAAACTCTCCTCAGCACTCTGTTCTCAAATAAACTCAATCACATGCGTCAGAGAAGTAGAATAAATTCCAGCTCCGCAATTCATATGCGTCTAAATTATTTGGAGGAAGTGGTAAGATACTTTCAATTTCTTTTAGTGTCTTCGCCTACCTGGAGAATGTAGAGACGTGATTTTAACTATGCTCGACAGAACAGAGGATTCTGGCTTGGCAGGTTCCGGCTCTCGGATGCCCAACTGGACCGCAGTTTATCGTGGCACCATTCAGACCGGCTAGACTTGGTAGGAACGTGCAATTCATTATGTATGAGACACAATGGAAAGGAGTAGCGCAAAATATTGTGACGTATTTACTCCGTGCAAGAACTGTTGAGCCACAGAAAAGGTCGTTGATAAGCAATACACGCACGCAACAATGGAACGAGATTATGCAATCAATTTCTAGGCAACGGCTCGGTAAACACGTACCAACGCGCGACAGTGGAAACTGTGCCTCAGGAGACGAATGTTATAGCTCGTTGCTAGGCAACAGCCGCTTGGTAGCAATCACGTGACCTGTGTTTCTGTGTGGCCCGTGCGGAGCCTGTATAACGAGGACCTGTTGTACCTTAGATTAGTAACCCGTGTGGAGGCGGGGTGGAATACCTCCGCCGTGACCCTGCGAGTAGTAGGAGGCGACGAAAAGAGAAGTCTCAAATCTAAGACAGTATAATATGGTCGCGAGTCCCAAGGGAATCGAACCCGAGAAAGACTGCCCTGGCAATGGCCAGCAGCATACACAAAAGACAGACCTGTCCTCTCGTCAGAGAGGGCGCCCTACAAAAACAAGACCGTAACTACAAAACAGTAATAAATATCTGGTCATGAAAAGACTGACTGACTGACAGCAGCAATGTGACTTTGACTTTTACTTAGATTAGTGCAGTGTAGTTAGTTGCAAGAGTACGCCTCTGAAGAGAAGACTTCATGTGTGTTTCCCTGCGATTTAACTGCGTTACCAGGAGAGGACTAATGTGTATGTAACAGTGAATTATAAAGTGTAGAAATAGCGGTAGCGCTGTAAGTACGTGTAATTACTGGTGGTGTGTACAAGGAGTAAATAAACCCGTTCATCCAATCCAGAACTCGCGTTATTAGTCATTAATGCAAGTGGAAATATTCTTCCTTACTTTTATGGAGCTGAGCCCTTCTTGAGGAGCCGCCAATTCTGCAGCTACTCAAGAATTTCCCAGCATTTTATGGAACCCGAAGGTTCATCGCCGTGTTCACAAGAGCCCTCCATTGGTCCCTATCCTAAGCCAGATCTATCCAATCCAAACCAACCCATCCTATCTCTCTAAGGTCCATTTTAATATTGTCCACCCACCTACGCCTTCACCTTCTCCGTGGTCTCTTTCCTTCTGTCTTTCCCACCAATATTCTATACGCATTCCTCGTCTCCCCCATTCGTGCTACATGCCCTGCCCACCTCATCCTCCTTGACTTGATAAGTCTAATTATACTTGGAGAAGGGTATAAGTTATGAAGCCCCTCATTATGCAATTTTCTCCAGCCTCCTGTCACTTCACCCTTCTCGGTCCAAATATTCTCCTCAACACCCTGTTTTCAAGTACCCTCAGTCTATGTTCCTCCCTTAAAGTCAGAGACCAAGTTTCACAGCCACACCAAACCACAGGCAAAATTATAGTTTTGTATATTCTAATTTTTATGTTTTTGGACAGCAGACGAGATAAATGTTTCCTTAAACAATAAAAATCTAGATAACTGTTCACTCTAGAAACTTATACGAATAGATGACACAGAAACACGGAGTGACTGCTTGATTACTGATTTTGGAACGACAGATCATCCAGTGTAAACTTGTTTAACATAAGAAAGCCGATTATTCATACTGCATTGTTAGAGACCCTGATATAAAAATTTGAGGACAGAAGCGGTTCGGCCACGTAGTGATAGCAGCAATGCATTTAACGTAGGTCTGCCCATCCGTCCGTGGGCGGCAGAGAACACCTAGCCTGGATTGGTCCCAGTCCTTCCTGAGCCCAAGGTGACACTGAATTTCTACCAAGAGGAGTAAGGTGTTCAGGCGTAGACCAGAAGGGGCACTGGCACAGTCTATATGTTTAAAATCATCTTGTCAACACACAATGAGCCTAAAATTTATTTTAAAAATAGGCTACTTTGTAACACAAAAAGTTAACTCTCAAAATATGAGCATGTAAATAAGAACATAAATTCTCGCCTCCACTGTCAGTAGCTCGACACAGAAAGCCTCTATTTGTGTCGTATTTAAAGAGCATTTATGGGTTTAAACTGCCCATGCAAATGCCTACACTGTCCGGCTTTCAAGTTCAAATTCTGTGTTGTAAATTTCCTAGTTCTGGTGAGTTTCTATTGGCCTCGTTTCTTATGATCTTCGTTTAATATCATAAGCTACTCATATTACTGTGCTGCTCAACTTCCATGATCACATCTTTGTAGCCCACTTTCCTTATTTAGAAAAAATAAAAGTAGGCTTATGAGATCACCCGGCTGTCTGTGGGTCTATGTATCACCCTTTCAACTTCTGAATGCCTGAACCAATCTTTATAAAATTTGGTGCTTGTATCATTACTTCTGAGAATATTTCAACGACGTACTTCATGAATGCATCCAAACGGTCTGTGTATCTTTACGTGTATATCTCTGTCGTTGCTAGGCAACGGCTCAGTAAAAACGTTACCGCGGCAACGCATTCACACGCAACAATAGAAGAATTTTTGGACGCGTCGTCTTCTGTGAGATCCGTGTCGTATCAAAGGAAAGTAGGCGATTAGTTTTTCCTGGAACTTTTGGTTTCATAATGTGTTCTCCTTATTCATTAGTTTTGTTGGCCCTCCTCAGTTTCCCTGCACCTTTATTTTCGAAGTAGCTTATGTTTATATACTGTTCACTTTTTGCACCCGTTTTACTTGTTGCGCATGTTCACTGTTTCTCAGCTCATCATACAGCTACAATTTGTATGCTTTCTACTTCCATCCTCAGATCTCACGCTGCGTAATTCCTAATCGCTCGGTAAACTGCGTTACAATTCAGTTTCCGACGCTGCTCATGGTGTCAATAATAACATGATTTACAGGCAATTATGAACAGCTCGCAATAGGGTAACAGCCTCACTTCCGTAAGTGTAAAAGACTTTACATCCAGTAACGCGTACATGCCTTCTATGAACGGCGTCTTCTTCACAGTGGAGACCTACCGCACCGAACACATGTTTGTATAAAAACGTTTTCGCTATGCTTAATTAGTTAAGCACTATATCATGACGTATTGGGGAGGGAATATATAGATCCACGTATTCTTTATCTTGTTACTAGTTGGAGGTGTGGTCAGCATCGTTGCCTGGCCGCTTTACCCCAGGGAGAGCCGCCGGTACCTATTGAATAGGAGGTTGTGTGGACCCCAAAGCCGGTCTGGATGACATGGAGAGAAGAAAAATTCTGCACCTTCCGGGACTGGAACTCCGACCCCTCTGCCCTTCAGCCCGTAGCCAGTCGCTATACCGACTGCGCTATCCCGGCTCCTGCATGTTTGTGTAAAGGATTGACTTCAAAGAAAGTCAGAATGAAAGCCTTGGTATATTCACTGATCTTCCATCTGCTTACCCATTAAAATTCTGTATTTTCCCCACTCCTGGTCGCCCCTTCGTATCCTCCGCGATTTGTTAACTTGAGCAAGGCGAGGTGAAGACGGTACACTTCCTGTTTATGTACATCCTAACCCAACCTCTATCTCTCAACTCATCCCTCATGAACCTACACTTTCTGATTGGCGCCTTGTCAGTAAAGATCCCCAGTTTCTGTTCAAGTGATCACAAAAGCCATCCCTGCAATGTCTGTTTAACTCTCCCCGATAATTCGGTTTCGCTTAGAACCGGTCAAACTGGAGGAAAAAAGTGCCAAATTTAAACTTTGTGCTTTACGAAACGCGGTGGGCCGACATTTCGAACAAACACACGTCTTTACATGTTCTGAAGCCATATCCTGAGAATTAGAGCTGGGTAACATAAAGAGACAGGGGCAGTAATTTAGAAACTTGAAGAAGAAACACAGAATGAGAGAAAAAGAATAAAAGAAAATGAGACTGAAAGGTGGGGGAATATGTAGAAGAAAATAAAGCAAAAACCCCGTGAGAGAAGAAAGCAAAAAAAAAAGGAAGGTAACAGAATTAGAGAGAGAGGAAAAGAAAGAAACATAGTGCCACTCACCAATACACGGCGGGCAAAGGTAGGCCAAGCATATTGGTATCACTTACCTGAAACAGGAGAGAGCAGTTAATGAATAGTCGTAGGTGCGGTCACGTTCACAGGGTACACGCAACTTGTTTGTCCATCTTTCTAACATGTCAATCAAAGACGGAGACGTGCACCGGCAAGGAAAGTTTTATCTGTGCTTAATGAAGGCGTACGGGGGGCGGAGGCATAGCTCCACACATTCTTAATCTCGGTAATAGATGAAGGTGAGTGGTCAGCTTTCACGGCCCAGACGCTTTGCCTTCGGGGATTTCGGTAGTCACCGGACAGGACGCTGGTGGGTCCCAGAGCCGGTTTCAAGCCCTAGCGAAGACAAAAATTCCTCTCTCTGCCGGGATTCGAACCCTGGTCGTCAAGGCTGTAGTCTAGCCAATACACTGACTGAATTGTCTCATATCGGAAAGAAAACTGCCTGCATTCACATAGGAAATTAAGTAATTTTTACAAGAAAGCGTCAAGACTCAAGGCATGCGCAGTTGTGCTGCCACATGCACCTCTATCTATATCTCGCACTTAGCAAGTTGTGGCTGCAGAATCGAACGCCAATATGTGGTGTGGTTCAATGCTGGCATATATTATAAATTCAACGTATGGGGTCGACCTGTAAAAGCAAAACAGTCTTACCAGTACACACATTCGCAGCGCCTGAATTTCAACTGTGTATTATTCCAATGTGTACGGATCACATCTAAAGAGTGCTGCCGTATTACAAAAGTAAAGTAAAGAGTAAAGTAAAGCTATCCCTGTAACAGGCCGTGGAGGGCCATAGGGTTGTGATATGTTGAGGTTCCCACATTTTCTAGACAATCGGCTGACAGATGGCGGTAAGGTTATCAGCCTTACGAGCCGGCCGCCCTTTACCCCCAGGAACATTCCTGGTACTCATTTCTGATAGAGGCTGAGTCGACCCCAGGGTCATAGCGCGGCTGGAAGGATTACGTAAATTGAAGAAATCCACCTCATCGGGATTTGATCCCGCGACGTTCCGGTTTGTAGCATAGTGCCTCAACCAACTACGCTACCGGGTGCCCCCGCATTACGAAGGTACAGGTAAATTTGTCTCTGTGCTTAACTACTTAAGCACTACGCCATGAAGACGAATGGGGGGTGTGGATGTATAGATCCACGCTTCTTGACCTCGGCAGTCTTTGGAGATGCCGCTATACCCGCGGGGAAAAAGTCCCGGGTATAAATTGTATAGGAGGTTAGGTGGGCCCCAGAGTCGGTCTGGAGAACGCAGAGAAGAGAAAATTCTTGATTCTACCGGGACTTGAACTCCGACCCTTCGATCGTCTAGCCAGTAGTCAGTCGCTACACCGAGTGAGCTATCCAGCCTCCCCTACCTATTACAAAGCATTTGTAAATATTTTATCACAGAACCGCGGAGTTTTCTAGAAGCAGTGCCGAACCTTCTGGTTCAGTCACGGAGCAGGTCTGTTAGTGAGTTTGCACTCAGTCGGACCTAAGGAAGAGGAAGTAGTGGGAGGATGGAGAATATGACATGCTGACCATCTTTGTGATTTCTTCTCTTCACGGAAAACTATAAGGAAATTATATCAAGAATGGTGATATGGGTAGTAAATGTAGCATGAATGGTATATATGAGAAATTCATATGCAGTTTCGAGCAAAAACTCTCACAGGAAGAGATCACTTATTGGGAATGTGGATTTACTTGAACTGACTCAGGGTGAGTCCAACAGAGGAACTTCGTGAAAACGTAATGGATTTTCGGATTCCTTAAAGCCTGGAAATATCCTGACAGACTGAGTAACTAGACCTATAACCTTAACAAGAAAGGTTACAAGAAGATTCCGTGGTCTGCAGTCCTCAAGCGAACTATACCGACCGAGCAATCGCCGCTTATCGGCGGAAGTTAGTGCCAACTTTAGCCGATAGAGGGTGTCGCGTGGTCAGCGCAACGGATCCCCACGGTCGTTAATCTCGGTTTTCTAGACCGGAGCTCCTCAATTATCCTCACGAGGCTGAGTGGGCCTCGTTCCAGAACCACCACTTCACAGAAAATCTGGTAGCGCCGGGACTCGAACCTGAGACCTCTATATCTGTAGCCAGGAACTCTGACCACTAAGAATTTTATATAAAATCGGATTTGCGATCAGGGGATGAATGCAGCTGCCACAGATCGCGTTCAACCTTTTGGTTGTATTCCGATAATTTCGTGAAAATATGAGATCAGGTGCACCGACTAACGTCCTCGTGTCACACCTTACTTAAGCAATTATTCAGCTAACAGATTTTGTATTTTTACAGAGACTGGACCTTCATTTATATCAGCATAGTTGGACTGCTACTGAGCCAGTTCTGTTCATTCTAACTTTACAACTCACTTCTCCAAGGTTCGTTGCAATATCTTTCCCCATCCACGCCATACACATCCGACTGGGCTTTCCTCGTCACGTTTCAGATCAAAGTATAACTAACTTCATGGAAATGAGCCCTTCTTGAGAGGTCGCCAGTTGTTCATCTACTCAAGAACGTGCCAAAATTTTACGGAATCCGAATGTTCTTTACAGTGATCATAACAGCTCTCCATTGATCCCTATCCTAAACCAGATCAATCTAGTCCATACCACTCCATACTATCTCCCTAAGGTTTATTTTAATACTAACCACCGACGTACGTCTATGTCTTCCTAGTGGTCTCTTTCCTTCTGGCTTTCCCACCAAAATCCTCTATGCATTCTTCTTATCCACCATGCTTGCTACATACCTTGTCCGTCTCATCCTCCGTCACTTAATCATTCTAATTATACAAGGATTGGATAAAAAGTAGTGGCAACACTGCTGTAACATGAAAGATGTGCGTCAGGTGGCACTAGCGCCGTCTGTAGCTGATAGCAGAAGTTCAGTTGAAGTAGTGCAGTGAGTGGCTCTCGTTGTTTCATTGAGTTGCATTGTGCATCGTCTTGAAGTGCAGGAGCCCAGTTCAAGCACCCTAACAACATGTTTACGAAACAAGAACAACGCTCCTGGATAAAAACTGAAGTTGCACGAGTTCGTAGTGCACAAAACTGTTATCAGGGACTGCGAGAAGCATGTGGTGATGCTGCTTTGCCATATCGCACAGTGGGACGATGGGTGAAACTGTTCCGTGAAGGGAGGGATGCCATTCAGGACAGCCGTCGTTCAGGACGACCCCATGTTGACAACTACACAATTCGGCCTCTTGCGCCTTTGCTGAATTTCGATCGTCGATGGGCTGGGCGGGAGTTAGCTGCTGAGGTAGGCGTATGTTGCAAAACCGTGCTCCACATTCTGCACGATATTCTTGGATACCGCAAAACTGCAGCGCGTTGGGTACCCCATACAATGTCCGAGGTGCAACAATGGGAACGTTATGCAACTGCAAAGGACTTGTTGGACCGGTACCAGAGGGAAGGTGATAACTTCCTTGAAAGGATCGTCACTCTGGACGAAACTTGGGCTCGCTCATACGAACCGCACTTGAAGCGACAATCAAATGAACGGAAGCATCCTGGCTCTCCTCGTCCAAAGAAAGTGCGCCCTACACAGAGTAATGTGAAGGCGATGTTCATTGTGGCATATGACATTGATGGAGCGATACTGCATCACACTGTACCTCAACG
>NW_019724611.1:150074-154033 GCF_002891405.2 Cryptotermes secundus
TTCCTCGTCTCTACCATTCGTGCTACATGGCCTAGCCACCTCATCCTCCTTGACTTGGTCATTCTAATTATACTTGGAGAAGAGTACAAGTTATGAAGCTCCTCATTATGCAATTTTCTCCAGCCTCCTGTCACTTCTCGGTCCAAATATTCTCCTCAGCACCCTGTTCTCAAACACCTTCAGTCTATGATCCTCCCTTAATGTCAGAGAACAAGTTTCACTCCCCTACAGAACCACAGGCAAAATTATAAGAGTAATCTTGTATGCTCTAATTTAGATAGCAGGAGAGAAGACGAAATTTTCTGGACTGAGTGGTAGCAAGAATTACTCGAATTCAATCTCACCTTAATTTCCTCCTGAACGTGTGATAAAAAAAAGTAAAGGTATCCCTGTAACAGGCCGTGGAGACCCATTGGGTTGTGAGATGTTGAGGTTCCCACATTTTCTAGACAATCGGCTCACAGTTGGCGGTGAGGCTGTCAGCCGCCCTTTACACCCAAGAATATTCCTGGTACTCATTTCTGTTAGAGGCTGAGTCGACCCCAGGGCCATAGCGCGGCTGGAAGGATTGGGTAAACTGAAAAAAAAATCCAATGACCTCATCGGAATTCGATCCCGCGACATTCCGGCTTGTAGCATATTATTTATTAGTGATTTATTCTGGACAAGAGGACTCTAAACGTGTGACTTCATAAAGCGGAGACCTTCTAGTCACGCTTGTAGTCAGTGCGTTCGCAAGAGTCCTTAGGACTATATCCTTTCCTGAGCCACACAATCCCACCCTACCTCTTAAAGGCCCGCTTTAATATTACCTGCACATCTACGCCCGTAAAACTCCCAACGGGTCTGTTCCCTTCTCTTTTCAGGCCGTAATGGTGTATGCATTCATCCGTCTTGTATTCCCTCCCATCTCATCCACCTTCATTTGATCACCCTGTGATCTGGTGAGAAGTATACTTTCAAGAACATTTCTTTCGTGTGTTGGAAGGCACCAACATGGAGACAGAGCGAAGTTTAAGGTTATGCTGTCGACCGATTCTTTACAAGGTCGCCTCCACCTTCTGTCAAAAGATGTGGTATGTCGGTAACTACCCTAAGAGCTCCCATGGTTCGGAAAAAATAAAAGAAAAGTAGTTGCCGAGTCGCGAGACTTGTCTTAATTTGAGCGTAGTATTTGGCGTGGCACCATGACTGCATACGCAGACACACTATCGACCTCTCGCGTGAGGTAGGGCTAATTACACGGCAGTGGCGGTCTCTTTTAATTTGCTGTGTATCGACTGTGAGGGATTTATATTTAGCGCATCTTTTGTTTGTTTTCTTTTTTATGCATGCTCCTCCTGCACTTAGGAAGTGAGTTTATGGGAAGGAAGGACCCATGCAATATGAGCGATGAACTTCACTCTACGGCTACGTGTAGCCTTGTGACACACCTGCTTTAAATACATCACAATACAACACACCAGCTCTACAGCCTGGGTTGTTAGAACACTGGGTCTAGCAAGATAAGTAACACGAATAAGGAAATGTACAAAATGCTGGCTGGAATGCCTCCTACAAAGGGAACCGCAATATGAAAACAGATCATAAACAAGATGTGAAATGAATTCAGCTGGGTCAGGATAGAATCCTCGAGCTTTCATAGTCGCTGCTCAAATTTCCTGCTCCATGATCACCCAGTTATTTAATGCAGCTGAGCGTTTCTTGAGAAGCTACAAGTTTCTCAGCTACTCAGGAAATTACAAGCACTCTTCTGAGTCAGATAGACCCAGTCCACGACCCTCAATCGTATTTTAAGATTATACTCCCATCTACGCCCAGGTTGTCCGAATGGTTATTTCCTTCAGATCTTCTCATAAAAACGTTCTAAACACGTTTCTTCTCCTGCGCGCTGCAGACCCTACCAATTGCATCTGTTCATTTTATAATTCTAATAACAACATTATGAAGCTCCTCAAAATGCAGTTTTCTCCAAGTCTCCTATTACTTCAAACCTCTATAATATAAATATTCTCCTCTGCACCCTGCTCTCCAACATCACCACTCTATATTCTTCCTTTAACGTGAGAAATGACTTCCACACTCATGCAAAATTACAGGCAAAATTATAGATATGTACCATATATTTTATCGTTATACTTCGCTATAGGTACAGATGAGAGGTAGCACGCAATCTCTGAACTCAATATGCTCTTATTTCTTCGTGAGTGCAATTTTAATTTGTAAGCGTCGATCTGAAACATTTATGCTAGGCCTCGTTTATCGAAGAATAAATCAGCACTCTTCCTGGTATGAGTTTGTCCTGCATTCTGGTGACGAGACAACATACTTACTGTCCGGACTGGCCGCGTATCCGCCACTGCGCTGGTCCAGGCAGCATCCTCAATGTGCAGCCATAAAGTTGAATCACCAGTCTCGGGAGAGGGAGACTACAACAAACCATGATAACGGGCCTGAAGTAATGAGCACTGAAAGTGTGCGGGGGGGGGGGCTGCTCTCTGAGCCAACACACAAAACGCGCAGAGTTGTATCCCCATCTGTTAGGATATACAAGACTTTCTTTCTTTTTCTTTCTTTATTTCGTCCTTCCTTTTACTTTCTTTCGGTAACTAATTCTTTCAGCCATTAATTCTATTTGTCTATCTCCTTCCTTCTTTCCTTCATTCTTCTTTCCCTTAAATGTAAAAAAGCTAAGTCCCTGTGCTTAACTAATTAAGCACTATGCCATGAAGGCGTATGGGGAATAGATGTATAGATCCACATTTTCTTGACCTCGGCACTAGTTGGAGGTGAGCTTCACGCCCCTGCTGTTTTATCCCCGTTGAAAGAACCCCCGGTACACATTGATAGGAGGTTGGTTGGGTCCCAGAACCAGCCTGGACGACTTGGAGAAGTGAAAATTCTTGCCCCCACCAGCACTCGAACTCCGACCCCTCGGTCGTCCAACCCGTAACCAGTCGCTATACCGCCTACGCTATCTCGGTTCCTTTCCCTCTTTCCTTTATTGATTTTATTTCTTTATGTGTTTTTCCTTCCTCTTCTGCATTAAGCTAGTCTTTCTTTCTCTTTATATCTTTACGTTTTATCAGTTTCTGTGCTTTTCTTTCACCTTGTGTTTCTCTGTCTTTTCATTCATTCTGCCCTTAAAAATGCTCAACGGCTTCTCGTATCTTGTATAACAAATACTCATAGCGAACAAGGAGCAATCCTGACAGTCATAGATCGCTGTTGTTATTACTATCATCATCGCATACTCTGTAACTCTCCACCGGCTGTTGAGCTCACATAGATCGTTGTTGTTATTACTATCATCATCAGCGCATACTCTGTAACTCTCCACTGGCTGTTGAGCTCACACAGATCGCTGTTGTTATTACTATCATCATCATCGCATACTCTGTAACTCTCCACTGGCTGTTGAGCTCACACAGATCGCTGTTGTTGTTACTATCATCATCCACATACTTCGTACCAGGCCACTGGCTGTTGAGCTCAGCAAGTGAATACATAAAGAAATGTATTATACTATTTTTATTATTATTATTATTATTAGTCTAGAATACCGAAATTAACGGCCGTGGCGTTGCGCTGACTACGCGACACCCTCTATCCGTTAAAGTTGGCACTAACATCGCCGACAAGGGGCGGTCGCTCGGTCGGTATAGTTCGCTTGCGGACTAAGGCCATGGAGTTTGTTTTTAATTATTATTATGCCTTCAGGTTCCCATCTGTAAGTAAGAGAGTTTTTTTACGTTCATTATGTCTGCTCGTCTTGCATAATTTGCCCTTATGTCAGATGGGCTTCACCTGCTGATGGTTCCGTAGGGACGTTGACGTATTTGAAACCAAACTGTTTCTGTTCATCATATTTTATAATAATTACTATTAAAATAATAAAAATTACCATATATATACACACACACACACACACACACAAAGATAAAGATATCCCTGTAAAA
>NW_019724611.1:154061-163524 GCF_002891405.2 Cryptotermes secundus
GTCGAGGATCCCACATTTTCTAGACAATCGGCTCACAGATGGCGGTGATGTTGTCAGCCTTACACGCCGGTTGCCCTTTACCCACCAGGAAGATTCCTGGTACTCATTTCTGTTAGAGGCTGAGTAGACCCCAGAGCCATAGTGCGGCTGGAAGGATTAGGTAAATTGAAAAATCGAATGAACTCATCGGGAATTAAACCCTCAACCTTACGGCTTGTAGCACAGTACCTCAGCCAATTATGCTACCGCGTGCCCCTTCCATTGCTACAAGATGTTCTTAATTTAAAGTACACAATTACATGTTGCTTTTTTTTTGTCTTTTGTTTTGAGAGGTTTGTTTTATTTGTCTATTTGCTCGTGTTTCTTTCATAATTGGCCTTTAGGCTGCTAGGTAAGCACGTAAATAAATAACTGAATTGCTATTATTGTTATTATCATTACTACTTTATAATCGTGGGCGGTCCGTCCGTAAAGACCGGAGGCGCTGGACATCACCAGCATTCAACACCTAAGTTTCTGAAAAGTGATCTCATGAATTTATAAGTAGTATGTCGCATTTAGTAAGACACAGACAACAGTTTACAAATTTAACCTTTATTACACTTTGTATGCCACGACAAGGTGTTTCAGACCCCACACAGAAGTAGCTTAACGAAGGGCCTTGGGTTTAGCTCACTTCTTGATGGCGCTCGACTGATATCGCGCCTTTCCCTCGCAATTCCGTTCCGCCGTCACTTGGGACGGGACATCCTAGGACTTCGGATGTTCGTACAATTCTGCGAGTATTCGTGCCCCATTAATTTGTATGAACATTCATTATTCACCTTTCCACTGAAGGAACTGAGCTACACGGCGAGAAGAGCACGTGAACATCTTACGTTTCTTGCAGTCTTTTTATTTGTGATGGATCAAATAAAGGAGCAGCGTGTGTTTACTTCGTGTGGCAAGCCTGTAATACGGATGCGGTTGCAGGTTTATTAGGAACCCCAGGCTGGCGTTGATTCTGCTCTTGGGTCTTTGTACCACGTGGATATGAACAATGTTACCGACGTGTCGACAGCACATGTTTCTTCCACGTTCAGGACTAAGAATGATGATTATAACATTTTGTTACAAAACCCTACGTCTAATGTACCGAACAAAACAGAACCCATACAAAGAACGTCTGATTCGTTGCCATGAAGATGGATACATAATCTACTTCCATAACGTCAGCAAAGTCTCTCACACTCACACGGTGTAAAGAGCCCAGGGCAGAATCAACACATGAATGAGTACCCGAAATCAGCAACAATAACCCAGTGTAAATGCTGGCCAATGGAAATTAAGCGCCGATCACAGTGGCCGCGGGTTCTAAGGCATGAACTGTCTTCGCTCGCTCCAACGCTGGGGTCGTGGGTTCGAATCCCATTCAAGGCATGGATATCTGTGTGCGCGTTAATTCTGTATTTGTGTTGTCCTGTGTAGGTAGCGGTCTTGCGACGGGCTGATCCTCCGTCCAAGGAGTCCTACCAACTTTGTAAGAAAGATCACGGAATCGAAGAAAAGGCCAGGGCCCAACAAAGGGCTGTAGAGCCATTGATGAACGAACGAATGAATGAATGAATTAATTAATTAATTAATTAAATGCAAAGTTAGCAATAAATTCAAGGACGATATTACAGCAGCAGAAAATAACATGATTTCTGTTCTGCACTAAACATATAACGTACACGAAAAGAAACCGATGATGTGTCGAACTGAATTTATGGACAATTTCAAAGTTATTTGGTGTCACGCAAATCTTTGTCGCTACAATTATCTAAGAGCCTATA
Source organism: Cryptotermes secundus (assembly GCF_002891405.2). Taxonomy (NCBI): domain Eukaryota; kingdom Metazoa; phylum Arthropoda; class Insecta; order Blattodea; family Kalotermitidae; genus Cryptotermes; species Cryptotermes secundus. The sequence continues at coordinate 155,876 of NW_019724611.1, forward strand.
AGAAAGGTATGAGGAATGTGGTCGGTCCGGCCTGGTATCGATAGCAATGGCATTTTAGAGACGTACGTACCCCTGCTGAAACAAATATAAAAGCGTCGGTCTGTCCGTCTGTATGTATTATCGCCGCGTAGGCGTCATATGGCACAAATTAACCTTGTGCAGTCAGAACACATTTCTACCAAGAGGAATATGGGGAAGAGCCTATCTTTTGGGATATAACGTCTTGTAGCCCGTTGAAAGTCAACCGAAGTTTCGACGAATATGTCACCAGAAATTAGCATGAAGCATGTAGCAAACGGAGGAGGGAGATATTATTTCGTCCTGGCCCAACCTGCTCAGACCGTCACGAGGTGTCACTGATTGTAGTATCATCATCATCATCATCATCATCATCATCATCATCATCATGCACATGTACTGTGTCCGTTAGTGCGACAATAAAATCAGCTACGCCCACTGCCAGGACGGGGTGGTCTGGAATTGGTCACACAGAATGAAGGAATGGCCGGCAAATAAATTCAGGGTTTCTTGTATACAGAGATGTCACGAAACGTAAATTGCAGCGGACCGTGACTGCTACAATCGCAAATATTAAGCATTCACACGAACTGAATAAATGAATGCTCACTACTGCAATATACAAGACAGGAGAATATATGCAAGAAGACTTGGCGTATTCAGCTCATCGCAGAGAAAATCTGTCTTCTTTCACAACACGAAATTTATCGCTGGCATCTACAAAGCCTACTACCAAAACTTTGCCTTTTCTTTTTCAAAGATCCATCCCAATGCCATGCGTACTCACGCGTTTCTCTTTCGGTCTTCCAAATTGATCCCTTCTGCGAGGTTTAATCACGAATTATTAGCTACAGGTTTTGAGTTCCTTCAAAGTGACGTCCTTCGTGTTAATACCTTAACAAAACGAGGTGGCTGGAATAAATCATGGAGTTCTTGTTCATGTGATTTCTCCCTTTCTCCCTTCATCCCTCATATTACACCACTTTCTCCGTTCACCACAGCCAGGAATCAGTTTGGCAACCACAGACAGCACTGACCAAATCACGGTTTTATTCTTTCAAAGGAGGGGATGTGTTATTTTCAGAATTTCTGAAATGTACTACTTATATACTTGCATGACGAGGTGCACGCGGTAGCGTAGTTGATTGAGGCACTATGCTACAAGCCGGAAGGTCGCGGGTTCGATTCCCGATAAGGTAACTGAATTTCCTCAGTTTACCTAATCCTTCCAGCCCCACTACGGCCCTGGGGTTGACTCAGCCTCTAACAGAAATGAGTACCAGGAAGATTCCTGGGGGGTAAAGGGCGGCCGGTGCGTAAGACTGCCAACCTTACCGCCATCTGAGCCCATTGTCTAGACCAGTAGTTCTCAACTTTTGTGAGAGTGCGGCTCGGTAAATTCTTTTTTTATGAGACGAGGGCACGGTATTGGGCCGGGGCCCGGCGGTTGAGAAACACTGGTCTAGAAGATGTGGAAGCCTCGACGTCTCACACCCTTATGGGCCTTCACGGCCTGTTATAGAGAAGCTTTACCTTTTTTTTAGATGAATAATCTGAGCAATGAATGGTCATTAGCACTAACTGTAATTAATCATTTTCATACAGACTGTTATTAAGAATAAGATTAACGCTTTCAATTGCCTATATATATCCACTGTTATTCAAAGCCTCCAGCGCTGAAGCATCACGAACAGTTCTCTTCTCACCGACAGTTTCAAATAAAAATTAATTCCGGGCAGGACAGAATTCTCTCTCTAAAGAGAGATGATTTTAGCATACATTCAAAGCGGGCAAACAGCGTGAGGACAGATAATTACCAGTCATTAATCCCCAATTCGCCAATGACTTTCCTTTCTGCTCGATTCCATGCGCCATACTTCCGCGCATTACGTTCATGAAAACAGGAAAATGCGCGAAGAGTTGCAACTCGGCTCAATTACAAATTCACTAAAATATTTTGTATGTATATTATGTTTCCCCTTGCGGGAGACTTGTTGAGAGACCTAAGGGTAGATGGAAGGATTTAGAAAGAATCTAATATAAATAGGTTGTCAAGAGGTAAACTGAACTGGTTCAGGACAGTGTGCGAACACGGGCTTGTGTTAATACGGCGATGACTTTCAGCGTGCCACGACAGACTTTTTTCATCATGTGACGTAGGTAAGAGGTAAGCAAGTGAATGTGTATCCAGAGAACACTGTAGGTAGGTTATTATGTTAATTAGTCGTATGAGCTATATTTCTCCGTATTTCATTCATTCGTCAATGGCTTTATAGCCCTCTGTTGGGCCTTGGTCTTTCTTAAGTTTCGTAATCTTTCTTAAGCAGACGGTAAGAATCCTTGGATGGGGGATCAGCCCGTCGCAAGGCCGTTACCTACACACAGAATAAACGCATAAGCAAACATCCATGCCTTCAGTGGGATTCGAACCAACGATCACAGCGTTCGAGTGAGCGAAGACAGTTCATGCCTTGGACCGCGCAGCCGCTGTGATCAGCATTTCTCGGCATGCCACATTAAATAGCCGTATGAGAATGATGGAGGTACCGCTGCATGCAGGGAGCCGGGATAGCTCAGTCGGTATAGCGACTGGCTGCGGTTTGGAAGACCGAGGAGTCGGAGTTCGAGTCCCGGTAGGGTCAAGAATTTTCTTTTCTCCACGTCGTTCAGACGGGCTCTGGGGCCCACCCAGCCTCCTATCCAATGGGTACTTGGGGCGCTTTCCCCTGGGGTAAAGCAGCAGGGGCGTGAAGCTGACCACTCACCTCCAAGTAGTGTCGAGGTCAAGAAAATATGGATCTATACATCCACTCCCCCATACGCTTTCACGGTGTAGTGCTTAATTAGTTAAGCACCGGGACAACTTTACATTTGCCTTTACCTTACCGCTGCATGCATTCTTAACCTTGGCAACAGACGTAAGTGGTCAGCTTTAAGCCCCTGGGACTCATGGGGTAGGAGGCTGGGTGGAGCAGAGCCGATTTCTACACGGTGTTGCAGAGGAAATAAATTGCAGCCCGAGACGGATATCGGGCCCCGTTGCCAGTCACTTTACTGACTGAATTATGCAGGTTTGTAGGCAGATGTTAGCTAAACAGAGAGGTATAGGGAGCAGTCAGGCCTTAGGCAGATACTAGGCGAGGTGAGTCCGACTGAAAACATGGGCACAATATACGCGACGGTTCGTCACGTTGCCGTTGGTAAACTGCAGCGCGGGTTGTCCCTAAGCAGACAACAGAACGTTCGAAGTAAAGGCCGAGGAGTGACGGCATGAGGAGAATGCGAGGGGGTGAAGAAGTGTGGTGGGGCTACCTCTCACCATTACCACATTACTTTCTCTGTTTCAAAGGTAGGCGTATCTTTTGACCTAGTAGACCTCTCCATGTGACTCCGCTTAAGAGAACGCAAGTGTTGCTGAGTGCCTTCTACGAGTATTACTCTCTCACGAGATCTACCCACCATTTGCCTCACCTTCTCTTCATTAGAGGGTAGTAAGTAGTTATATATGCGCATATGCTACTTCTGCGGTGCGAGGAACCTGAATTAAAAGGAAAGAAAAGAGTAAAAGACTTATAGGCCAAAAAGAAAATGAAGCACAAGCCAAAAAAAGCTCGCGGAGAGCAAATCTCATCATACGCCGGTAGGTTCAGAAGTGGCGAGCAGAGGGCTTGTATTTACAGCTTCATACCCTAACCCATAAACTTGGGCAAAAGTTGCTCCCCCCCAGAACCATAAAACTTTATGACCAAGGCATCGACCCGTCACCATAGTAACGGTTCACCCCACACCTTGCGGGCAAGCGCGGACGTGCGTCCTCTTTCAATGTATCTTAACTCGCGGTGTCCAGTTCGATTCCCAGACGCAGTACATAAAAACATCTAAATTTTAGAAGTGTCAGCTCTAGCATAATAGGAAGGAAACTACGGTGAAATGGACGGAAACTGCTGAAAGTGGCACTGAATCTTAGAACTCTGAGTCAAATACTACTTCGCTAAGATCCAACGTTTTGGAGAAGCAGTTGCCGACGAAGCGTTGGTGCCTTTCTACCAAACAATAAGGCATCACATTCCACAAGACGAACGAACAGAGATGATTCTTCTCCTTAGCAAGGGGAAAAATGGAATAAATACAAGGCAATAAATAGAATGATTAAGGACAGCAGTAAAATGTGCATTGACAACTGATACTTTGATCTTTTGCAAGAAATTTTTAACAGTACAATGCGTAATACATTACAATGGAATCAACTAGCAAAATCGTAATCTCATATCTCTGTCTCCCTCTCAGCAAGAAGCTGCTGCTTGCCCATCGGTTTCAGAATCATCCTTGCGATCCTGACAGTCATTCAGATGGTCTCCTTGCTGTCGGTCTCTGCTACGAGACAAATTCCTATCTAAACCACTTCACTAATATGCATAAAATTCTATGCAAAATGTATGTTACACTCTTGGTTATCAGGTATTCAAGCCTCCGGGGGTCGGAGTTCTAGTCCCAGTACGGTCAAGAATTTTCTCTTCTCCCAGTCGTTCAGACCGGCTCTAGGATCACTCAACCTCCTATCCAATGGGTACCGGGACCTCTATCCCCAGGGGTAAAGCTGCAGGAGCGTGAAGCTAACCACTCACTTCCAACTATAGCCGCGGTCAAGAAAACATGGGTCTATATATCCACTCACCCATACGCCTTAACGGCCTAGAGCTTAATTAGTTAAGAACAGGAAAAACTTTACCTTTTACTTCAAATACAACACTAACAAGCGTATGTTCGCCCGCCAAGTAGCAGTTCCTCTAGCTGCCACTAACAGCGCTGCCCATCGTCATCCCCCATGCATGTACCACTACAATAGAAGCTAGCTGACTTTATGATCGCATTACACAATACACAAAACCCGTCACCAATTAATCCGCTTCACTGCCTAAAAGCACTCCCATGCAAGAACTAGAGAGAAAACGCAGTGTTTGACTTTCTGTAAGAGTATTCTTTTTCCATGCAACCGGAGGATTCATGAAATTGGCACACCCCGTTCTCAGATTACCGGGAATTTACTGTATATGAGACAGAATTAAACCCTTATGCCCAACAACAAGATTAAGACGCAAGGCAATCGTATTACCTGCAGTTTCATGAATATTTCGCTCTGAGAGAAGAGGCAAATTAGGAGAGTAAAGAAGTAGCAATGTAATGGACAAAAATACGTAATGAAGAGTCATAATTTGCACTCTCGATTAGTTCAGCAAGCATGATATTGGAAGGACATGAGGCATACATCAGGGAAATATGACAACAATTTTGGTCTCAAAAGCTCTGTGGTACAGACCTCCTGGAACAGGCATTCTTAGGCATAAATGAAGAAATAATATTAAACTAGATCTATATTACGTAGCGTGTGAGGATGTGGACTGGATTTAACTGACTCAACATAAGATCCAGGACAGTCTTTATGGACATGGCACTGAACTTTAGGTTCCATGTAGCAAACAAATAATTATCATATTGTCACGTGTAGTTAGGTACGGGTGACGAGAATGACGGGTTCCAGTTCGGATGATTGGATTTATTGGCACTTTGGTTAGTTACAGTCAAATACAGCGCTATCGCTGATTTACACGCACTGGTCCTCTCCTGTTACTCCTGGTACTAAACAGTCTCACTAAATTACACACTAGCAATCCCACTGCACTATAGCCCACATAAAGTCGTCGAATCACACTTTAAATCTTCACAGGTCGACGAATTTTCCGTGGCCGTCTTCTACCAAAAACTTAGAACCCAAAACTGAATCGTAGCGCCGTTTGTTTTTAAGATAACTCCGTTGCACGGACCCAGCGGAAAATAGCCTCTATTGTTGAAATATGTTTACCGAACCATTGCATAGCAACGATCACGGCACCGACCCTATAGAAACGGTTTCTCTATTGTCGAGGTTCGTTTACCCAGCCGTTGCTTAGCAACGCTCTGGCCATCCACATTACAATATACTCAAAGAACATCCTTACCACAGTTACCTGTTGCCAACGTCAACATGGTGATGGCGTTCACGTTTAAGCTGTATAAGAACATTTTTACCGATCTCCTACGTTTGTGGGTCTCTATATTTAAACATAACGGCACCACAACTAAAAACAAATTTAATTTGTTGATGTTAATATTTGACATGCCATAATTTCGTATCTTTGATTTTCATTTTTAAAAAGTTTAGGAGGGGGTGGGAGATTCCTGAATCCACCTTCCCTCTTTTGGCGACGTGACTTTTACCAACCCATGGTTAGTTTTGTTGCCTACTGAACACATGCGTTATATCGAACGTATTTAAGCTTCCAAAGAAGGTAATATTCGTGACTGGTCAGGTTAGTTCGAAAGTTTATTCTTTTCACTTTTCTATTTTAATGAGTTTCGTCAATAACCGTTCACCGAGAATGACTCTGGTGACGGACGGGCATACCACTCACACAATGCGTTTCAGTTCGTCCCTTCAACTACCGAAACGGCATCCGATTAATGTGCTGTTTGTTTAAGACTTCCATGCCAAACAGAAAAGTGGTTTGGTAGGGAGAAGCAGAACTGGAGATTCCGGTGACAAGGTGCGGTGTAGTGAAGTGAGTCAATTGAAGTAGCCCCTCATGAAGGGTGAACAGCGGGTCGGAGGTATAATTAGGCATTGCAGTCACTCAGGGGTGGCAAAAAGTGTTAAAAATCACAGAGAGGAGGATGAGACCATCAAATACTCTTGCCGGCTAAGGACAACGGAGGAAGTCGCGAACAAACACGCGCATTCTAATGGCCTTCAGGACAACAGGAACTAGAACTGAGGTTCTCACATCCGTAAATATGAAGAGCACTAATGTCCGGGATATGATGACATGTAGTACGGTCGCTCACGGATGATTCGGAGGAAATCACTGCCTCCGTCTCCGCGATCGAAGAGTAAGCTACTACATGATGCTGCATCCTAGAAACTGGTACTCTTCAACCAAATTTTAATTCGCTCTACAAGTTTTATCATAGATTCCCTAAACCACAATTAATCAGATTCTGTCCAAGGGTTTCGCAGATGAAACGTATGGAAGGACAGGAACCTCGTAATTGTGAATATAAAGAACGTTCAAACAATGAAAGTCATGTGTTCTAGTAACAGCCCGCGTATTCCAACAGCAAAACGTAATTATATATTCCTATGTGCGTCAGGTGAATTGCTGCTGGCCCTCGCCAGTAAAATCGTTCTTGGATCAGAGACCCTCGGGACTCATGGCCATATTTTCTGCCTCACAACTCTGGATAAGTACGTGTGTTCGGATAATATACAATACACACACGCACATACATTCACATACTCAAGAAGTTCTAGGAAGAACTGAACGCCTACTTTCCTTTGATACGACACAGATCGCATGGAAAACGACGCGTCCAACAATTCTTCTATTGTTGTGTATTCGTTGGGGCGGTAAAGTTATTACTAGGGTCCGGATTTTTATGCCCTAATGATCGCTTAACTATGTATGCATTTATGCATGAAAAACTTCCAAAATATGCACATAAAAATTTATACCAAATATTAAAATTTATTTTACATTATTTTAAGACCAACAAATCAATATTTAAGTTCATTTTATGTAATCACTGAATGATTCACT
>NW_019724611.1:163666-169842 GCF_002891405.2 Cryptotermes secundus
TTTACTACTTCACCGACTCTTCCAGGAACCGAATTCAATTTGGAAACAGTGGTTTTGAACACACTTAACGACTGATACAAAGTAGTATTGCTATTGCTTGCCTCCAGTGAGGAAATGGCGGATGGAATATGAGACAAGTGAGCAGATATATGAGAAAGATTACTTTCTAGTTCTGCGTTTTTTAGTACATCTTGGGCAATTTGAATTGATGCTGCACTTCTGGGACCAAATGTATTCACGACATTCCTAACTGCTGCACACAGCCACGTGCCCCAGCGCGTTAAAATTGGTTCTGGCGGAAGTGGAACGCTCGGTGCTACTGCTTTAAAGGCTTTTCTGTATGGCGCTTTAAACCATACCTTCTTCACAGTAGACACCAACTTGTCAACAACCGGAAAATTTGCACGAATTGTTTCTGCAACATGGGCAAGGCAAGTCAAATATGTCATATTTGGAAATATAACTTTAATGACTTTCATCGTATAACTTGTGGCATCAGTCACAAAGAGCAATACGCGCTCATACTGAATGCCATTCGGCCATAGTAAATTCATGGAATTGATAAAAAATTCGGAAACTACGGAGCTATTTGTGGCTTCAAATTGCTCTACCGCAATAAGATATGGGGTAGATTGTTCATTATTATATTATGGGATCCAACTATACAATTTGCAATAAACCGTCCCTCACAGTCTTATGTTTCGTCGATTGATACCCACACAAAATTATCTTGAATCCTATCTCTGATGCTTTCAATTGTAAGACCGTAACTCTGCTTCACGTAATTTTTGCGCACAGTAGAATCATCCGGCACGTTGCACTGTGTATACTTCTCTATGAAGTTTCTCAGACTAGGATTGGTTAGTTTCCACAGCGGAATATCTGCCGCTAAAAAGGCTTCGCATAAATCAAATGAGAACTGTGAAAAACTATTATTAGAAAATTCACTAAGCAATTTTTGAACAGGAGCACTCTTCGTGGATTTAATTTTAATATTCTTTTTGTGTATATTAGTGTTCAAATGCTGAAGCACTTGAAAGCGTTTTTCACAACCAACTGTTTTCTCACACGCTCGGCAATAAACAATTTCTTTATCCGTACTTATCACCTCCTTCGAACTCCCGCTGATACAGCTGTAATTTTGTTTTCTGACTTACTTTCACTTTTAAGAAACTTAACTACAGACCAGTCACCACTAATGTGAATGGCCCCCAGCTTCAAGTGTAGAAACGTAACGAATCCTGGAGACTTCGGAAATAAATAAGTGAAGTCCCTTATCGGTTGAATCGTATTACGTTGATAACGGCTACATGTGGACGCTTCCGATTATCTCCTCGCGGCCACTTTGATGGTACGCGGATGAGGCAAGTTACGAGTAGAGGGATCGGGGAAGTCCCGTCCTGGGTATTGCATCAGAAACATGAATCATGACGAAATTTTGAGTCATATACGCAACATATTCTAATACGGAAAAAAAATGTATACACACGACCATGATTGAAAATTTAAACATAAAATTAAAAAATATATATGATAAACATTTAAAAAAGAAAATACGCAGTATAAATAGAGATCCTCGAAAATATGATGCTTATTCATAAAACAGGCAAAAATATGCACCATCAAACCATGTCCAAAATATAAGAAATGAATTCATACATATATCCAAACGAGCATACTCTCTGGTTGCAAGAAAGAAATATGCATTTGCATTAAAATCCGATCCCTAGTTATTACCGTGCTGTTGCCTAGCAACGATAGGGGGATGCATATACAGGCATTTAGATAGCAGATAATTTCATAAGACTACTATTATTTTTTTTAAAAACAGGGGAAGTAGGCTAATAATAACTTGTGGACAGCCTTCCATGTCCACAGTAACGACCTGCTATGCTCTGCTATGCTATGCTATGCTTGGAACTGAAGTCCTACAGAAGCTGCTAAAAGCCAGGCAACAGATCATGCTCTTGTTTGTTTGAATGGCTGCTCGATCATGGGTTTTGACTGGCGCTTCTTGTAAGCGGCAGCTCAGTCAGCGCCTCATGGTTGACGAGGTGGAAATATTCCGGCAGACTGCCTGGTACATGTCAGTTGCAGGCTCCAGGATCAAACCTAAAGCTATCATTCAGCACAGACATTAGTATCTCCCTGTGAGCATCGCATGTGTCTATATGCGACACACCAACATTTTCGGGTGTGGTACCCCTGTTCGATGAGAGGCCGAATAATTTGAAAGCAGGAGTTGCAAAGAAAATTCCTTCCGATTTCGCTGCCCTTAATTAGTTTCATTACGGTAGTTTAAAGAACAAAATATGTTATTCCTACTGATTTCTTATAAATGTGATATTCAAGACTTTTCATTTCTCTGTTATTGTGAATACACGTATATTGGTGTTCATGTGGCGCTGGGATTAGTGCTGCAGTGGATACTTTCCCTTGTCTAAATAAGATAACTCATGCACGCAACTCTCTAACTTCCTATGCGTTTACTGAGATATACTCACAAACGTATTTATGCTGTTATGCAAAGTGGTCGTTAAAAACCGTCCGATCCAAATGAAAACCGAACTGGCCCGACAGCTTTGCCTAGGATTCTCCAGTATCAAACGGAAGCAAAATCAGTTTATCCATTTTCGAGCTGTTTCATGCCTACACACGGACAAAACGACAGACGATTGGAGCGATTTTAATACGGGTTCTGCAGGTTTGCCAACGCGCCTAAAAATGTTAAGTTGCCTCTATACAGCAGAATAGCTCGAGTGTTGCAGTGTCTGGCCTAAAGCCCAGTGCAATAAGGTCGATACACTGTGAGCTCTGGTATAGTTACTGTTTATCAGTGTCTTATCAACTACAGATTTTTATCTGCAATATGTTGATATTTGTCAAAGTTTGTGTATGAATCAGGAAATTGAAATCAAACACCTAGAAGCATTGCGTAGTTGATTGAGGCACTCTGCTACAAGCCGGAAGGTCGCGGGTTCAAGTCCCCGATGAAGTCATTGGATTTTTTCAATTGACCTAATCTTTCCAGCCGCACTATAGCCCTGGGGTTCAGTCAGCCTCTAACAGAAATGAGTACCAGGAATTAATTAAATAATTTTCCTGGGGAGTAAAGGGCGGCCGGCGCGTAAGGCTGACAACCTTACCGCCATCTTTGAGCCGACTGTCTAGATAATGTGGGACCCTCAACGTCTCACGATCCTATGGGTCTTCACGGCCTGTTACAGGGATAGCTTTACTTACTTACTTATATGTTGATATTAAAACGGATTTGATAAAGGCTTTGTCAGGCAAGAGCTCTGTAAACACGGTCTATTACCCAACAAGAGGACGAATAGCTTGTTGCTAGGCAACAGTCAGCGCGCCAATGGACTGTAGATATCACGTTACTTGTTCTGTGTTCTAAGCAATGGAACAATAGAACTTTCTCTGTGCGTGGTCTGTGCGGAGTGCTTGTAAGTCTGTCAATCCAGAGCAGTTACGAGTGAATAATAGCGGCAGAAGCACGCGAACAAGGAAGCAAGGCGATAGCCGCGGGAAGTTCGTGGTTGAAGAAGAACTAGAAGTCGGCCTGTGAACATTTAACGTGTGATTAGAAGACTTTATTTATGTGTAATATTTGGAATGGATGATTCAGTGGGACTGTTATAGTTCCTGTGTTATAAACTCGTGAAGATTAGTGCAGATAGACTGAAGAGATTGGTTTGGAGTGATTGTACATTGTGTAAAGTAGCAATAGTGTAATAATTAATTGTAGTTACGACTTATAGATTGTTAATAAATAAAATTACCAATCCAAAACCGCGTCTTAGTCACTGTGACATGTGACAGTATTAAGGCCGGACGGGTATGGGATATCGCAAAGAGTGCATTTCGAAAGTCTGTGCACTTGTAACTAGGGTAAACTCTTCCATTCTTCCGTATCTGAAGATAAGATTGGCTTCAGATCTCTTCGCAACAGGCACCTGACCTTTGCTGTCAACTGAACTGCGTCACTGAACTATCGCCTTTATCTGGTAAACTCAGTCTGAAACAGCGCAGCCTGTTCCTGTACCTTCCGTTTCCTTCTCAGTCACTGACTCCCAAGTTCTTCCACGGTTCCGTTGATTTCATTCATGCGTGCTACATGTCGAACTAAAAATCATTAAAACGTTAAGAGGAAATGGAGAAAACTGTAAGTTAAAGTTGTCCCTGTACTTAACAAATTAAAAATTACACCACGAAAGCGTATGGGGGAGTGGATGTATAGATCCACATTTTCTTGACCTAGGCACTATTTGGAGGTGAGTGGTCAGCTTCAAGCCTTGGCTGCTTTATCCCGGGGAAAGAGTCCACGGTACCCACTGGATAGGAGGGTGGGTGGACCCCAGAACCTGTCTGCACGACATGGAGAAACGAAAATTCTTGACCCTACCGGGACTAGAATTCCGACCCCTCGGTCGTCCAGCCAGTAGCCAGTCGCTACACCGACTGCGCTATCCCTGTGTGTCTGTGTATCCCCCCAAACTCCTGAAAGCCAGAATAGTGGAGCCAGAGTACCATATAAATGGGTATGTGACGTGATATGATGCCTGAAATCCAAAGTAATGCAGTCAGAGAAACGTTACAGAGACAACCACTGCTACACAAAGGCTCAGTAATTAGGTTATCTAACTCCTCGGTTTCTGTGTGCTGCAAAGGACTGCTAACCATGGTCCTAAGCAGAGATTTGTTCCCTTTTATAACTTCAGGTAGAGCTGCAGAGAAAAAGGAAAAATTGCTTTCTGCTTCATGTTGGAAGTTTAACTGTACGAAAGGATGTCTTGATACATATCGTTATGCGTGTATCAAAAATGTATAACCAGCCATCATAAAAATTAATTACTTTTTTAACTGCACTATATTACGCACGGTCACTTTTTCTAGCCATCAAGAAACTATAGCTACATATTCTGAATGATAGCGCAGTCGGTGTAGCGACTGGCTACGGGCTGGACGACCTAGAAGTCGGAGTTCGAGTCCCAGTAGGATCAAGAAATTTCTCTTCTCCACGTCGTCCAGATCGGCTATGGGTACCAGGGGCTTTTCACCGGGGATAAAACAGCAGGGGCGTGAAGCTGACTATTCACCTCCAACTACTGCAGAGATCAAGAAGATGTGGACCTATATATCCACTCAACCATACGCCTTCATGGCGTAGTGCTTAATTAGTTAGAGACAATTTTACCTTTTCTTTTACACCTTTTGAATATCTCTACAGAATTTCGGGTTGTACGGGTATTAGCTTGGTACTTGTCTCGGAGAGACTGGTATTCGAATTGCGTACCTTCCACATACAAGTCCGACGCGTTACTGATGCCCAGCCCACTCGTCTATATGAGTTAGAAGACGACAGAGAAAGAGACAGAGATGGAAAGGCAACAGACGCGTACAGAACATTCTGTCACGTTCTACAAATTATCTCTAGATAACTTGAATACACATGGTAATGGAAAATCGTTTAAGAACTTCAACTCATGGGAGATGGTACCTTGGTCCTGTATTGTATGGAGATTGTTTGTGATATTAGCTAGTTTATTGGACGGACATGCTCGGCTAAGGTGCTAAATCTGTCACCGTATAGCCTAAACCGTGAACTGTAGACCGCCGTGTACCCCGAGATGTCACAGTCTGATGGTTTCATTGTGATCACCAGAGCCGAATGCCCTGACATGCTTTCGCGGCTCCCTCGACCCGTCGAGGTGAATATCGAGATATTACTTTTAAATAGATCACGACCAAAATCTTCTAAATCTTTAACTCTTCACCATTAATGACGATCACCTTCCGTCTCATTCTGTGGCATACACAGTGTGCCCAGGTTCTGTTAGGACTGTGTTCATTAAAAATACAAGACGTGAATTAGTTTCAAAATTTCACTCTTTCTATTCAAAATAGTCTCCTTCTGAATCAATACATAGCTGGAATCGATTGAAAAGTTTTCGAAAACAGCCACTGTACNAAGCAAACAAAGAAGTGACTTTCTGGGCATGAGATATCAGATTTGGGAAACTTGATTTCGACAAGGACTTGTAGAACTCTAATTTTGGGACATTGAGAAACAACTGTTTGAGTTGAGTGTTACATTGCAACTCAACTAATTCAAGTTGCAAGTCCGGTTTCACTGTTTCACAGTCTACAGCCAGTTTTACTCTTCG
>NW_019724611.1:170549-181863 GCF_002891405.2 Cryptotermes secundus
AATCGTAACGCCAAAACCCGCCAACAGATGGCTGCAGGACAAAATAAAAAAAAAAGAAAGTCCTAATGGATTCTGGTCACACCGTGTATACCAGGATTTGTGGTGGAAATTTAGAAATTCATTCACCTGACGCCGACGTTTCGTGTGACTTTCTGTTTCACATCGCATATAATCACGAACAGATAACCCGAGCCTAATTTGTTAATAATATTAATCAGCTGTGGATTTTTATTTTACAGGTGAGAGCCCATCCATTTCCGAAGTGTGTCGGCCCAAAGTGATACAAAATATACAAAATTTTCAAAATCGATTGTTACTGGTGACGAGACATGGTGTTTTCAATATGAGCCTCTCACAAAGTGCAGTGTGGATGAGCCCAAAGAAGCCGAAACCAAAGAAAGTGTGCATGCAAAACAGTCGAGTAAAGACACTGCTAACCGTTTTCTTCGATTCCAAAGGAATCACTCACAAGGAATTTCTGTCAGAAGGTCAACAATGAATTCTAATTATTATTTCAGAGTCCTCAATCGTTTGTGGGCGAGAATTTTTCGAATTCGACCTGAATATCGAGAGCCAGGTTCCTGGTCGCTCCTCCGCGACAGGGCCCCACCCCACAAATCGAAAATCGTGCGCGATTCTTTGGCCAGAAAAGGGATCACAGTCCTTGATCATCCTCCGTATTCGCCAGATTTGGCTCCAGCAGATTTCTGATTGTTCCAAAAAGTTAAGTTGGCGATGAAAGGAAACCGTCACGACACCATCCAGGACATCCAAAGGGAATGTACCGCAGTTTTAAATGCGAGTCAACAAAAGGAGTACAGTGACTGTTTTCGAAAACTTTTCAATCGATTCCAGCTATGTATTGATTCAGAAAGAGACTATTTTGAATAGAAAGATTAAAATTTTGAAACTAATTCACGTCTTGTATTTTTAATTAACCCAGTCCTAACAGAGCCTGCACACACTTGTATGATATAAATTATAACATAAAGGTAAGGTAAAGTTGTCCCTGTGCTTAAGTAATTAAACTCTATGCCATGATGTATGGGGGAATGGACATATAGATAAATATTTTGAACTCTACACTAGTTGGAGGTGATTTGTCAGCTTCACGCACTGGCCGCTTTACCCTATGGGAACGAGCCTCCCGGTACCCAATTGATATGATGCTGGGTGGGCCCCAGAGCCGATCTGGACGACGGGACTCGAACTCCAACCCCTCGGTCGTCCAGCCCACAGCCAATCGTTGTATCGACTACGCTATCTCGGGTCAATGTTGAAATGTTACGTGCATAAAACAGGGACTTACGCCCTCAAGTCGACAGTGTTGAGTTGAATCTTGGTTGAATCTGGACGGATAGCGCGGACACGTGTCAAAGCAGACGTGGAACAGTTCTTGCCAGAAATAGAAAGTTCAGTGCAAGAGGGAAGAAGAGGACACTGCAGTGGCGTACATTGAGATAGTACTGGACAAGCGCGTGTCAGTGCAGGAGTGGAGTGGTGCGTGCGATCAATCACATGTTAGTTCACTTCATGACGGAAGAAGAGGACAATGCATTGGAACCGGTGAAACAGCAATGGACAAAACAGAACGGCCACTGGCAGTGATAAAACAACTGTTCCAACTAAAGATAAACGTTACAATATGAACGGATACAGATTCAACGTGTGACTACTCGTAATTTGATCTGTACAAAAAACCCCTATGTTAACTTTCTGATGTTGAAAAGCGGCAGATACTCTAATCTTGACACTTCCGGAGGAAGGGACGGAGGGGCCGTAAAGGGGGGAACGGCAGGAAGCGGACCTACCTACTGTGTATTGCATTCGTTAAGAACATACTGGCCACTGGCATATGGTGTAGGGTTCAAATGGACTGAAATAATGCAATTCTGTTTTGGCTCAGGTAGTAGTTGCTGATCCAAGATGCTACCATGCCCTTAATGATTCCGACTTCATGCATTCCTCACAACTCTCAAGATTACACTTGTTCTGTGTTTTCATCAGCAGAAAAGGTTTATTTCACTCTTCTCCCCAACATCCTCGTTATGTACTCTCGGAACGTACTGGGGAGGTTTACGTGCCCTGATCACTTGCAGAGCAATGCTGGCGGCAGCGTAAGATCCTGGCAGGGTTACTACCTGTATGTTCCAGACGAAATTCAGTCCCTGGTCTCCCAAGTTGGGGGTTGGGTGCGAGGCTGTATGCCTCCTCGGAAAAAATATAAGCATTATCCGTTATAAGACTAAGATGGCTACCGGATGAAAGACGAATGGAATCAGTCGTAAAGGAGACTATGATTATCAGTGAACCGTACAAACAAAAAGAAACAAACTCCGTGGCTTTAGTCCGCAAGCGAACTATGTCGACAGAGCACTGCCGCTTGTCGGCGAAATTAGGGCTAACTTCAGTGAATAGTGGGTGTAGCGTGGCCAGCGCAACGAATACCCACGGCCGTGAATTTCGATTTTCTAGACGGGAGCCGTTACTTTTCCACTTAAGTAGCTCCTCAATTATCCTCACGAGGCTGAGTGGACCCCGTTCCAGACCCATTGCTTTTCAGAAAATCTGGTAGCGCCGAGAATCGAAGCCTGGACCTCTGGATCTGTAGCCAGGAACACTGACGACTAGACCACAGAGGCGGTCATCAGTGAACCGTAGAGTCAAGTAATTCATCTCAAACACCTAAAAAGTAATGCCATAAGAAGCAATATCCCGTGCTCAGTATGGAAATTGTTAAAGAACAATATAAATGTCCGTGTGGCATAATTATGTTCACCTTGCTTTCTGACAAGGTCCAGTCTGAATGGAAGGCGACTGTACACGTGCATGCTGTTCCCGGCAGTGACTCTTCAGATAGATGGCAGCTAGATTAGATTTCCCTTGGCAGTGAGCCACTGGACCTCATGTAAGACGGAATTCAGGTGATGTGTGTTGCGGGGCGTCTGACCTCATCTCCAACAAAACAGAAGCGCAAGACGCATGGGACAGGCTGTAATTACGTCCGCCCTTTCTGTACGGGACAAAGCAGGAGTTCAATGACTGCCATTTCAACCTTTCACGTTAGTTATCTCATTAAATAAATATTTCGTATGAAAAAATGAAAAAGGTAAAAAGACAAATTTCTCCTTCTGCTGCATTAATTAAGCACTACGCCATGAAGATGAATGGGGGGATTGGTGTACATATCCACGCTTTCTTGACCTCGGCATTAGTTGGAGGTGAGTGGTCAGCTTCAAGTCCCGGCCGCTTTATCTCCGTTGAAAGAACCCCGGAGCCCACTGGGCCCCAGAGCCGGTCTGGACGACTTAGAGAAGTGAAAATTCTTGGCGCCACCGAGACTCGAACTCCGACCCTTTGGTCGTCCAGCCCGTAACCAGTCGCTATACCGACTGCGCTGCCCCGGCTCGTGATGAAAAAATGAAAATTAAATGAAAAATTATGTCTAGAACATTTTTAGATGCGGTGAAGAGGCCCATACAGATAATTTCACTAGACGAAGTGAACGACGGGTTCAAAGAGGGCAAGGCTCTTGGGATAGGTGGGGTTATGCGTGACAATTCAGCTCAGGATATGGATATTTACGGGATTTATCATCACCGCTAATCATCCTACTGATCAGCGTTATCTCCACAGCTTGAGAACTCTACCATGGTTAACGTCTTTGTAATTTTCATGACTAGTTGAACTCAGGGAATCCAAACAGCAGAAAAAAAAGTTTCAAGAGCGGAGCCCATTCTGTTTAACTTGAAAACCCACTTCGTTTAGTTCAATTCTCTAACTCGTCATTCAAAATTGTGTAATTTCGTGCTAAACAGACAAGCATACACGAAAGAGAATTTTACGAAGAAACGTCCGTTGTTGCCGAAGGGGCATAAGCATCATTAACCATTGGACTCCTACATCAAACCCCGTTTAGAGAGCACATATTTCTCTATGTCTAGAGTGGCTGCTCCGCCTTATTAACACGGAATGTGACGACTGCAACGTAGGCAGAACCGCTGGAACCACCTAAAAGCATTTTGCGACTAAACCCAGGAAGCCGAAATTATATTCCATTGCTAGAGGTAAAGGTAAAGCTCTATCTGTAACAGGCCGTGGAGGCCCATAGGGCTGTGAGACATCGAGGGTCGCACACTTTCTTCACAATCGACTAACAGATGGCGGTCAGGTTATCAGACTTACGCGCAGGCTGGTCGCCCTTAACATCCGGAAAGATTCCTGTTACTCATTTATGTTAGAGGCTGAGTCGACCCCAGGACCATAGTGTTGCTGGGAGGATTAGGTCAATTGAAAAATCGAATTAACTCATTGGTAATTAAACCCTCAACCTTACGGCTTGTAGCACGGTACCTCAACCAATTATGCCACCGCGTGCCCCTTCCATTGCTACAAGATTTTCTTAATCTAAAGTACACACTTACTAATTGGGGACAAACGCATTTTCATGATAATAAAAAATTAAACAATGCATCCCGCTGCTGCAGATGAGTTGTGTAACTAGTGATATGCTTCACCATAAATGGCTAAGTCAACAATAGATATGAAGTGAAGTGCATAAAGTGTTATCATTGCAGACAGATGGGATATCTGTATATTTGTAGTCTCCAGCTGCTGAGTTGCTTGGGAGAAGTCAACTGTTCTGCCGGAGTTAACCATCTAAATTCGTTATCAGTTGCATCACGAGATCACGACCCATCCTTTATATTGCGATAATAATCACTGGAGGCCGAATTAATTAATCTGGTCCCAGAATTCTACCTGTCCACAGCCTGGTAAATCACCCTTTCGGCGAATTCAACGGTTACGGATTTACAGCGTAAGGAAAGGTTGTGTGAGAGACGGTGTGACAATCGCTCCCTGAGCTGGACGCCGTCTCGTGCAAACGTCCGTCACGCCGTGGCTTCTGAACTGTAAGATTCGCTGAAAGGGCAGTTTGTTGGATGGTGATAAGGTAAAATTCCAGAATTTCTACTGTTTTCATCTGTTATAGAGAAACTTAAATTCGTTGAAATTGTAGAAACAATCCAAATTCCGGTATTTCAAAGTTTGCTGGTATTTCAGAAATCTGAATTTGCCAAGTATTCAAAAAATCTGTTTTTCTAATTTTTCTAGTATTTCTAACATTCGAAATTTATCAACTTTTGAAATTGCCGAAAGTATGGGAACATATAAACTAATCTGAATTTGAATTTTCTTATTGGTAGGTAATTCTTGGCCGGTCAAGATACCCGAGCGGTCTAAGGCATGTACTGTCTTCTCCCCCTTGGAAGCTGGGATCGTGGGATCGAATCCCACATAAGGCATGAATGTTTGATGTGTGTTTGTGTTGTCCTGTATTTAGGTAGAGACCTTGCGACGAGCTGAACACTCGTCCAAGGAGTCCTACCGTCTGTTAAATAATAAAAATAAAAAGAAAACAATCTCGACACCGTAAGGGTATAAGAGGAACGGATTAAGTAAACTTTTGTAATTGTAATTTGTAATTTTGAAATTTCCGATATTTTTTTTTTTTTTTGAGTTTGCCTAAATTCGTCTAACTCATTACATCGCCGAAACTGAAAGGGATCCCTCACGTGCCGTTACGTAAACACATCTCGCGTGTCACTTGGAATCGGCCTGAGCATTTTCTTAGCCTTGTCCTTGGATGTTTCAACGTATCAGATTGCGTTAAATTAGGTCAGTTTTGAGTTTGGAGACGGACACACCGCAGGACAGATTTACACAATGTTTCACACATTGCTCAGATTTTGTTAAGTCGACTAAATATGGTATACGATGGTTCCAGTCTTACTGCTAATGGATTTCGCGACTTGGTGTTGATTCCAGTTACAATATGTTTACCAACATTTTACCGTAGTTACATATGTAAACCTACAATATTTGTGTGGGAAAACATATATTCTCTTCAAGGTCAGAAATGCATTACATATTTGAAATCAAATTCGCACATCGTTTTTTCACTGAGCAAAACAAACATTGAAGTCATTACAACAAGAAACTACATATATGATGTGGTTAGATGCATAAACCTAAACTGAAAACATCCTCCAACGTACATGCTGTCTGCAGCCGCACACATAAATACAGTCGATGCAATGACTTGCAATTATTATCGGTTATGACCATGGGTCGTCCATTTTCTAGGTCCACATGTACCACCTTCTGTGCATGTGGAGCCAGCAGTACTGTCACGTGTTTAGTGACTACAGAAGGGTTCGGGTGGGTAATTGGATTTACTGGACCTCTTATAACTCGTAGCCGCCCACAGTAGCCGCGCGGTGTAAGGCATGAACTGTCTTCAATCGCTCGAACGCTGGGATCGTGGGTTCGATTCCCACTCAGGGCATGGATGTTTGGTGTGTGAGTTCGTTTATTCTGTGTTCGTGTGCTACTGTGTTTAGGTAGCGGCCATGCGACGGGCTGATCACTCGTTAAAGGAGTCCAACCGTCCGCGAAAAAATATTACGGTACTCAATAGGAGGCCTGGGCTCTGAATGGGATCGAAGGGCCACTGAAAAAATTATAACCAGTAACTACAGATAATTGACGGCCACTCAAGAGAGTGAACGTATGGCTCCAGCAATTTTCCCCTTCAGCACTAGATGGAGGTGAATAGTCACGTTCAGGTACCGGTCGCTTTATCCCCGAGGAAAGAGCTCTGGTACACAATGGATAGGAGGCTGGCTGGATCCCAGAACCGATCTTCACGTATATTGTAAGAAATGTTCTTTCCATTGCCGGGAATCGAACCCCGGCCCTGCAGCCCACAACCCGTCGCTATACCGATTGAGCCATCCCGGCTTCGTAAGTCTATAATGATAAGGGGGAAAACTTCGATTCTGTTGAAGGTCAGAAAAACCTTGCGTATATAAAATGGAATTCACACGTCGCTGATGACCTGAATAAACCGACACTGTACTCATTACTGCATATATTTGACAGAAAATATGATCTGATTATACGAATAATATTAATTGGGCGTCCTTCAGCGCATATGTCGTTTTCACGGCGTATTTAAACACAGTTCACGCAATGAGTTACAATTCACCTCCATTTTGAATACGACTCCTCTTCTGGTAAGTCCACATGAACTAACTTTGCATGTTGAAATGATGAACATGTAGCGCCATCCTTGTCAGACGTAAGCAACAAACACGTATCGATTAACACATCGAATGTTAGCTGTACAGTCTCTCTCTCGATATGTTTTTCAATTACCTATTCTAAACGTCCGCCACGATTTTCAAAGCACAGCCTTGCTCGCGTCAAAGAACAGTTTACTGACCGTTGCATTAGTTAGGGTGGTTCTTGTAAGTAAGCAACAGCATTCCACTCCCCTCTGTATTTCAATCCTACAGACTCTCTCTTTCATAAGACCTCATAAAGAGAAACGAAGCGGGATCAGGTCCGGAGATCTCGGGGGCCAAGGTACTGGACCGGCAGGATTAATGCACCGATTACCGTAACGTTGATTCAAGCACGCCGTAACTTTACCATGAAAATGTGAAGACGCCTCGTCATGCTGACTGGACACACTGAGCCTTGTTTCCAAATATATATCCTCCACTCAAAGCGGCAATTCGTTCGTCAAGGAGTGCGGATAGTTAGCGGCTGTTAAATGCTCTTCCAATACAAGTGCTACAATCAATCACACCACACCAAATATTCATTGAAGATCATGCTGAAAGCTACTCTTATCTCTTCCTTGGGAATTGTTTGCAAATGGCAACGGGAACTGCTGCGTATTGGTAGTTCCATCCCGACTGAATTGTGCTTTATCATCGGTGAGTATGCGACGAAGAATCCAGTGATGCACAAGCATCGACTCGTACCCTGAACTCAAGGATTGCAATCATCCTGTTAAACAGTTTGGGCATGTTGCAAATGATTAAGGATACAAACCATGCTGTTTGGTTTGCCATACCCACGATGCGGATTCACCAAGTCGATTAGATACTGGTCACTGGGCTATGCCTAGAGGGCCTAGAGTAAGCTTTCAACAACAACGTTCCATCGTGACACATGTCATTGATTACGTGCAACAGCTGCCCATGCTTCTCGTAGTCTACGGTGTTTGTCAGTAATCGGCGGTTCGTGAAACATCTACTTGTCCAACTGTACTTGTGTAACAGTTTATGGATGTATATAAATTATGAATTATGAACATCTATGGGGCCTACCTACCTCATGCCTATTGGCTGGAGGTACACATTAAAACTACTCACTATTTTCACACATTAACTGTTTCTTGTTCTTAAATTATGTTCTTCAATATATGATACAGATCTTTTCCTTTGGGGATTCCTCAAAGGAATTGTCTATAAAAACAATCCGCATACACTGGATGACCTCAAGAGGAACATTACGACAGCGATTAACAGCTTCAGTTTACAGGTGCTCCACAAAGTGGCCTCAAACATGGTAAAAAGAGCTCGCGCATGCAGTGCTGAACAGGGATGCCATTTCGAGCATATGTTGTAAAGACATGATTTGATTTTGCATTTCTAAGATGTAAGGTTATAAACGTTAATAGTAAGTGCTGTATGTCTTGTAGTTTGTGCATTAAACCAGCAAAATATAATTGTTTAGTGTGATGTGCGCGACTTCTCAATCTTCCTGTATTTGTGTCGGCTACACTGAAAGAAGTTTAGTTAGCAACAATAAATGTTCTTGCGCTTGTTTACACTCCGTAGTGCTCGTGTAAGTGCACTAGTGATTGCGCTGAGTTGACCGTTGGTGCAAGTTTAGCTGGGGCATCTCTAATAAAAACTGCCACATTATTAGGTGTGTCGAAAGCGACAGTTTCTTATGTGACAGGACAGCAGAAATGAATGTTCATCTTGAAGACCCTATTTCCACACAAACTGGCCGACGTTAGTTTCACAGATCCAACATCCACGGTAGGGCTCCAATTGCTAAAGCTCTGATTACCGAAAGTCGTGCTCAGACGCGTAAACGATGGTGTCACGGCCATAAAACCTGGACATCAGACACCTGGAAACGCGTCATATTAGTCAGATTAGTCGTCCTTCACGCTGTTCCCTACAACAGGAAGAGTTTACTGTCGGAGAACACACAAGGAAGCCTACAATCCGGAATGCTTGGTTCCAGCAGTGAAACACGGTGGAGGTTCTGTGATGGTTTGGGCAGCAATATTGTGTACAGTATTCTGTTGGTCCCATTATCACCTTTCGTGGCCGAATTACTGCAAGGAAGTACGTGGACAGGTTCGGTAATCAGGGACATCCCATGACCCAGACGTTATTTCCGGACAACGATGCAGACGACAATGCCCACATGGACACAGGTGGAACTGTTCAGTCACCGTTTGACGAGCATGAAGGTGAACTTCAACATCTTCCCTAGCCAACACACTCACCAGATTTGAATATCACTGAACCACTCTGGTCAGTTTTGGAGACTAGCGTGAGGAAGGGATTCTCATCTCCAACATCTCTAAAGCAACTTGAAGATTTTCTTCAGGAAGAATGGTATAAATTCCGTTAGAGACTGTTGAAAACTTGTAAGTGTCCAGTCCAAGAAGGACTGCGGCTGTACTGAAGGCAAAAGATGGTTCAATACCATATTAATAAAGAAACGTGTACGGTATCTATAGCGTTTCCACTATTTTGTCCAACACAGTTTAGCAATAATAACACATGATGTAGTGCGCCGACAAATACTGTACAATTCAGTGAGCCAATGACCAGACCTAACACTCCGAACTAAATGAAACGCCACAGACCACTTTCAGCAGTGGATGATCTTGAACCGGAGATGGTAAAGAGAAGAGATTGTCGCGAGAAGCAAAAGCGAGGCTGGTGCAACATGGGTTAATCTTGGTGGGAGAACCACGAAGTCGGTTTACAGCAAGCAGTCATTCGTGATCAATTCCGAGCAGAATGGGCCCTGCTCGCACATAACCAAGTCCTTTTTTTTTTAGTGCTAGTGGGGTGGGACTAAGTCCCTTGTACTGCGGTCACTTCTGGCCTTTTGTTCCAGCTCAGATGACATGTGAGGGTGATTGTGGAGCAATTGGTGGAATGAAGATTGGCAGGGGAAACCGAAGTACTCGGAGAAAACCTGCCTCAGCGCCACTTTTTCCACCACAAATCCCACTTGACCAGACCCGGGATCGTACCCGGGCCGCCGCGGTGGGAAGCCAGCGACTAACCGCTTGAGCTATAGCGCGGCCAACTAAGTCCTTACTCTGTGCATGAAATGCGGAAAAAACTACAACTCCACATTCATTTGCCTAGGATAAAAATCTCGTTCCATACATGAACCGAGTAACTCCGTCCGAATGGTGACTATGCTACGAGCTTGACGACCGGAGAACAGAGGTTCGATTCCCGTTTCGAATGGATATTTTTCTCTTCGCCACAGCCTCTGGGACCCGCTTCACCTCGCAATGGCCAATGGAAGCGCTTTTCCTGGAGTTTGACAACTCGCCTCCATCTCCTGCAAAGGTTAAGGAAATTGAAGCTATCCACATCCACAAGACCATGCCTCATACTGCTGTTTCTTTTATAAGTGCATCGTTGACAATGATAATTTACAATATAAATATTAAACAGAAGTGGCATGAATTTCGCTATTCTAGTATCTCGTCAAATGCATTTCCCGGCTAAGGTCTTAGTGTCTATCTTGTAGTTTGTAGACGAAGGCGGGCAGTTCGCATCAAGAGGAAGGAAAACCTATACGGTCAGATAAGGCGCTTTGACCTCTCTGAAAGCTTCTGACCACGACCCAACCAATCAGTTTCGAAAAGCAGAGAACGTCTCCGTTCTTCGATTCCTTATCGCTCGTGAGATCTTCAAATTCGTGATAGCCCTTTCCTTCTGAGCTACTGAAAAAGACGCATCCCAACATCCATATTTCTGACGGGTTTCCAACACAGACGTTCTTGATGTACCAAGCAATGACGTATCATCAAATCGCATCACTGATGATAAGCAAAATACATAGCCCTCTTTACTATTCAAATCTCACACATCCAGGAACGCCTCTGTGGTCTAGTGGTCAGAGATCCTGGCTACAGATCCAGAGGTCCGGATTGGATTCCCGGTGCTACCAGATTTTCTGGGAGGTAGTGGGTCTGGGACGGGGGCTACTCAGCCTCGTCAGGATAATTGAGGAACTATTTCAATGAAATAGCGGCTCCGGTCTAGAAACCCGAAATTAACGGCCGTGGGGATTCGTTACACTGACTACGCGACACCCTCTATCCGTTAAAGCTGCCACTAGCTTCGCCGACAAGCGGCGGTCGGTCGGTATAGTTTGCTTGCGGACTAAAACCAGGAGTTTTTTT
>NW_019724611.1:182377-184129 GCF_002891405.2 Cryptotermes secundus
CAGAGGTAGCCAAGTGTAATGTGTAACCCGACACCAGTCGGCTCTTTCATTGTGATAGTACCAAAATGTGTATAACTGTATATTGATTGTGTTTTTACTAATAAAGGGTAGCATAGGGTGAGGATGTGGGTTTCTGTTGTGATTTCCTCCCTTACCACATTTCGCACCCGCGCCCTCCAGACAAGCCCGGTGAACAGTGAGCCCCTAGCCAATGAAACAACGATGAGGAAGTAATTCAGTCGTTTCCTTAGTCCTACCCCTGTGACTGCAGTACAAAAGGTGACAGTGGGGATACCTCCCCGCCCCGTGTCACCACGGAATAACTGGTGGCAGAACAGTGGAGACAGCGGTGGGATTACCAATCCACCCCTGTCGTAAGGATTAAGGGCATAACAATAATTAACTTGCTTTTTGAAAAAATGGAAAGTACGTTACACTAGGCCGGCGCTCCAAAATAAGATGTTTTAAATTTCGAACGCGGCCAGGCAGGCTGAATTTGGGACGCGCTTCTTCCTCACAGGCGATATCGAACCGGAAGGGGCTGGCTCCTCCTCCAGGACGTGCTTCGTTTTCAAATCGAGTCGGCACTGGTACAGAAAACTCTGCCATTGAGAACAGAACGTGGATATATCAGCAACCCTTTCCATGCAGAACTGTGTGTGTCCAGCAGACAGATATTGTCTAATATCACTACGTTACAAGAGACGATAGGATTATAATATCATGACGTCTGCGTTCATGCGTCGATCCCTTAACTTTTTAAACATGCGGCGGATTTTCACTAATTTGGAATTAACTTCATGAAACGGTAGGTCACCCCTCCTATACATTTCTAAGTTTACTGCTATGAATAATAAAACTACTGCGAACTGCTAGGCTAGCAAAGACACTTGCATCAGTACCAGTGTTCTTCCTTTGTGTGGTATTCTTTCTGTATAATGTGAGAGTGCGATGAGTTCTACGGGGGCCCTTACCTTCAGTTTGGCGATGATAATAAAGAAACCACTGGAACTCGGTGGACAGATAAATTACAAACGTGCTTACAGATTTCATATGAAATATTTTTCATATCTTAACAATATCGCCACATTTATTAAAAATACGGCGACAATTCGAATTTTTGATGTGCAAACTTAACGTAGTCTGAACCTACTCATGCACAGAAACAGATAATTGAAATTGTTTTACTATTAACTTAACGTATACTTCATACTAGACTCGCCACCTGCGATCACGGTGGCTGCGCAGTCTAAGGCATGAACCGCCTCAATCCCACTCAAGGCATGGATGTCTACGTGCGTTTATTCTGGTTATGTTATTATTAGGGACCGGATTTTTATGCCCTAATAATCCCTTAAATATGTATGCATTTATGCAATAAAAACTTCCGAAATATGCACTAAAATACGCACATAAAAATTTATACCAAATATTAAAATTGATGTTACATTATTTTAAGACTAACAAATCAATATTTAAGATCATTTTATGTAATCACTGAATGATTCATTTGCAATAAAAAAACTATACTTGAATACAAATCATGCAATAAAGCCAACATATTTCATTACAAATTAAAAAAAAACAGTGGTACTCACATTTAGCTCTCTGAACTTTCAACTTCTCTTCTGTTGCAGTTCACAATTACTAAATGTTCTAGGTTTTCCATAGTTAGTCGCCTCCTATTGTCTCGTAAGATGTCCTTATAGCGGGAAAAACTTCTTTCCACCTCACAGGAACTCAGGGGCGCAT
>NW_019724611.1:186228-196175 GCF_002891405.2 Cryptotermes secundus
ATCATGACGAAATGTTGAGTCAAATATGCAACATATTGTAACGCGGAAAAGAAAAATTGTATACACACGACCATAATTAAAAACATAAAATTAAAAAATACATATGATAAACATTTTAAAAGGGAAATATGCAGTATAAATAGAGATCTTCGAAAATATGATGCTTATTCATAAAACATGCAAAATATGCATTTATATGCACCATCAAATCATGTCCAAAATTTAAGAAATTAAGTAATTCGTACATATATCCAAACGAGCATACTTTCTGGTTGCAAGAAAGAAATATGCATTTGTTTTAAAATCCGGTCCCTAGTTATTATGTGTGTAGGTAGTGGCCTTGCGATGGGCTGATCCTCTGTCCAAGCAGTCCTACCTGCTGTGTAGAAGCTCAAGAAACTGAAAAATCGGCCAAGGTCCAGCAAAACAGGACTGTAGACGGACGGACAGACAGACAGATACATAGACAGAGTTATCGTTAAATTCTTATTTAATACACGTATATTGATTAAGAGCGCTACTAAAATTTGTAAAGGGGAAACGCGGTAGCGTAGTTGGTTGAGGCACTATGCTACAAGCCGGAAGGTCGCGGGATCGAATCTCGATGACGTGGAATTTTTCAATTTACCTAATCCTTCCAACCTCTAAGAGAAATGAGTACCAGGAATATTCTTGGGGGTATAGGGCGGCCGGCGTGTAAGGCTGACAACTTTGCCGCCATCTGTGGGCCGACTGTCTAGAAAATTTGGGAACCTCAACATCTCACAACCCTATGGGCCTCCACGGTCTGTAACAGGGATAGCTTTACTTTTTTTCTTTTACTTTTACTAAGCATTGTAAACACCACACCATGAACGCATATAAGAGCATGGAGACACCATGAATTCAGAAATGAATGGACGTGAGCAGTTTGCTTCACAGTCCAGTCGGCTTGGACCTGAGGGAAGAGTCTTTGTGCACCAGTCGAATATGATTCTTACTGGATCTTGAACTGATCTAGAAACAGTGGCGGGAAAACAAGCGTTCAACAAATCCAATTATCAATTCAAACGCCGTGTCTAATTACTATCATGTGACTAACAATATTATTGAACCCGAAGATTTATCATCACAAAATCCCTCCACTTTACCCTGTTGAGACACAGCGAAAGAATTCTCATCTTCACAACAGGTTTATCTAAAAAATAACTGTAACACTATCCTCACACTAAGAAGAGGTGTGTAGAGATAACACTCTAGACTTGTAATCGGAAGGTACCATGTTCGAGTTTCACCGGGATTACTAGCGATCATGATGGAAGTTTTGCTAAAAACTGAAATATCTTTCTCCCTGAGAATACAAAATCAGTTGTATGTATGCACTTCTTTCTCTCCGCAATGCCTGCTGTATGTCCCGCCCATCTCATTCATCTGGATTCAGTCTGGTTACAAACTGTGAGACTGCGTGTCCTGTCATTCTTAAAAGTTCCTTGAAAGGATGTTCATTATTTAGATGATTCCTCTATTTCTGCTGCCATCCATCGAAGATATCCCCATGTGTAAATGCATATGTCTTGCTCTTACTACGGATTCATACCGCAACTGTTTGTTTTCATTAGACAGAAAGTTCTGTCGGTCGGTCACTGGCCAACCCACAAGACCGGATGTTACGTCCAACACCGGAATCCTCTTCTTGTAACATGTGCGTGGAGTCTTGTGTGCACACAAACAAAAACGCCCTAGACCGGAACGCGGCTCTTTTGTTTCCAGATCTTACAGGATCACAGACAGGGTCGATATAGGATACGAGAGGGACTCCTTGCTTGGCGGTGATCCATCCTTACATTTTCAAATAACCGTTGAATTGGCAACCAAACGGGCTGGAAGTGCTTAGGAGCCGGGATAGCTCAATCGACATAGCGACGGATTAAGGGCCGGACGACCGCGGTTCGACTCCCGGCAGGGGCCAGATATTTTTCTCATCTCAACAGTGTCCAAGCCGGCTCCGGGGCTCACCCAACCTCGTAACCAATGGGTACCAGGGGCTGTCTTTCCCTATATGTTCCTATGGCGTGGTGCTCAGAAACAGGGACGTTACCTTTACCACTAGCAAGGTCAAGTTATCCCTGCGCTTAGTTAAGCACCAGCTATGTAGACGTATAGGGATATGGATATACAGCTGCACGCATTCTTAACTTCGGGACTACATTGAGGTCACCGGTCACCATCACGGCCTGATAAGTTCATTCCCGGTGAAATAACCCCCGGCGCCAAGTTCATAGCAGACTTGATGGGCCCCAGACCCATCTTTATCAGTATTTATTGAAGTGACTGTAAGATTGTATTTAGACTTTTACAGGCTAAAGTGATAAGCCACAACTCAACTCCGTGGCCTGTAGTCCGCAAGCGAAATATACCGACCGAGCAACGACCGCTTGTCGGCGAAGTTAGTGGCAACTTTAGCGGATATAGGATGTCGCGTGGTCAGCGCAACGAATCCCCACGGCCGTTAATCTCGGTTTCCTAGACAGGAGCCCCTATTTCCTTGAAATAGCTACTCAACTATCCTCACGAGGCTGAGTGGATCCAGTTCCAGACCCACTACATCTCAGAAAAACTGGTAAAGCCGGGAATCGAACCCGGGAAAAGTAATAAGCCTCACTGTCCAAAATTAAATTTACTTCATCAAACCAAAAGGCAGCTAAAATTTCTTATTGTGTGGGCAGCGAAGATCGGATGAGGACAAGCCCTACGGCAGCTGTGGGTGTATTAACGTGCGGTGATTATATTTCCGGTTTCTCGACAGAGCGGGAACCTGAGTATCAAAATAAAGCTCTTCACATAACTTCTAGGAGCTAATGTTATCAGTGATCAAAGTAAGAGGATATGGGAGAGGCACACAGGGCATATGAGACAGACGAGAAATGCAAACAGAAAAGTAGCCGAAACACACAAAGAGAACAAATAACATTGGAAACATAAGCATACTCGTATATATTGTCATGTGTCCGGCGTTCCGTGACTAATAATAAGTTCTGAATTGGATGATTTGATTTAATGACACCTTCTTGTACAATCTCTCTCAATCACAATCAATTACAATAACATATGATCAGTCTACTGTCGAGGACTCGCTCCATTCTCGGTCTCATGTCTCAGTTCTCCTACAGCTTCTGAACTCGTTCAACTGCTGAACTGTCTCAGCGTTCTCACGTGTCCTCCCTTTATAATTTCGAGAAGAACCAAACAGAGATTCCCACCTGCAACATTTCCTCTATTGTTGTGTGCTTATTCCTTACTTCGGAAACGTATCTAGCGAGCCGTTGTCTAGCAATGGACATCTCTGCATCGCTTCTCTGACTGCATACTTCCGGCGTTCAGGTGTCATATCGCAATATTAAGAATGAGGGCGGTGGAGTGGATTAACCTGGCTCAAGATCAGAACCAGTTGACAAGCTCTTGTTAACAGGATATGAACTTCTGCGTTCCATTAAAGGCACGAAGTTTCTAGATCAGCTCAGCGACTAGTAGCTTCCGAAGAAGACTCCGTACTATGGAGTTAGTAGTAATAAAATGGACAGCCTGAGACGGGTTGGGAAACAAACACGGAGTTACGTAGACTGCCACTGTGAGAATCAAAGAAGGCCGTATGATGCATGGAGAATTCAGTAGCTGTAATTATCCTGTCGACCGACAGCGAGCAGAACCAATACGATACCTTTTATTTTCCTTGAACTTTCGTGCGTAACCTGAGTTGATCTTCAGCCTCCAAAACTGTTCTTTCTGTGTGAAGCCCAGAGATGGCTGTGATACAGGATCAGACGAAGTTCAGAAGCTGCTATACTGAACTCGTAAGTTTTCACGCAGAATAAGACGATTAAAGCTCATACACATTGGTATCTGTATGACTCTACCATCTGCATTAACACTGAATATGGAAATTCGTCCGAAATTTTGCGATTTCGTCTTGTTGTCAGAACACACACCGATTTTTCCCCCGAAACATTAACGGTCTTTGTAATGGAGAGTGTGTTTCCTTTACGGTACGAGACAAAATTTTAAATGAGATTTAAATGAGCTGTGACTAAGAAGCCGTTGTAACATGAGCTACATGAATTTGGGCATAAGATAAGCCTAATATATTGTGATATGTCAAATGGTTGTTGGGCAACGGGATATGGAACGAGGTTACGCAACAGTAAGGAAAGCGGTGTTTGCCCGTGCCGCGCCGAGCCGAGCAGAAGCGCGCTGGTTGCTACGCAGCGTTCCAGTAAAGTCTCTTAGCAGCGTTGTCCAGCAACGCCTCTGTAAACACGGCGATTACGCAACAGTGAAGCTAGGTGCGTTTACCGCTGTCCGACTGAGGGTTTATAAGAGTAACTACTCTTTTCAATTTGTATATAAATGATGTCCCCCCCCCCAACACATGGTGTTCACCTGGCCCTCTTTGCGGACGACACCTGTCTGTGTGCGACAGATCGCAAGGAGGGTTTTATTGTTAGAAAACTCCAGCGCGGTCTCAGCTCAATGGAGATCTGGTGTAAGCGCTGGAATATAAAAATTAATGAAGATAAGACTCATGGGGGTCTACTTCTCTCGTGGTCGTCGACCGTCTGAGTCTTGTCTCACTCTAAATGGACGAAATATTCCATTTGTAAATAGTGCAAAATATCTAGGTGTAATCTTCGATAAGAGNCAAGGTTCTCCGCGCCATTGGCAATTTTCCAAGGCGCACACCGGGCCGCGATTTGCACATGGCATTCAAAATCCCGTACGTATATGACTATATAACAAAATTATGCAGGCAACAAGCAGAAGTCATACAAAATCATGATAATGAGAATGTTCGCAACATCGGCCTAGGCGAAGCCCGACACAGAAAGTATAAAAGGCTTAAACTTGGCGGCGGTCAGGCATACGACCGTTCAAGTGACTAGACTGCCGTGGTAGCGAATACTGCTAGAAATAGGGCATAATCTGCTGTACTGAGCCTGGATTGACATAGGCCTTGTATATATTGTACACAGAAATAGGAATTACGATTAAATTTTAAATATATGTAAATATTGACAATGGACTTACTAATACGGACTATGACTGACAAATGACAGACCCGACCTCTCGTCAGAGAGGGCGCCCCAAATGGACAGGACAGTAACTTTCATATAAGGAAAAACAAACAAAAAATCTGGTCATAAGCCCCAGCCGGGGCTCGACATCAAGACAGACTGACTGACCGTCAGTCGCAATGTGACTTGGACTTGGACCAAGGAAGTCAGTTAAAGTACAAGTTAGTATTCGGCGTATTCGAAGCAGCAGAAGTCAGTAAGTCTCGGGAAGAAGGAGAAGAAGCGAACGCGTGGTTGGAAGATTTGATGTGATAATCAGTGATATTGCGATAACTGAGAAGTCAGCCAGTTAAGACTGTGTGCCTTCAAGACTTTGTGTGTGCTGTAGTTCAGTTATATTGGGAGTGTGTAATTCAGAGAGACTTGTATAGATCCCGCATTATACTGTATTCTTTTTATTGCTAGTGGGGTGGGACTAAGTCCCTTGTACTGCGGCCATTTCTGGCCTAATGTACCAGCCCCAGATGATGGCTCAGTCGGCATAACGACGGGCTATGGGCTGCAAGCCCGGGGTTCGATTCCCGGCAAGGGAAAGAACATTTCTTACAGTCTACGTGAAGATCGGTTCTGGGATCCAGCCAGCCTCCTACCCATTGTGTACCAGAGCTCTTTCCTCGGGGATAAAGCGACTGGTACCTGAACGTGACTACTCACCTCCGTCTAGTGCTGAAGTGAAAAATTGCTGGAGCCATAAGTTCACTCTCTTGAGTGACCGTCAATTATCTGTAGTTTCTTTTATGGCTAGTGGGGTGGGACGAAGTCCCTTGTACTGCGGCCACTTCTGGCCTATTGTACCAGCCCCAGATGATAGGTGAGGGTGATTGTGGAGCAACTGGTGGAATGAAGATTGGCAGGGGAAACCGAAGTACTCGGAGAAAACCTGCTCCAGCGCCACTTTGTCCACCACAAATCCCACTTGACCAGACCCGGGATCGAACCCGGGCCGCCGCGGCGGGAAGCCAGCGACTAACCGCTTGAGCTATGGCGCGGCCTAAGCATTATACTGTAAGTGAAGACTACTGAAGACAGAGTGAAGAGATTAATGTGTAGGGTTTGTAAATTGTGTAAACCCGTAACAGTGTCATAAGTAATTGTAGTTTCGACTTGTAGGTTGTTAATAAAACCAATTAACAATCCGAACGGCGTCTTCAGTAGCCAAACACGTTACAATATATTGTACATATACATATACTAGAGTTTCATGTAAAACTGAATATAGGTGTCCAGAAGGAACGGGACTCTTCACAACTGACTGACCATGCAGAAAGGCGACATGTAAAATTCTAAATATAGATGGCATGTACTACTGATTTTTACCGCAGCAAATATGGCTGCATTGGCGAGGGCCAGCAACAATCGTAAACGACATACTCGTCCTCTCGTCAGAGAAGGCGCCACATATGAACAAACCCGTAACTGTCTGACAGGAACAAAAATCTGGTCTTGGGCCCCAAATGCGGCTTGACACCAAGACAGGCTGGCCGACTGGCCGTCGGTCGTAACGTGACTGCGACTCTTTGACTTTGACTTTCATCATGTCAGTCAGATGATCACTGATGGCTTCATGTAACAACGATCATCTAGCTCAGTGTTCCGCAACCGGTGTGCCGTCATAAGGTGAAAGGTGTGACGCGAACTTTTACCTACTGTAAGAAATTAATCGCCGAATTTTATTCGTTTTATTTTACCCCAGTTACCGTGTTTCATATGCTTGTATTTTATTCTCAGCCACTGCCCTGATTAAATAAGATGATGCTTGTTTATTCTTTATTACATGCTGTGATTTTTTATGTACAGTAATATTGTATTCTAAGAAATTAAACGTAAATTATTTACTCCCAGTTGTTGTTTTCATTATTGATTTATTTTTCTTTTCCTCGCATCTACGCAGCTTCTTTGATATGCCTGCCGCATGTTCTGTGTACGTGCTTTTCCCTAAAACTGCAGGGATTAGCATGGGGTTTCCTGTCTTTTATAATGCTGTTTGGTATTTGCCCCTGTTTGCTAGAAGTTAGAGCTTCTTCATCTATATGACTTTCTTCCTGTAACGATGCATCCACCGATTGTTGGACTTCATTTAAAATTATAAATATTTCAAAAATAAGTCGGTATAGTGTCACTTCTTCCGTTTGAAGAGTAGAAATCCGCGTTTTACAATTGTTTCAGTTCTATCACAGCTGTGCTCTGAAGTAGTTCGCAAAGTTTGGTTGCTAGTTAGAGAATTACGGATGCGTCGTTTGAGATGTTCCCGAGTGTATGGCCACTTGCTGACGGCAATAAAGTGGTGATGGACACAATTAAAGAACATTTAGAAATGCTGCAGCAGAAATTCAATAAGTATTTTGGAGAGAGTGTACAAGATTTCGACTGGGTTCGTGATCCATTTGTTGTGAATTCAGAACATCTTCCAATTAATATACAAGAGGAACTCGCAGATTTAAAAGCAGACAGAACATTGAAACTAAAACTTCTCGAAGTTCCTTTGGATAAATTTTGGTTAGCAATAAGGAGTGAATACCCGGCTATCTCCGAGATGGCAGTTAATGTGTTATTGCCATTTTCAACTACATATTTGTGTGAACTGGGCTTCTCGACGTTAACTGAAATTAAGACATCAAAGAGGGAGCGACTCAAATCCATCGATGAAGAAATGAGNTATTTATATTAATTGTCTGATATCATGCGTTTTTTGAGTGGAATAACATTTTGGTGTGCCGTGTTGAGTCATGGATACTTCATGGTGTGCCGCGAGTAGAAAAGGGTTGCGGAACACTGATCTAGCTGAGATGATGATGATGATGACGATGGAAAAAAAATATCCTAAAGTTATTAGTCAATACCTTCCTAAGCACGATCAAGTAATCAGGAATATTTCGGAAAGAATACGTATATAAAATCACGCCTGTGGATCTTTATTCCCCAGAACATGATAATAATACCGGAAAATTTCGTTTATTTCGCTGTGTACTTAACTTACACACGTGTCTAATTGAAGCTGAAACCACGTACTTTCAAATATATAATTGGCTGTAAAACACAAATTCCAGTTTTAAGAAACAGTGCGTTAGTCATACACACAACCGAGGGTCACCGACTGCACTGAAGTCAACATGTCTGGCTGAGCAGTGTGGGGATTAGATCGATCCAGACAGTCCCGTCTTCACATCTGTGTCTTTAAAAGCAGTTCTAGGGACATCCCCGACACTCACAAAAGCATGAGGGACCATCCTGGACCGCCGTACCTCGACTACAGTCGTTCCCATAGTCTAGTCATTATACAGAGGGGTCCACTCGAACCCCAAGTCAGTGAGCAGAAATGTGTACACAGACTACATTCTTCGTGTCGACGTCTGTTCAAAACCATTCATTTATTCCCTTCGCGCTTATAAAAAAAATCTGTGAGCCTTTAAGACGTAATCCTGTTTGTTTCTTTCTCTTCTCCCTTTCTTTCTTTCATTCTATTTATTTCTCTCAGAGCCACTAAGCTTACACAAACTGTCATGTAACCCCAGTCTACAGTTGTGCGTTACGGGTCTAGCCATCCTATTTACATTTAAAATAGAGCCGGCACGACAAGACACCATCAGCTGGGGAAATCGTGTAAACAAGAGCTCCCCACTTACGGCAGGTGTAACAATGGCTGCTTATGTGCCTAACTTCTTGTTGAGGATACACGCTGCATGCATACTTAGTTTTCTACCGATTTTCGATGGAAATGACCGACAGAAGGATGTGTAGGCCCGAAACAGAACTTGTTACGAATTCAGCGCTGGGCTAAATTCAGAGTGAACGAAGATACTTGTGTAGGAGTTAATGTGTTTGGCGAGAATTTCCATTTTTAACTCCACAAAACAATAAGCCAAGAAGTGCAAGAAAGCAGATGTGAGCGCCAGTACACCGAGACATCTGTCGATAGCACTGAAGTACTGGATGCTGCGTTGAACCGTTACTAAACAAGCGTACCTACACCAGTTTTGTTTCAACGGTTGAACGCTATTCAACATAAACTGTTTTATT
This sequence comes from Cryptotermes secundus, assembly GCF_002891405.2. Classification (NCBI taxonomy): domain Eukaryota; kingdom Metazoa; phylum Arthropoda; class Insecta; order Blattodea; family Kalotermitidae; genus Cryptotermes; species Cryptotermes secundus. The sequence goes on from NW_019724611.1 coordinate 195,354, forward strand.
TCTCTCCTTTACTGACAATCAGACTGTACAATCTATAAGTCAATGAGCTGATTGGTGTACAATTTAGTAACTATTTATTGTACACTCTTCTGGCGTGTGCGGAATAAACATCCAGTGATGTTTTCCTCAGTTCGTTAGATCTGATGGCCAACTTCTTTTGAGTCTTCGATTTTCATGTGGTTGTAGTAGTGGTTGAAGACGTGGGTTTGAGTGATTTTCTAGTTTGCTGAAGTACTTGGTGCTGTTTTCTCGGATGACTTCCGTTACATAAGGAGTTTTTAGAGCTGTATGTAGGGTGCGGTTGGATACATACCACGGTGCGTTCGTGAAGGTTCGGAGTATTTTGGACTGGGCACGCTGTATAATGGCAATGTTGGATTTGCTGGCGCAGCCCCAGAGTTCTATGCCGTATGTCCATATAGGCGTGATCACTGTTTTGTAGATTAGTAACTCGTTTTCGATGGAGAGGTGGGATTTTCTTCCTATCAGCCAGTTGAGTTCTTTGGTTTTTTTGGTCCATCTGTTTTCTTTTCTTGATTATGTGTTGTCTCCAGTTTAGTTTGTTGTCAAAGGTTAATCCTAGGTATATAACCTGTTCTCTTGGTTGTATGTTGATGTGATTTATTTGCACTGTGGGGCAAGTGCCTTTTCGGAGGATGAAAGTTGTTTATGTGGACTTTGATTCGTTTACCTTCATTTTCCATTTGCTTAGCCATGCTTCTATGAGGATTATACGATTCTGTAGAGGAAGGAGGCTGTGGTTGGATTGCCGTGGGTAGCGAAGATAGCAGTGTCATCTGCAAAAGTTCCTACTATCGTTTT